>NW_028230445.1:6419099-6751332 GCF_043228905.1 Azolla caroliniana
GATAGGGCAAGAAGATTGGTTTTCCCAAATTCTTTGAGCCATTGTCCCAACTCAAGTCAGTAGGTTCTTCGAAGCCTACCACAAGTCGGTAGCCTTTTTGGCTTATTTGTGAGCTTGTTTGTTGCTGATTGCCATGTTGTTGGCAATGCGGGTTGCTTTCTCCAATTCGCGGTAAACCTCGACCAAGGCCATGTTGATGTCCTCTAGCTCGATCCGAGCACGACGAGTTTTGGTTACACACTTCTGGCCGATCTTTTGTAGTTGTGGCTCCTCGTCTTATTCGAGCTCGTTGGCTATCACCAGCTAGACTATTTGTTGTTCGACATGGTCTTGGGCCATGCGTGCTGTGGCAGCAACCTAGAGGTGAGCAAGAAAGTCGATTAACTCATACGCCATGCTGTGTTGTAAGATCACCCCGATCTCGTAGGACTTGGCAGGCATGTCCTTGAAGGTCATCACTTCTTCCTTCGAGAATCGGGAAGGTTGCCCTTACTCTGTATTTCCTGTCAAGGACAAAGCCTTGTTGGTGACGACGACAACTGTCTTTTCGGGCGCGATGATCAGTTGCCGGTTCTTGGCAGAGGAGTCCCCTTGAGTTTCCTCTTCACTTCGTTGTTGCAACTTGTGACACTTCTTTGCGGGGCTCATTTGTGAGGACGCCTTCACTTGTGTTGATTCCTCGAGGAGCCGTTTTGTTTTCCCCATGGTTGACCGGCTGCTTTCAGTGGTGGTTGTTCGGGTCTCCTCCTGAAGGTCCGGTCGCGGGTTAGCCAACTTGAGTTTCGATTTTTCTACTGGGGTCAATCGGTTTTTCCACTGGGGTATCTAGCTTAGGTTTTTCGCTCACCCTTATGGTGATGTCTTCTACTTTTTGCGGCTTGGAATTAGGTATCGACAGTGGCGAGTTTCGGGTTCGGACAGGCGTATCATCGTGCCATTCTTCCTAAGCTAATTGTAAAGCTTGTTGTCGTTTCACATGAGTGGATGGGGCGGGGAGGGTAAGGGTTTGGCATGGTCTGGCAAGGGATTATATGCTAAAGCATGTAAGAACTATTTCCCTTCCTGAAAAGCCAACAAGCGGGTGAGAAGTTCTTCCCCAGTAATGATTCCCCAATCGATGGCACCGCCTCTATAAGTGGTGATGATTATCCCTGTCTTTTTCTTTTGCATACTATACGCATTGCCGTGTACACAGCCGAACTCCAACATAAATCAGGCCAAATCTCCAAAACACTCGTTAGGCCCTCCTTGTGTCTGATACGTTGTCAGGTTAATTGTGGTTCGTGTGGAGAAGTCACAGGGACCAAGGTTAAAGAGAGTTGGCTAAATTTATATAAGGCTTATGCATTGATGTGAGAAAGATTAAGAATAAGAAGAAGAAGAAGAGTTTAAAGTAATGTGAGAGAGAGGCGAGCATAGATAAGAGATAGAGACGATGTATGATTTCAAAAGCAAAAGTATATGATACGAACATGTTTTATATTAAGAATACAACATGTTACCAACTTTACAATGCTTGATCGCAAGATAAAACTTTTCTCTTCCAAATTCCGACTTGAACCCTCGACTTAAATGTTAAGAGATAATAAACTTCCCAAATGAGTTAGCTTGTTTGTTTGATTATATCATTTTCTAACTTTCTCTTGATTTTGTCCCTTACTTGATTCCCCTCTTTTTATAGGTGTCCCCATGCGTGTGAGGGTACAAGACATGCATGCAATGTGATGCATGATAGACATCTCGCTCATTTGAGCTTTCATGTATGAAAATAGACATGGGATAAGTATAATCTTGGAAATATAATTCTAAAAACAAATAACTTATCCTAGTGGTATATAAGGTCGTGGGTTCAAGTCTCTCAAATGTTCTCAATACAATATTTTAGTTTATTTTTATATCCTTTACGACAACTTCAAAACAAATAACTTAACCTAGTGGTATGTACTTCATGCTTGGTGTGTGAGGTTATTGGTTTAAGTCTCTAAAACATTATTGAATACAATATTTAAGTTCATTTTTATATCGTGAAGCACATCCTTCACGACAACGCCTTTGCCGACACCGAGTACTCCCCGAAATGCGTTTCGAGGATAGTCTAAGGCAGAGCATCGATGTCATGTTCTCCCCCGCGCTGCAAGCCCAACACCCACTGGTTCTGATTGTTGGTGATGGTGTTTGGATGCATGCGGCGTCCATTTTCTTGTGCTTCGAGATGGGGAGGTGCACCCACTACTCTGAGATATCCATCCAGGCCGTGCCTATTCAACCAGATGCGGAGCTCCTTGGAAACTTTGAGCGACATGGTTGTCTCGGAGTAAGAAGAGTAATGAGGTTGAGAGAGAGAGAGCTTGAAAGCTTCTGAGCAAGGGGTGCGAGAGCAAGAGAGCTTGCAGGCTACGTGCGTATGTGAGTGTTGTGCCTCTGGTTCTCTGTTTTATGTATTTGCTTTGATTTGCGAGACATGGCCTTGTACCCTAGGTTTAGAATCTTGCTTGCCATAATAAGGTTTAAAGACAACGCGTCGAAAATTGTTTGTACTTTCTTTTCTCGTAAGTTGTGCATACTTCTTAAATACTTAAGTTAGTGGGTCTTTTTTTCTCTTTTTCATTTTTTTTTAATTCACAGAGTATATACTTTCGGGGAATAGGTGGGGTAACTACGGTGATTGAGGCGATTGCCCCCCGAGATCCTCTATCTCACCTACTGTGGGCCGATTGTGATCGTGTTGCTTACCGGCGGAAGGGTTTGGTGGGGTATGGCCGAGATACGGTTTAACTAAAACCCATTGACCCATTTTGGCATAACATCCCCGGCTAGTGTCCTGAGCTAGAACATCCCATTAAATTTATCAGTGATCCAAAAAGGCCCTATCCATAAAAAACAGAGCTTTCCTGGCATTGAGCCAAGCCGAATTTGAAAAACTAGGACCAATTTGCTGATTACGAATGATTTCTCCGAGCCCTTCCGATCTCGGTCGATGAAGGCTTTCCGTTGCCATTGTCTATGTTCTAATTGGGGCAGACTGGTGATCTAATGTTCGCCGAGTTTGAGTAATTTTTTGAGTCGTTTCTGCTCTGACTCAGATTCGGGAATTTGTTCGGTGATTTGCACTCGTAGACTCGGGACCTGGAACTCAATAAGCAACATTGGTTCCAAACCGAAAGCCAAACGGAATGATGTGGATTTGATATTGGTTTAGAACGTCATTCGATACGCCTAGAGTGCATTGTGAAGTTTATCATCCCAATCGGTTCGATTTTCGTTCACGATCTTCTTGAGAATGTTTTTGCAGTGTCTTATTCATGGACTTAGCTAGGTTGTTTGCTCGTTGATAGTACGACCTAGTACGGCGTGCTTTTCTTATGGACCACCACGTAGTGGGTTGTGAGATCTTGAACAAATCGATTGAGAAAATGACCTCCTTGGTTGCTGATGAGCTCGATTGGGCAGCCAAATCGACACCATAAGTATTCGTAAACGAATTTCGCAGTAGACATGGTCGTGTTGTCATGAAGGGCCTTTGCTTTGACCCATTTGGTGCAATAATTGGTCGCGACAATGATATATTTATTTCTTGTCTGAGTTGCGACCGGTTTGAATGGGCCGACGAAATCCAGGCCCCACTTCTGGAAAGGTTCTAGCAGAAGAATCGGTTGGTGAGGCATTCGGGCTTGCTCGGTCGGCTGGTCCATGCGCTGGCATAAATCACATTGCCTACAGAATTCGTGGGCGTCTTTTTGCGTGGTGTGCCACCATAAGTCACTTTGCCAAATTTTCTAAGCAGTGGCGTGTCCAACATAGTGTCCCCCGACTATTCCGTAATGTGCTTCTCGTAGGATAACGTCCTTTTCGAATTGCTGCACCCTTGTGGTAGAGTGTATCTGCGAAGAGGAAAAAATTTCAGCTTCAGACTGCTAACTGCTTCTTGGCATCAAGGGGCAAGTGTTGAGATAGAAGTCCCGTGCTAAGGAAGTGAATCATTTCGTTTATCCACCCATCCTCGGATTCAGCCATTTGTGTAGCAATGTCAATACTGAAAGTGTTGGCATCGGGAAGATCGTCGTATATGTTTTCGGTTGGTTTCCTCGATGCAGCCAACTTAGATAGTCTACGACTATGTGTTGTACCCCTAGCCAATGGTGTATATCAAATTTGAATTCTTGTAGAAGCAACATCCATCGTGCTAGTTGGCTGGTTAGTGACTGCTTGGTGACTAAATACAGTAAGGCCGAGTGATCTACGTGGAACGTACCAGTTGTCTGCCAGTATAGTACACTGGCATCATTTGCATGAGAGCATTTCCGATGGCCACGTCGAGAGCGTCGACGAAAACGTGGAAAGGTTGTGACTAGTCGGGGGGTTGGACCACCGGTGTGTACGATAACATAACTTTGAGGGATTTGTAGGCTTTGTCTTCCATTTCCGTCTATCGGAAAGGTATTCGATGCACTGCCGCGTGTAACAGTGTCCCAAACTCGGCCAACTATCATAGCATTTGACTATGCCACTTGATTTGCCCCAAAAATTGGTTGAGGGCTTTTGTTGTGGTCGGAGCCGAGAGCGCCACTAGAGACGTAAAATGCACATTTGGTGATGGTTGCGGCGTTCAATTTTCGGTAGTCGACGCAAACCTTGATTTGTCCATTTTTCTTCAATATGAGCACGATAGGGCTTAACCATATTGCCTTTTTGACTAGCCGAATGAACCCTACCCTAAGGAGTTTGTCAATTTCCTCTTTTACTTTTGCCTCATAATTGGGATTCATTCGGTAACTTCGTTGTTGTATAGGTCGTCTATATTGCTATAGATGGATCTGGTGCTAATAGAATTGCGGTTCTAACCCCTTCACGTCGATGTACGAACATGTGAAAACATCTTGATATTCCGTGAGCAACCCGACCAAAGCTGAGCATTCCTTGGGAGCCAGTTCTTTTGCTATTTTTAGTGTTCGTGGATCCGTGGTGGTGCCAAGATTAATCTTGTCTAGTGTTGATGCCTTCACACGTTCAGAGATGGCAAGATCACGTTTGAACGCTTCACGTGCATATCATAATTCTTCACGTGATGCTGGGAGTCCATTAGCGGTGGACCGTCCATCCGCTCGACAAGGTGCACAGGCATAGTTGTCTGTGCTTTGCCGGTAGTTAAGGATGCCATTGTGTCCTTGAATCGTGGAAGAAGGTGCATGAACTTATTTAAGGGTGTGGATATCTAGCAGCTAGTGAGTGCCTGCCAAATGGTGTCGTTGTCTAGCGATCCGGTCGGTTGTGAGGAGGCCGACGTGCCGACAGTGATATCTTGCATCTCGGTCTGCATGTGGTCGACATTTGTGTTATTAGCTTTCTTGATCCATTGCTTTGCGGCCTGACGGACTTCCACTACGCGTGCTGGGTCTTGCTTCGTGTCGTGACTAGTTGGACTTCGTCCATAATGATATTGATTGTGGGTCCTTTGCCGAACACTCTGTAGCATAATGCCCTAGCTGATTTACAGTTAAAGCACATTACCGGTGCCAAGTTTCTCGACTCCCGTTGCTTGAATTGAGATGGTTGATACAGTCAAGAATTTTCCTCTCTAGCCGGCGATGCATATTGTTGTGTCTGGTGGGGGTCTTCCCAAGGCTCGATGTGGGGAGGTGGTCGTTGATGATCTGGACGTGGGGGGTCCCGTTGTCTGTTATCCAGATTTTGTTGATTATTGCCCGATTTCTGTGGACCTCGATTATTATGGGGAGGCCGCTGATCGTGCCGTTGATAACTAGATTCATGATCGTTGTCCCAATCGTAGTCGTATAGGTAGTAGTCATCGGCTAGGCGATAACGGTCTTCTCTATATCTATATCGATCATCCTCAAGTCAAGGCCTATTGTCTAGCCGGTAACGCTCTTCCTCGGGTTGATACCAATTATCCCGACGATAGTGATCCTCATACCAAGGCCGCTCGGCATCTCGATTCCGGGGTGGTGGACGATCATCCTACCGAAGACGATTGTTGCAGGGCTCAATTTGGTGTATGGGAATGGTAGTAGTGCAATTAAGCATATTATATTCACACTACTCTACCGTATGCACCTGGGAATGGTTGATCGGGCAATGTGGTCGAAAAGGGAAATCCATGGTCAAGTGGCAGGAATTGAAGCATGTTGTACAATGGAGAGCTTGCGAAATTGGGTTTCTTCATGGGTCAAAAAGGCGTTCTGGAGTGTCCCCATCGAAAAAGAGGTACTATGCTGAGTTCTGTTGACAACAAGGACATGGGCGACCACCTGCTCGATTGTCTACTATGAGAAGTCGGTTAAGGCTAGAGTCATGTGCAGAGTGACAGGAACTGCAAAACTCTCTATATGCAACGCTCGGCCACAACCGAGCTTAAAATCATACACAGAAAACGGGAGATAAATGCACAACACAATGAAGAGAAGAGTACACTGGATGTTTACGTGGAAAACCCAAACTAGGGAAAAACCACGGCAGCCCACAGGCTGCAAACTATCACTATGTTAGAATGTACAACAGTGAGTTCACGGAGGCAACGACCTCGTGCTCACGATCTTCGCCACAGGCGGCAGTTTCAACAAAGGCAACGACCTCTTTCTCTCTCTCTCTCTCTCTCTGTACACGGGTACACACACTCTCTCTTCTCGCACCAACAAGAATAACAACAACCTCTAAAAGTTTGCCCTAAGTCATATTTATACTAATATGACTTTTCGAAATTTACAAATATAGCCATGATGGTGTCATGATATGGCAAGACTCGAACCCATGACCTTATACTACATGGGTCGAGCTCTTGACCATTAAACTATACATTGTAATACATAAAATATTATTTTCATTTATGTTTTATTATAGAAAATTGATGTATATTCCAGATTTCTCTGGAACATTCTAGAAACTTCAGGAGTATTCCTTAGAACACTATAAAAGGAGGCACAAGGCATTATTTCGAACCAAATCGGTTCAACGCCAGTCTTGAGCCTCCTAGCTACTGTACATTTTCTTCACATAACATATATCTTTTCTTATCATCACTCTCTCTCTCTCTCGATCTCTCTCTCCCTCCCTCTCACTCACTCTTTCCTTCTCTCGAGAGTTCTTCACCTCTCTTAGTACTAATACTTCTTTTAGTACTAAGTCCTTCTCTGTCTTAGTACTGTTCCTAACAGTTTGAACCGATTTTTCTACCTTCTGTCTCTCTCATTTCCTACTAATCTCTTATTCCTCTTTTCTTTCATCCCATGGCCACTGTTAGCGCTGAAGAATATCAATCTGTTTTCTCGGAATTTCAATGCTTGAAAGAGAAGTTCCATGCTTTGGAACAAGAAAACCAACGGTTGCTGGGGGATCTTCAGCAAATCTCCTTAAAAAAGCAGCAAACACAACAACAACATGGGGAACTTGCATTACGCGTGCAACAACTCGAAGCAACCATCGTAGCGATGCAACAACAAGGGACCAGAACACAAGGGATTCATAAAGAACCCAAGATTGGCCTTCCCACGAAGTTCGATGGAACGCGATCGCAGTTTAGAGGGTTCCTTAACCAGGTACGATTAGTTATTCAAATGCATCCTTCCCGGTATCCCATCGATGCATCACGAGTGGGTTTAGTAGGCACTTTGTTAAGTGGCTCAGCATTGGCATGGTTCGCTCCACTATTAGAAAAGGAATCCCCGTTACTCAACAATTTTGAAGAGTTTCTAGGTGAGTTTAAAGCATGTTTCGGAGATACTGACAGCATCATGACCGCAATCTACAAAATTCGGCGATTACGCCAAGGTGACCATCCAGCCTCCGCATATGCTGCAGATTTTCGTCTACTCGCCGCCGATATCCCTTGGGATGATCAAGCGTTGATGGAGCAATTCCGTTATGGTTTACGCAACGACGTCAAGGATTTACTCTTGACCTTCCCCGAAGAGCCAAAGTCCTTAACAGAAGTAATCAGTTGCGTAAAGAAGGTCAACTCATAAGATGGCAACCATTTCGCTACGTCAGTTGCGTAAAGAAGGGCACAAGGAGGAAATGTTCCTTTTTCCAATATCAGTAAACCCCTCCAGCATCACTAAAGAAGGATCCACCGTTCAACTTCCCGAGAAGTATCGTCATTACGCCGATGTGTTCGATAAAGTACAAGCCAACACACTTCCTCATCATCGACCGTACGATTGCCCCATCGATTTACAACCGGGAAAAGAGCCGCCATGGGGACCGATCTACAATTTGTCACCAACCGAGCTGGAAGTCCTTCGGGCCTATATAGAGGAGAATTTGGAAAATGGTTTCATCCAGCATTCGAAATTTCCAGCCGGCGTGCCCATTTTCTTCGTCAAGAAAAAGGATGGATCGCTTCGTCTTATTGTAGATTATCGTGGCCTGAATAAATCAGGAATAGGTATGCTCTTCCCCTTATCTCAAGTCTTTTAGAACGGATCAATGGTGCCAGGTTCTTCACGAAGATCGACTTACGGGGAGCATATAACCTCGTACGGATCCGACCAGGAGACGAATGGAAGACCGCGTTTCGCACCAGATATGAGCACTTCGAGTATACGGTCATGCCGTTCGGCCTCACTAATGCACCGGCAGTCTTCCGGCACATGGCTAATGATATATTCCGAGATCTTTTGGATGATTGTTTGATCATCTATTTGGATGATCTACTGGTTTATTCAAAGACCCAAGAAGAACATGATTCTCATGTACTATTAGTACTAAAACGACTTCGAGAACATGGTCTGTATGCAAAGCTGGAAAAATGTAGTTTCGGGTGCAACCAAGTGGAATTTCTCAGCTACATCATTTCGTCAGAAGGCATCTCCATGGACCCAACTAAGGTCAAAACGGTGGTAGAATGGCAGACTCCACGTTCGGTGCAAGATGTGCAATGCTTCCTAGGCTTTGCCAATTTTTACCGGAAGTTCATAAAAGATTACTCAAAGATCATTCTACCTCTCACACAACTTACCAGGAAGGGACAACCGTTCATTTGGTCTGAAGAAACGGACGTGGCTTTCGAGAGTCTTAAAAAGGCATTTACATCGGCTCCAATTCTAGCTCATGTCGATCCGGAAAAACCATTTATTATCGAAGCTGACGCATCGGATTTTGCATTGGGGAGCATTCTGTCACAACAGGGGAATGATGAGAAGCTACATCCTGTGGCTTTTCACTCACGCAAGTTTGACGCCGCCGAAATCAACTACGAAATTCATGATAAGGAGCTATTGGCAATAGTGGATTCTTTTATGCAATGGAGGCATTTTCTGGAGGGATCCTCTCATCCGGTCACCGTATTTAGTGACCACAAGAACCTTGCCTACTTTCAGGATGCTCGTGTGTTGAATCGACGTCAAGCTCGGTGGGCCCACTTCCTCACGAGTTTTGACTTCAAAATTACATATCGTCCAGGGAAGCACCAAGGGAAGGCAGATGCATTATCACGGCGTTCGTATCTAGCACCCCGTCCCGGCGAGCTTGCTTTCGATAACCAAAAACAAGTCATCTTGGGACCGGCACGACTACAAGAAACAAAGATCTTTGACATGCCCATGGATTCCCGCATTATCGATACCATACGCGAAGACTTGAAGATAGATGCATTCGCCCAAGCTATACTAGCACAAATTGATCCCTCTCGAGTGTCGTGTTCACAGTCGCAACCACCAGGTACGGACTATCGGCAATTCAAATACCATGATGGAATACTCTTCTTTAAAGAACTTTTGTATGTTCTTAATGGTTCTTGCCACCTTCAAATAGTACAAAACTGTCATGACAAATATACAACTGGGCATTTTGGTAGTACTAAAACAATACATTTAGTACAACGATCATTCTAGTGGTCCTGTATGTGATAATTTGTCGAGGATTTTGTTCGGACTTGTGATACATGCTGCAGAGCGAAAATGCCAAGGCATCATCCATATGGTTTATTAGAACCATTACCAATTCCAAGCAAGCCGTGGAATCCATTGCTCTAGACTTCATCACAGATCTTCCAGTCTCTAAGGGGTTCAATGTGATTCTAACGGTGGTCGATCGATATATGAAGATGGCTCATTTCTTGCCATGTACTAAGGAGATCTCCAGTGAAGACACTGCCGAAATTGTCATGCGTGAAGTATGTCAGCATCATGGACTTCCCGATAGTATCATCAGCGACTGTGGACCCCAGTTCGTGTCAAAAGTTGGATTATCAACGACTCGCTCCTTTCCGTATTACGGGTAAGGTTAATGATGTCACATTCCGCCTTGATCTCCCTCCGCAGCTTCAGATACATCCAGTTTTCCATTGTTCTCTTCTTGAACCTTATAAAGCCAACACCATTCCCGATCGTGTTACACCACCACCGCCCCCACTTGAGTTGGACGCCGGCCCGGAGTATGAAGTTGCTGCCATCCTCGATTCCAAACTTATTCACAACAAACTTTATTATTTGGTCGATTGGCTTGGTTATAGTCCGAGCGAACGCACTTGGGAGCCCGTCGAGCATGTTGTCAATGCTCAAGATATGCTTGCTGATTTCCATTAGAAGGTTCTAGGTCATTCTAGAATGTAGAGTAATATAGAATATTCCTAATATATTAGATTATATATTCTAAAAGTTATACATATAAGAATATTAATATAATGGTTAAGGATTTGACACGTGTATAACAAGGTCATGGGTTCAAATCCTTTCATGGCATGATGTGAGTGTCATCATGACAGACGGAGACACACCACAAGGAGTATGGACCAGTAAAGATGTGTCTTACCGGCATCTAAAGGTGTTCGATTGTCTCGCCTATGTGTATGTAGCAAAGGACAGGAGAGAAAAGTTGAATCCAATGTCCCGGCCTTGGATATGGTGAGGATGAGTCCTTGTATCTTCTGACCGAGATGAAAAGCAACATCATTAATCTTTCCGATAATACGGAAAGGACCTAATCGCCGATAATCCAACTTCTCTCATGGGCGAGTAGTCTTGATGTGTCGTCGGAGTAGCCATACCCGATCTCCAATGTTAAAACTAGATGGGAGTCGATGACGATCCGCATAAACCTTGTGTGTTTGTTGAGCTTGTTGGAGATGAGTAGATAAATCCGCTTGTATCCTGCGTAACCTCTCCAAACGATCCTCTGCGCAAGGATTTGTGGACACCTCTAGGGTTTCAAGTACACACCACCGTGGGTGACATCCCGTATAAGCATAAAATGGCGTAACTTTCGTGGATGCGTGGATAGAGTTGTTATAGGCAAATTCGGCGAAGTGGAGAATATCTGCCCAGTCATCCTGATGATAGCTGAGGAAGCACCGCAGATACTGCTCCAGCGTTTGATTGGTTTGTTCGGCTTGGCTGTCGGTTTGTGGGTGGTAGCCGGAGGAGAGGTTACAAGTGACCTTGAGCATGTTAAAAAGGTAAGCACCGCAGATACTGCTCCAGCGTTTGATTGGTTCATTCGGCTTGGCCGTCGGTTTGTGGGTGGTAGCCGGAGGAGAGGTTACAAGTGACCTTGAGCATGTTAAAAAGGTGCTTCCTCAGCTATCATCAGGATGACTGGGCAGATATTCTCCACTTCGCCGAATTTGCCTATAACAACTCTATCCACGCATCCACGAAAGTTACGCCATTTTATGCTTATAGGGGATGTCACCCACGGTGGTGTGTACTTGAAACCCCAGAGGTGTCCACAAATCCTTGCGCAGAGGATCGTTTGGAGAGGTTACGCAAGATACAAGCGGATTTATCTACTCATCTCCAACAAGCTCAACAAACACACAAGGTTTATGCGGATCGTCATCGACTCCCATCTAGTTTTAACATTGGAGATCGGGTATGGCTACTCCGACGACACATCAAGACTACTCGCCCATGCGAGAAGTTGGATTATCGGCGATTAGGTCCTTTCCGTATTATCGGAAAGATTAATGATGTCGCTTTTCGTCTTGATCTACCTCCACAACTTCGGATACATCCGGTGTTTCATAGTTCTCTCCTCAAACCCTATCAAGAAAGCACCATCACAGGACGTATTACATAGCCTCCACCCCCGATCGAGCTTGAAGATGGACCTGAGTACGAGGTTGCCGCCATCCTTGATTCCAAGCTTGTTCGCAACAAGCTCTACTATCTAGTCGACTGGCTAGGTTATAGTCCCAGCGAGCGTACTTGGGAACCGATAGAGAATGTCACCAATGCTCGTGCTCTTCTTGAAGACTTCCATCGTCAATATCTAGACAAACCGGGTCCTCAATCCAAAATGACTCGTTACACTCGTCGTTTTAAAGGGGGGATAGTGTCATGATATGGCAAGACTCGAACCCATGACCTTATACTACATGGGTCGAGCTCTTGACCATTAGACTATACATTGTAATACATAAAATATTATTTTCATTTATGTTTTATTATAGAAAATTGATGTATATTCCAGATTTCTCTGGAAATTCTAGAAACTTCAGGAGTATTCCTTAGAACACTATAAAAGGAGGCACAAGGCATTATTTCGAACCAAATTGGTTCAACGCCAGTCTTGAGCCTCCTAGCTACTGTACATTTTCTTCACATAATATATATCTTTTCTTATCATCACTCTCTCTCGATCTCTTGATCTCTCTCTCCCTCCCTCTCACTCACTCTTTCCTTCTCTCGAGAGTTCTTCACCTCTCTTAGTACTAATACTTCTTTTAGTACTAAGTCCTTCTCTGTCTTAGTACTGTTCCTGATAGATGGACTCTCAGAAACATATTTACGAATATGTCTCTTCATCCGGTGAGCACTCCTCACCGGGTCTGCACCATCCAGCTCTCCGTAGCCGGGTACTCCTCATCCGGTTCTCACCGGGTCTGCACCATCCGGCTCTCCGTAGCCGGGCCTCGGCCGAGTTTGTTCATCAGCACTGTTCTTCTCCCTTCCCATCCGGAGGGACCTGTCTCCCAACACAGAGGTTCCCGTAGTCCGACTAGAAAGGTGTCTTTGAGATGGTTTGCAGACACATCTTGAGAGAGTTGCCGATATAGATCCTGGAAGCAGATCGTGAACTGTGAAACCGTCTCATGCGGTTCTTGTGCAATAGTGTAGAACTAGCGGAGCATTCCCGCTTAGGTATCTCGCGATGAAAAAGTTTGAGGAATCACATGCGAACTTCCTAAAACATCTCAAATTCCCCAGGATCGTGGTGGGAATACCACCGTGCAGTGGGTCGATCAAGGGACAGTATGAACTCCCGATTTTTTATGTCTCAACCTCCACAATGGTGAGACGCTTTGGCGAATGGTTGGCTTGCCAAGTTGACTCAAAAGAGTGGATGTGTGATTCAGCATCGAGACCATCCGTATAACAAGGATACAGGTACGGCATAGTGTCCTAGTCTGGGTCTTTAGGTAATGCCGAAAATGGGTTGGGACAAGGACCACGTTACACTAAGTTTCTGGTGTCGGTGGTAGCGAGGGGTGTGACTCAGATAGCTTGGGGAATGATTGTTGCATGAGCATGGAGTTAGAAGTGCCCTCGGCTGGCTCAGCGCGGTGGGATGGTTGTTGAGAATGTGTGATGCGGTTGGGTGCCGTAATGGCGGCTGGGGTGTCCTCCTACATTATTTGCTCTGACCTCACATCGTGAACCGGGCCTGCCAAATTGTGTTAATAATCTCCTTCTCGGGGATACAACTTCGATTACTCCCTTGAGTAATCGGGTCAAAGGATCGTGGTTACAAAGGATGGTACGATAGGGCCAAGTAGGACGATCAGTTATACAATAACCGGCCACAACCCGTATTCTACTTAGACTTAAGAGTAGTTGAATCGACATTGCAGATTACAAAGTAGACACAGAGATGACCCAATAAGCATGTGTATTGATTACAAGGCAACATTGGCCGATTATATTATTCACTCTCTCTCTCTTATAACTTAACATATGCATATATACTCGCACCCCCTTCCTTCACCTGTTCCACGATTTATATAGCATGTTCTGTCCTTGGCGTGCTTCAACTACTTCCCTTAATTCATGGCCTTTAATCTCGGTTGCACCTATTTCGTTTTACCTTCCTCAACTACTAGTGCTTGGTCGGTTCCTTTTTACCTAATTGACCTATTCGTCTCTTTAGATTCATTTCACACCTCTTGCCCTTTATGCCATGTGTAACACATGAAAAAAATACAACATTGAAACTCAAACTATCATATGATGAGACCAAAAACTATATTAAATTGAAAAATAGATTAACAAGAAAACGAAAATAAGAATAAAATAATTTGCATTATAAACAAGGACAAGATTTGTAGGAACGCACCAAAGACTAGTGTTGAACCAAAATGGATCAGACAATATGTTGCTTCTTCTATACATAATGCATCATCATATTATGCATAGACTCCAGTTACCTATCATGCACACATGTCATATGGTGATTGTTGAGCGGCAAGCTCAATTGGAGCCGGATCGGCTGAATAAGCCTGAGCCGGTGAGCGAGATGAATCGGTGAGCTGGTGAGCTAGGGAGCCGGTTAGCCGGATCCATCAGTAACCGAAATCAGCTAAACTACTAGGGAGTTATTACTCTCGTAGTTAGTGTCAGACACTCAAGTGAGCATTGAAGTACACTGTACTTCTGTCAGTCCGTATGGACTTGTATGAAAGTGTTCGCTGAACACATACTATGTACAGAGTGTTGATATAATTTTTGAATAGTGATTCTCTTTCTGCTCTCTCTGTCTCTCCCGCGTACTGTTAACCTCTCCATTAAACATGTTCTTTGTTTTCTGTTTTCTATTGCTTCCGCACGCTATTTGTTTTTACAGTGATTATAGAAAACTAAGAGGTGTTGTGGTAATTATCATCCAAGAAGTTACAATACTTGAATATGTGCAATACTATATGTTAAAGGGTACAAATATTATGTCCACGAATATGCTCATGCATTTGAGTTCCCCCAAAAGCTAGGACACGTTGTCGCGATATTCCGCGAGTGCGTGTAAGATCTGAGGCGGGACCACGGGGTTCTTGGACTAGGGAGTAGAGGAGAAGGAATAAGACCCAAAATGGAAGATTAGCTCAAGAGAAGAAGAGGAAGAATGACACATAAACATAGAGTAGAATAGATGGAGGCAAGATACACCCACAAGACAAGAAACATCCACATGCTATATTAAGAGTTCACAAAGATTACAACCAAGGCCGCATAGGCCGCACCCCAAAACAACTACAAGAAAACCCTAATCGGATAAGTAAGCAAAGAAGCATAGAAACCCTAAAGAAACCCAAGAAGAAACCCTAAAACCGAATAGAACCCCTCGACCTAAGTGGTATACCTCTCTCAATCAAAATAGGCAACCCCTTCACAAGAGACCCCTCCCTTCCTTTTATAGCCCAAGGAGGGAGGGATATTACAATGTGGGATAAATACTCCCCCTTATTCTATACACCGTTTTCCTACTATACATGTGCACATGTTGCACACCACCGACTTGCCCATTCCACCCTGGTTTCACACTATAGTCGGAAATCTTCACGACAACTTTTTAGTGTCATAACACGTGAATTATCACCACTGAATCACAAAGACTTTCAATGAATTGAAATGACTTTCCATGAAGGCAATGGGAGAGTCACAGAAACTAAGGGGAAGCCATAAAGGACATCATGTCTTCATCACATGACCAATACTTCCATATCCCTTAACTCCAAAGTGGGTTATCTATTAGTCTTACATTCATATCTTCCTATTATAGTCTTTGATGCCCTTATGTGGTGGCTAATTCAACTAATCTCAAAATTTCCTCTTTGTTTTCCATTCTCCATATTTACACTATAGTTTCACTAATTGACATATTAATTGCTTTTGTACAAAGTAGTGTATTGGATGACCCATCACCTAGATTGACGATCAACACCTAGCACAGTCATGAAATAGCCATTTTAATTGTGAAAATGTTAGAAAAAGAAACAAATGAAAGCTTTGCCTCTACAGTTGACAATGAATTAGAGACGATAATCACATTGGATACATCTTTCTAACATTGGTGGAGTTGGATGGTTATGAGGAGAAACACCATTGATATGTGTATTTTGTTTGAGTAAACTCATATGTGCAACAAAGGGCGGTACTTTTATTTCATTAAAGATCAACTCATATTGTAGTATAAAAAAGGTGATATTCTGTCTAGATTTCTTTTGGATGTTATTCCAATTTTCTACCAATACTCCTTTTTGTTGCAACATTACCATGTAAGCTAGCAAGGATTTTTGTGCTCGTTGTTTCTTGACATGCATCTTGGCTAATGGGGGCACAAATGGACAAGACCTTGCTCAACTTCTTAACTTCACTTAGCTTATCGTAAAGAACTTTTAATAAAAGCATATGTTGTTGCTTGTTGGTTGGCTTAGGTGTTTGGTTGCATGGTGTCAATACGGAAAAGTGGGTTTTGGTGTAGTTAATATGGGAATCTGGAGATTATTTGAAGGATCCATTTGCTCTCTTTCTTCAGTGGTGGCGTGTTGCCACATCTCATCCTCCTTTAATTGTCGTTCATGGGCCATGATGTTGTCGACCAGATTCCCATCTTCCTCTTGTCATGTCGTCGGCATACTCTTTCTACTTTGGCCCAATCCCTAGTGAGGCCATTCGCACCATCATCATCCTCAAGTTGGATTCCAATGACCATCCTTTCCTTCCGATCAACTGACTTTACGAACATTAGGACTTTATCCACCCCGACCAATCCTTGATCCCACTCTAAGAGTTGAACAAGGTGACACTCGAACTCAAGGAAAGCATGCATGGCACTCTGGTGGTTCTTCATCGATGATACCCATTGGTCGAACTCATACAGGCTTCGTCCCTTCAGCTCTTCGTAACCATATGCCTCTCGTAAAGGTTCTTTGAAGCACCCCCACAAGTCATGAGCATGTTGAAGGTCTTTCATCACTTCATAGATCAGTTCAGCCACCACCCGACAAAAGTACTCCAACCTCATTGCTTTGTTCACACCTCTCAAATCCATCTCGGCATTGTAGGCTTTTAGAAAATTTTGGACTTCGCCCCCATTGAGATAACTGACTTGCTCAACCACGTTCTCAATGGCTTGTAGGGCCACATCTCGTCTTTTCATTTTTCTTGAAAATTCCATTATGATCTTTGACATTGCCTTCATGAGATATTCTTCATCCATCTTCATCCTCCCCTGCCGCGAAGATTGACCAAATGTGTTGCGAAGATTCGCGCGCACACGTGTGCTACTCGAGCGGGACCACCAGGGTCTTGGAATAGGGAGGACGTTATCGAAAAGAGGACGATGTCAATTTAAGAATCGCGGAAACAATGTTACACATTCAAGAAGATCGAAGATTATACACTTGAGATGTAGATAATAAGAAGAAGATAAAGAAGAATATCATATTGATGATGGTGGTGATGTTGATATCACATATTTAGCCCCTGTTACACAAGCCCTAGTAGGGTTTTTATAGGTTTCTCCATGCACAAAACCATGGGCTTGGAGCCACACAATTTGGCTTATGACGTGCATAAAACCATGGGCTGATGGTCACACGGTTTTATACGGTTGTTTTGTATGGAATTCTGAATATGATAAGGAAATAGACAAAATCTAAAGCATTTAATAGTGGCCCTAATGGTAAGTCAAATGTTTTTTATCTTGGAGGTGCAAGGTTCAAACTTTACTTGCACCTCTTTGTATGCGCTAAAATGCCACTAGGCCCTAGGGTTTTTTTCATATTTACAAGTGTTTGTGTAATGTTCATGGACCCTCACTTTTTCACTTTTTCTCCCATTGGACACGCACCATCACGACACCGGCATGACAATTGCTTCTTCATAAGAACAGGGTTCGCCTGCATCCATATAGTTGACAAAAACTTTGTCAGCCTTCAGACTCGTCCGGATCTCCTTGGTGCCGATTTATTTGGTTCGGGTTCTTCAATTGGCTCGAATGACCGATCAACATGTTCTGAACCTTGATGTGAAGGAGATCGTGGTGGGGATCCGCTAAGGCAATCATCGTGCCTTGGTGTCGGATCACCCTCTTCTTTGGGAGTCGACCAGTGAGTGGGTACCTTGGCCGGTTTGGGCCGGCCGTTTTGGCATCCTAGTCGACTCGGTTCTGATCAATTTTCTATCCAATTCGAAGTCAGCTATTGGAACTTTCACCGATTCGGATTTGGCTGGGGGGTTGCTACTTGAATCTTGTCCGGTGTTTCACCAAATAACTTATTAGTATTCGGCGATTGGCATGTCTTCTTCGGATTCTCTGTCTAAAAGATCGAAAGTGACCTTTTTGCTTATTTTTTGTTGGGATCAGCCGAAGAGAATTGAGTCTTCGTTGAAGATTACATCACTACTACGCATTAATTTTTGATTCTCCAATAACCAAAGTCCCCATCAGTTCCATAACCGAGGAATATACACTTTGTGGAATGGGGTGCCAACTTGATGCTTTTCTCCTATGGGACGAATGCATAGGCTTCGCATCCAAATATACAAAGCCGATCATATGTTGGTTGTCTTCCCGACCATAGTGCCTATGGCACTTGGAGCGTGATTGCATTTGACGGTGATAGATTTATCAAGTAAATAGTCGTTTGCAATGTTTCGGCCCAGAACTCTAGCTTCAATTTGGCCTGCTGGAGCATTGCCGTCACATGTTCTTTTATAGTCTAGTTCATTCGTTCGGCTACACTATGGGTGTAGAGAATGGTTTTCTGATGCCGGATCCCCTTTTCGGATATGTAGTTTTCAAAGTCTTTCGAGGTTTATTCTCCTCCATTGTCTCACATGACTGTTTTTACTTTGTGGCCAAATCGGTTTTCGACTTCTTTCAGCCATCTACTGAAAACCTCAAGCGCTTCATCTTTTGACTTAATTGAGTACACCCAAACCTTCCATGTAGAGTCATCAACAAATGTGATGAAGTATCGTGAGCTACCTAGAGATCTTTCTAACATTGGCTTGCAAATGTTTGTATGGATTAACTCCAGGGACTGTTTTATCATCTCGTAGTGCAGAGAGTGAGGGTTTCGGGTCTATTTCCCGTATCGGCAATGCTCGCAAAAGTCAAACTCTGCATGGTTGAGCTTTGGTATGTAGCTGATTGTTGGTAGACATTTGAGTCCGTCTTCTGACATGTGTCCTAGTCATCCATGCCATAGCAGATTTCCTCTAGTAATTTTCCATGACGACTTGCCTAGTGTCGTCCTATACCCACCTTGGCTAGCATGTCGATGGAGACTAGACTCCTTTTGAGCTCGGGTACATGCCGAACATGGTGCAGGATGATGCTACTTCCATTCGGTAGCCAAATAGGGATTTTGCCGATTGTAGCAATATGGCACTCTTGTCCATTGTCGAGTCAAATTGTGCCGCCGACTCTGACCAAATAGTCCGAAAACGATTCAGGTCAAGGGGTTATGTGAAATGTGGCGCCCGAATCGAGAAACCACGTCTGCGCATCTTGTGCACTATACATGATCTCTTCTGTTGTTGAGCCTTCAACTGAAAGGACTTCTCCCGATCAGGATTCGGCAACATTGATTTGGCTGCCGCGATTTAGAAGAACCTGTATCCCAATCGAATTTACGACCATTCCCCTTCCTATTTAATGACCAATAGTCGGTAACGCTGTTGTCGGCCTTCCTGTAGTGTGTGCAGTAGACATTTGGCTTCCCGTTCCACGACTTCGATTATTGTCAGACATTTCTCCTCCTTGGCCGACTTTGGCTTCAACCAATTCTTTGAGCCATTTCTAGTGAGAACTGGGCTTTGCATTTTCTTCAATGGTGAGTCCCATTGTCCTACGCTAGATATCTTCCGATAGTATCGTCTAATGTCAGCTTCGAAGAATTGTTTGTGAACGTGGTGCATAAGACCTCCCAACTCAGTGGAAAGCTCGAGAGAAGTGCAAGGGCTTTGAATTCTTCTTCAAAGTTCAGTCCTTGCGAGGAGAGTTCAGCCAACACCCGGCTAAATGTGGTGATGTGGGATGTTGTTGGCTATGATTCCTTCATCTTAATATTCAACAATAGTCGGATCAATATGAGTCTTTATGAAGACGATTTCTTTTCGTAGACAACCTGCAACTTCTCCCATAGGGTGTAAGCCAACATCTCTTTGGCCATACTAAAGTAGACGTTTTCGGCCAGATACATCTGAATGGTCAATGTGGCTATTTCATCTAGAGATCTTCATTCTTCTGCAATCATTGAAGTCAGCTTGGTGTTCTGCCATATAGCTTCAATCTGACATTGGATGATGAGTACATCCTGCATCATCTCCTTCCACAAGGCAAAATTTCGACTCATGTGTCGGATGTTGAAGCCATGTTTTGTTGGATGTGAGATTGTTGGCTTGGTCCTTTTCTTCAGCAATATATCCTTCTCCTTGTGTTGTTCCTACTAAAGTCTGAATCGCTCTGATAGTACTTTCTTGAAATTGTGAGTGTCTTTGTCGGTTGCTACGAGATGAGATGATGACCGACCACTTCGGAAGTGTATGAGGATCCTGTGTGTGGAGTTAACATGTGAACAACTAACGGATGAAGGTTAGATTCATTGTTCCTATCAAGAAAGAATATTGAGATAGATAGATAGATAGATAGATTAAATTATCGTCTTCGGAGGTCAAATATGACCTATGAGACCAAAAATATTACATTTCACATGATACGTGTGAAAGTGAGTAGTGACTCTGGATGTTCAAGAGAGAGAGAGAGAGAGAGAGAGAGAGAGAGAGAGAGTTACACAGAGTTTTCTCAAAAGACATTATTTTACATTACCTGTCGAACGCACTTACAATGTACAGTTACCTACTTTTATAGTTTGGTTAACGGAGTGTTCACACTAGAGATACAACGTGGGCAGAGTGGAACTTTTATTCCAACAATTTTTGGGGTCAAATTTAACAAAGGCCAATTGCTCCAAGAATTACAAATTTTCAATGGTTGTTGGTTAAGGTTGGTATATGGATACCCCATGCTCAGGTAGGTTGTCCAATTTGCCAATCACATGAATATTGTAGGCATTTATTTTTGGAGTGTAATGTAATGGTGTAGGCTCTTGAGAATTTTTGTGATTACGAGATTGATGAGCTTCATTTCATGGGACAATGTGGTTAGGAGTTGCTTTCATAATTTAGTTTCTTCTTATGAGATGGACTCTAGTCACACTTTCAAAATTAACAAATTGGATGCTAGGTTGCATTCTTGTAGGATCTAATGTTTTCTTGAATGTTGTTTTGTAATTAAAGGAGTTGTGGGATCGATTGGCTCTAGTTGTTGTATGGTCTCTATGGAAAGCTAGGTGTATATGAATGTTTTAGGGTCAAATTGTCCTAGTTGAAGAAACCAACACATACTTCAAAAGATAAATGATATAGATGGTTGGATCTAATAATAGACAAGTGAGATGCATATAAGAGACAAAAGACAAGATATCAGACAAGAAGTGAGATTGTATAATGCATTTAAATGTTCTATTATTTTCTGACTTTATAATCGAATGATCATTTTCATTCAAATGACGAATTTGTATAGTGTCTCTTCGAAACAAAATCTTGGCTAGATTCATAGCTTTTATATATTGAAACCATGGGCTATTAATGTGCAAAATTGTGGTCTTAACCCATGGTTTTGCAGAAACCATGGTCTACAAGTTTTGTGCTATAATAGCACAATTCAGAATAGCATCTTATTAATTAATATTTTATTATCACTACTCTAGATTTTTGGAGGCTCAATGACTAATTTTCTCTTGCAAGTAGGCATGATTCTTTTTTTCCTTTTCTTGGCAAATTCTTTAATATCCATGCATGTGGATCGAGGTATTTGTTCCACCTTTTTTCTTGTTTCTCTCATTTCTTTGAAGATCGACTTGATTATGTCTTCTTTCTTAGTGTTTCTTATGTCACGTCTCTTTGATGGACCTTCTTATATTTCCATCCTCTTCCTCTTCTCATCCACAAGAACTTCATGGTTGTCACACATGAAATTTACGAAGATTGTGTTATCATCTAGTGGATCTGACCATATGGTTATGCTATGCACACTTTGATTGGAGAGTTGAACTTCATTTGGAAGTAAATTTTCCCTTATCTCATAGTCGAGAATGCTCCCGCCTTCTTTCATCTTATCTACTTCATGGTTATCACGCACGACTTCCACAAAGATCATGTTGTCATTTATTGGATCCGACATCTTGTTATACTAAGCACATTTAAATCATGAAGCTCTAGTTCATTGGAAGTTATTCTTTCCCTTTACTCATACTTGAGAATGGTCATGTCTTTTTCTTCTTATCCACAAACACTTCGTGGTTGCCAAACATGACTTCTGCAAAGATTGTGTTATCATTTACATGATTTTACCATCTAACTATATTATGCACACTTCGATCAAAATATTACTCTTTGTCGAAAGTGATTTCTTCCATTTTCTCAATAATGATTTCTACTAAGCACACTTCAATCATGAAGCTCTACTTCATTGGAAGTTATCCTTTCCCTTTCCTCATACTCAAGAATGGTCGCGTCTTTTTTCTTCTTGTCCACAAACACTTTGTGGTTGCCGCACATGACTTCTACAAAGATTATCTTATCATCTACATGATCTTACCATCTAGCTATATTATGCACCCTTCAATCAAAAAAATACTCTTTGTCAAAAATGATTTCTTCCCTTTTCTCGATAACGATTGACTAAAACCCTATTCTCAACATGACAGTTTCGCACTTCTTTTTTCCAACATTTATTTCGGTTGATGCAATGTAGTGCATCACATTTGCATGGATTTCCTTGGCATCTTCTAAAACTTTATTTATCTCCTTTCCCCAAAGTTTAGTCACAAGGGTTTTATGGTTTCTCTTAAGCATATCATGTTGCCCTCAAGGTAGTCAATGTTTTGACTAATGGCTTCATGAAGGCTCACATTATCTCTCCTTGTATGGTCCAAACCATTGCACCACACACATCTATATGGCTCTTTTCATTTTGGCCCTCTACAACTTTGATTTGCTATTGACACCACCTCAAATATTTTCTCCAACTCTTCAATAATGTCATTTTTGAACTTTCTCTCAATTGGATAACTTTGTTTAGTTGTATGACCACCATAAGTGTTTCTCCCTTCTCCTCAATAAGACTTGTCAATTCATTAAAGGAACCAGATTGATATCCTGAACCAAGAGCTGGATCGGATTGTAACCGGTAGGCCATTAGAGGTCTACGATCCTAGCCTAGTATGTAGGCATATTTTTGGGAGTCAATGTCAGTCACTCGTATGAGCATTGAAGTACATGCCAGTACTTCTGTCAGTCCTTTTAAGGACTTGTATAAAAAGTGCTCACTGAGCACATTGTATGTACAAAGTGTTATTTTGAAATTGATTTCTAGTGTTCTACTCTCTCTGTCTCTCCCAAGTACTCTCTCTCTCTCTGTGTGACTTAAGCTTTCCATTAAACTTGTGTATATTCTCTATTGCTTTCCGGTGAAGTTGGTTTCATCTACAAGCTTCCGCACGTTATTCTTTACATGGTATCAGAGCGTGAGGGTTGAGAATCCTTTGGTGCCGACAAGCGATTTGTCAAAGACAAACTCAAACCTAACACCCGGTTAGAACAGAAACAGGACATGGACAGAGGGATGGCAAGCTCACTTCCGACCGAGAAGCTCGGCATGAACAACTATGCATCTTGGTCGTACAAGATGCACCAGTACCTAATGGGGCACGGTTATTGGAGTTATGTCAAAGGAGTGAGTGAAGTCGCGTCGGCGTCGGCACAAAAGGACTTCCCGGCATGGGAGCAAGGAGCAAGGAGGGTGTTGTACTGCATCGAGTCTTCTGTGCAAGATCAGACGCTCAGCTACATTAGAGATGCAAAGTCGTCAAAGGAGGCCTGGGAAAATCTTAGAAAGATTTTCTACACCAGAACCACAACCCGTAAGTTGCAGCTCCGGCAAGAGCTCAACAACATCTGACAGAGAGACATGTCACTTATGGACTATACCACCAAGTAAAAGGAGGTATGCGACGCGCTCGGGTCCATCAACGTGACGGTGGATGAAGACAAGATGATGCAAATTTTCCTCGGTGGTCTAGAGTAGAGGTACTGGCCTATCCGGACAGCGATTTGCACCTGGGAGAAGCCACTGTCATTCTTCGACCTACAATCGATGTTGATGGTAAAAGAAAACCACAGGAGTGGGTCGAGGACCACTCAACCAGACAGCCAGATGTTGTACACGGAAGCGTATCAGCCCCGTGGACGTGGTGGACGAGGTGGGTCAACACGCAACAACGGTGGCCAGCCAAAGCAGAATCGAAGGCACGGATACAATGCCAACAACAGTTCTAGACCTTCCACGGGTAGGGGGAGTCAAGGCGGTACCAGGAACCAGCAATCAAGAACCGATAGGGAATGTTGGTATTGTGGCAAGAAGGGCAACCAGGAGAGCGAGTGTTGGAAGAAGCGCGGCAAGACCGAACAAGGAGCCGGCAAAGCTCGCACTACGCAGAAGGATTAGAATGATCCAAAACCGGAAAAACCGGAAAAGGGCCAACCTTCGTGATGAAGCACAAGGCGAACTCAATGGAGAAGACCACTTCCAAATCGGAGGAAGTGTGGTACGTTGACTCCGGTGCATCGAACCACATGTCGAGCCATGAAGAGTGGTTCTCGTATCTGGAAAAACCGGAGCAACCGGGAGTTGTCAAGACCGAAGACGACACTCCTCACCTGATTGAGCATGTCGAAGAAGTCGTTTTGAGTCATGTCGAACAAAAGGGAAAGTTGATGAATGTTTTACATGTTCCGATAATTACGAAGAACCTGGTGTCGATCGGGCAAATCGTCGACCAGGGGATGCAGGTGTAGTTTATGCACCTTAGGTGCTTCATTGAGGGAGAGGGCCAGATCATCGCGCAAGGGGGCCAGGACCGGAGGATGTTTATCCTCGACACTAATGACGTCGCCACCGCTCTATTTTCCAAAGGACAAAAAGTCAAGTCGGATATCGACTTATGGCATAAGTGAATAGGCCGTGTCAACTACTAGTGGCTTGAATCAAGATCTGCAATCAAAACAGGTGATATTCGGATTGCCGAAATTTAGTGGCCGGAAGGCTCAAATATGTGAAGCCTGCCTGCTCGGTAAATAACACCAGCTTCCATTCCCCACCGAAAGAAATCGTCGTCGTAACAAGCTCGACTTGATACATTCGGATGTATGGAACTGGCACAAAATGTTAATCTTGGCGGGAGTCGATATTCTGTCTCCTTCATTGATGACTATAGCCAGCACACATGGATCTACCTAATTGAAAAGAAAAGAGAAGTTTGGTGTCTTCAACTGCAACAGATGAAGAAGGCCTTGATATACAAAAATTTGCCAAAAGCAATATCTTGTGGACAAACAGGATATATATGTTGAGCAGGACTACCAACAAACAAGGAGGACAACCAGGGTATGTTGAGCATGACTACCAACAAGAAATGTATTCTCTTCGACTGCGGGAATTTGTGTGGTTATGGGGAGATGGACGATAGGGTCCCCGAGTATATCCCCTTTGTATGTGGTATAGCAAAGGTGTTATTGGCAAGAGATTTGTTTTCATAGTTTATAATTATCTTTATCTTGCCAAAGGCCACCACTTATATTTGGTCCTTTCTTTGATGATATAACTTGTAGACATGGAAAATATTATAGTCTATTTGTATAGTGCCTCTGGCCTTTTTAATTTTAATACCAATGGAGCATAATTTTTATGGAAAAAAGAAAAAGAAAAGAGAAATTTTCGACTATTTCCGAAACTTACAGAATTTAGAAGAACAGGAAATGAAGAGGAAGATCAAGTGTCTGCGGTCGGATGGCGGAAAAGAATACTTTTCCGGCCAATTCAACAATTACTTGCAACATAAAGGAATTCAGAGGGAATTCAGTTGCCAATACATTCCGGAACAAAATGGCATTGTCGAGAGGAAGAATCAGTCGATAGTGGAGGCGGCACGGCCAATGCTAGAAGAGAAGAGCATGCCCAAGTTCTACTAGGCCAAAGTGGTCCGGACAATCATCTACATCCAGAATTGGATCGGGGAGAAGGTGTCAGCACACATGTTGTACTTCGAACGGAAGTGGACTTTAAGACACCTTAGGGTATTCTATAGCATAGCCTTTGTGCATGTACCATATGAGAAGCGGAGAAAGTTAGACCCGAAGTTGGAGAAGTGCATATTAGTCGGCTACTCTCATGAGCAGAAGGGGTATAAGTGCTACAACCCTTGGACAAAGACAGTCCGAGTAAGCCGAGATGTCAAATTTGACGAATCGGTATCCTGGTACTCTCTACCAACTCCGACTCTGGAAGATGAGGCCAGTGACCCCGAAACAATCTAGGCAGAAGAGGAAGAAGATTTTGGTACTCTAGATGAGAGTCCAATCTCATTTCGGCTAAGCGAGCCGAACGAGTGACTTAGTTAGAACGACCAATCAGATGAAGAGTCGACGAGTAGTGGAGACTTAGTCATGTTGTCCCCACGCAAGGAACCGAGGAGATGATTCATGCGCAAAGAGAAGGGGAAGAAGAAGATGTCGGAATACGACACCAACAGAGATGAGTCGGATCGGAGCGAATCCGACTACGGAAAGAATGAAGGCGGACCTTCCGGAACGAAGTCCCAGTCGGCCAACAGGGCCTTGAAATCGATTGATAAGAAATTACACCGATCCACCCCCAGAAGAACAACGGTACGGCTATAATGAGTACATGATGCATCACTATGTGTACATGACCAAAGTGGCGGAACTGCATGAGCCAGAGAGCTACGTCGATGGAGCCAAGGACACGAATTGGCGTGTTGTTATGGAGGAAGAAATGCGAGGGCTCGATGCCAACGACACATGGGACTTGGTTGACCCTCCCCGAGATTGCAAACCGATCATCCGCAAGTGGGTATAGAAGGTAAAGTATAATGCCAACGGTTCGGTCAACGGGTACAAGGCCCGGTGTCAGGAAGATTTTCGGCAACAGTGTGAAAATCGCGTGGAACGAACCAAATCAAGAAGGTGCAATGTGCACATGAATGAAATGGGTTACACTCGTATCTTAGCATGTTGTAAATACAAATGAAATGAGAACCGGGAAAAGAAAGGCTAGATGTAAGGTTAAACATGTGCACGTGTGATGTGTGCGCATTACACAAACACTTGAAAATAAACCTAGGGCCTAATGACTTTTTCTTGCATACCAAGGCGTGCAAGTAAGGTTTTCAACCTTGCACCTCCAACATAGGAGACAATTGACTTACCACTAAGCTAAGTTGATTCTTTAAAACTTTACTCATTGTATTTTTCACATGTAAATTCTCATACATGAGAGCTTGAATGAGTGACATGGTCATCATGCATCGCATGCATTCCATGCATTGTATGCATGTCTTGTACCCTCACATGCATCCTACGCATGCGGGAATCTATAAAACAAAGGAAGAAAAAGAAAAGAAGGATGATATGTACTGAATCAAGAAATTCATAACAAAAGAAGGAAGTTTTTCTGTATCTCTCTCTCTCTCTCTCTCTCTCTCTCTCTCTCTCTCTCTCTATAGCCCTCTCAATCTATATAACAATAATAATAACAACTCTAAGAACTACCCACAAGTGGTTGCCCTAAGTCATATTTATACTTATATGACTTTAGAGCTATTTACAAATATGACCATGATAGGCCTTCTAGAAACATATTTACAAATATGTCCCTAGATCCGGCTCACACCGGATTCATCCAGATATCTTCCGGATCCGTCCGATCCGGCTCCTCTAGTTCTCATCCGGAGGGATCGAATTCCCAACAAGCTCCCACTTCACTCTGGCATGGGGTGTCTTGTCAATCCGATCTATCTCCTGCACACGTCCAGCTTGTCGGCTGACAACACCTTGGTCAGCATGTCTGAGTCGTTCTCCTCCATATGGATCTTCAACAGCATGAAGTCTTGATCTTCTATTCTCTCCCAGAGCCAGTGGTATGTACGTTGGATGTGCTTCGTCCTAGAGTGTTACGTCGCGTTGTCGTGGAGAAAACCGTCCCTAGGCGAAATCGGAGAATTTTGGGAGAATCGGCGGTGTGCACCATGTGCACCCCCCTTTGTAGAAACGTGTGAATAGTAGGAGTCAAGTCGGGACAGAGAATCCCATGTAAGTCGGGATTTATCCCACATTGTAACGCATCCCTCTCCTTGTTCTATAAAAGGAAGGGAGCACCCTTTGTGAAAGGGTTGCCCAATTTGAGTCGTAAGGGTATACCATTTGTGTTTCTTTCTAGGGATAGCTACATTCTTCTTTCTCCTTCGTTTCTTTTCTTCTCCTTCTCGAGGAGTTGAGCAGTAGCTATGACGACAAGTTGATAGGTTAGTTTCTTTTCTTCTGTGCGTAGCCGGCTTGGGGTCGTGGTTGTATCCCCCCCCCCCCCCCCCTTTTTTTGAGGATTGCTTATGCTCGGTCCTGTGAGTGACCCCACTCGGCGCGACAGCCCGTGAGCTCCCCGATCGGCGGCTTGGCAACCGACTGCGGCTGTAACTTACCTTGGTCTGGCTCGAAGCCGGGGTTGTATTCTTTCCCTTGTAATATACATGATCATATATGTTTGTGCATAATGGTGTCTCTGTTGGTGTCGGGTGCATAGGCCCCTCCTTTGTTTTGACTGTACATAAAAGTCAATGTTGCGCGCATGCTCTCCCTCTCTTCCTCTCTCGCGTTTGGTAGCCACCGGTACGCATCCGGAATCGCTCCGGTTCGCGCCACAACCAGTGCAGCCGAGACCGGAGAGAAGTCGGCTTCCGACACCCCATCACTTCCTCATCCGAGATCCACGTGGTCCCGCCCCTCTTCTACACGCACGCGCGTAACAATGCGACGTGAAAGGCGGAAAGGGAGGATGGAGTTGGAAGAAGACGACTTCGCGCAACTTTTTGTCGTAGCGGTGAGGGAGTTTGGACAAGCAACAGCAAGAAGAGAGACAGCGCAACAAGCTGTCGAATGCGTGATCGAAAGAGTTGGCCGGTTCAACAGGGACAAAGTCCCCTTCTACTTGGAAGCCTACAACGCGGAAATGGAGGAGCGAGACGTAGACAACACGTTGAGGCTGGAGTTCTTCTGTCGGATCGTCGTCGTCTGTATGCACGCGGAGGTGAAGGAGCTCCGAGAAGCTCATAGTTCGTGGGAGGCCTTTGAAGAGGCGCTCCTACAGGCATATGGAGGACGACGGAAGAGCCGGTGACGACATGACTTCGACCAGTGGGTTGCATCGGCGAAGACCCACCGGGGTGCAATGAAGGCGTTCCGAGATTACGAGCAGCGGCTTGCTCGGCTCTCGGAGCGGGAACAAGGTTTGGTGGGGGCGGACAAAGTCCTGTTGTTCGTTAAGTCGATCGACCGAGCGGAATGGGAGGCCATTGGGATTGAGCTCGAAGACGAGGACGGAGCGGATGGCCTCACCGAGGACTGGTCGAAGGTCGGAAGGGTGTGCCAACGGCTAGATGACGAGCGGGCCGAGAAGGCAAAGGGGAAGGCGCGCGACGGCGTGCCATCACAGCGGGAAGAGGCCGAACGGCAAAAGGAGTCGGCAAGGCTCGGCTTCGGGGCCAGGATTGCGGAGGCGTACACGGCTCTCGAGGCGAGGCTTGAGGAAGAGGAAAGATCGAGGCCGCAAGCCCGCGCCAAGGAGCCGAACTTGCCCCACGAGATGGCGGAAGACCGGTACCACGGTACCACGGGAGAGGGTGCGAAACAAAACGCCCTCTCGACTTGCGGAGATAGAACGGCCGAGGACAAGGCCGAGATACCGATCGCAGAATCGGGATGCTGGGACCGGCGGTTTTGGGCAATGTCAGCCCGAAACCCCGGGCATTGGAGAAGTAAGCCCCGGTGGGGCTTGCGCAATCGGTAAGGAGTCGACCACCGACCACGAAGAGCCGGTGGCTACGGACAAGCGCGTAAAACGGACAAGCGATTCTTCGTGTCTTCCCATGCTTGCTCCCAAGATGAGACTAGTCGGTCCCAAGTGCCCACGTGAGTCCCAAGAGGAGGAAGGCGGCGGCATGAGACTCAGAATCACCGGCGAGACGATACAGGGAAGGACCGGACGAAAGCCCTTGGACCCGATTCTGGAGAACCCGGCATTCGGGCCCTTACGCCCATGTGAGACTGAGGAGATGGATGACGGTGTCGAGGAGTCCTGGCACGATGTTAGCGAAGAAGGATCAGAAATGGCCCACGACAAGGATGACGAAGTGACCAAGAAACGACCCGACTGGGGACCGAACAGTGCGACGCTCCGATACGGGTGGAGCGTAATCCGGTCGTGGATTGTTTGATCAGGGCCAGAATCGGCATGAAGGTGCCGATACGGGAGGGGGTGCGGAACGAGCCGCCCTCTTTTACATGGGGAGAAAGACCGATCGGGCGAAGGTCGGGAAATGGAAGGAAGGTGATCAAAGGTTCAGAACGAGTCTGGCAAGGTCGGCATCGGAGCCGAAACTCCGGACATTGGAGAATCAAGCCCAGGCGGGGCTTGATTGATCACAGAGTGGATGCTTTCCACCGACACCACTAAAAGGGGCGGTGGCCCGGACGAGTCGCCGAGAGACGTTACGAAAACGGTTACCCCACATCTTGTCCGGAGACTTCGGCAGTTCGGCCGACATGGCAACGTGAGACCGAGGAGATGGAAGATGGAGGCGGGAACGCATCAAGGAGAGCGACGATGAGTTCGGGAGAAGTACAGGGGATGAAGAGGAGAACGAAGACCGGTCCTACGGAGATCCTCACACTGATCCGGCTGTCGGCCCAAGTGCCGGCGTGAGTCCTATAGGAGAGGTCGGTGGCGACAGGAGAACGGGACCCGGCAATCCAGAGAATGACGAACGGACCCAGACGAGAACCAGGCGAAGCGGACTCCCGGATAACCATTCTGAGAGGGAGGAAGAGAGCAGGCCTACAGAGAGGCCGGGAACACGGTACGTCAATGCCACGGGAGAGGGTGTGGAGCGAGCCACCCTCTCGGCTTGCGAAAGAAGGAAGACCGGGGATAAGGGTCAGAGATACGTCAAGCCCGAGGAGGATCCTTCACACCGGTTCTACAGACTCCGGCGGTCGGCCCGAAAGCCGGCGTGAGACCTAGAGTGACGATCGGTGGCGGCGAGGGGATGAAGGTGAAGAACTACGGACGGGCAGTCTACGAAATCCTCACACCGATCCGGCGGTCGGCCCGAGAGCCGGCGTGAGTCCTATAGGAGAGATCGGTGGCGGTAGGTGAACGTGACAAGACGGCGAGTGGTGCTGCAGCGACCTTACACACACCGGTTCTAGAGATCTGGTGGTTGGTCCGAGAGCCGGCGTGAGACCTAGAGTGAAGAACGGTGGCGGCGGCAAGGCGGGCAAACCGAGGTCCCACGAAGATCCTCACACCGATCCGGCGGTTGGCCCGAGAGCCAGCATGAGTCCTATAGGAAAGGACGGTGGCGGCAGGTGAACGTGATTGGACGACGGAAAGCAAAGAAGGAAGGTATCAGGCCGGCGAAGCAGCTACGAACCGAATTGGACCTACCGGCAAGGTCACGGGCATAAGGAAGTCCGGTCCTACGGGATCCCCACACCAAACCGGAGACTCCGGCAGTTCGACCAGCGTGGCAACGTGGCAATGTGAGACCTCGGGAGAAGGCTGGTGGCGGCGGGAAATGGGACCCATTTACGCGGAAGACACGAGGAGAGTCTGGGAGGGACTCAAACAAAAGACACCTGAATTTCGGCAAGCAATGAAACGAAGATCGGTCCTATGGGATCTTCACACCGGTTCCGGAGACGCTGGTTGTTCGGCCAACGTGGCAACGTAAGACCAAGGGAGAAGGAAGGTGGCGGCAAGGAACGGGACCCGGCATCAACAAAAGCCTTCAAGACAGAAGTTGTCTTACCGGCCAGTTACGGTTTTAGAAGGAGCCGGTAAGGGCAAGTACGGGGAGGTGTGTCGGGCCGGAAAGGCACACCTGGATCGGAACAAGAGTCGTGCACGTGGCCGTCGCGGGCTAGATCGAAGCGTGACTACGGGACGGTGTTCGGCACGGGCGGTGCCGAACAAAGGAAGCGGAAGACGGCACAAGGGAGGTGCGAGAATCGAGAAGACGGGAGCGCAGTAGACTGCGCAGGGTCGGAGTCCAGAGATGACAAAAGAGACCGGAGGAGGATCCTCCACACTCGCTTCGTAAATCTCGGCAACTGAGTCAGAGTAGCAAAGGCTGGCGCGGCAAGCCCGAGATGACAAGTTGGTGGGGCCGAGGGGACGACGGCAAGAGGAAGACTCAAGACCTGTTGCAGCAACGCAAGATGGAAAGGGCCAAGCGGGCTACTACGGGGTGTGCCTTGGAAGTGGAGGACACTGGTATGCGGATGAGCGGCGATGCACGATCTGGCCGGAAAAGGGTCGACGACACGTGCAAAGAACCGGAGTGCGGCACAGGCGGTGCCAAACAACGGACGAGGATACGCTGCACACGGAGGTGCCGGAGCGGACAGGCAAGCACGAAGATGGGTTGTGCGGTTCGGAGGTAGCGCGTAGAAGGCCAAAGAAGGATCCTCCACACCGTTCCGGAGACGTTGGCGGTTCGAGCCGACATGGCGATGTAAGACCAAGGAGAAGGAAGGTGGCGGCGAGAGGACGATGGCAATGCGAAACAACATGGGACGGCAATCAGGGCAACGCAAACGGCAATGTACTGAGGCCAAGAGGGTTGTTACGGGCGCTCCTCAAGCGGAGGACCCCGAACTTACGGCGGATAGCAGAGCGTGCATTCGGCCAAGTGGAGGGCCAACAACGAAGTACGCATGCTACAGGGTCACAACGAACGACCTATTGATGGGTCGAATGGGCCTACGGAGAGGCGAGCGCACGATGATGAACCGAACCCGGGCAACGAGGACGACCGGTTTGAAGCGAATGGCGATCCGGACGACGAAGGGTAAGCGCGGGCCGGTCTTCTCCGGTCTATTTTGGCGCATATCAGTGGATACGCGGTTAGGCGGGGGCGGATGTCGTGGAGAAAACCGTCCCTAGGAGGAATCGGAGAATTTTGGGAGAATCGGCGGTGTGCACCATGTGCACCCCCCTTTGTAGAAATGTGTGAATAGTAGGAGTCAAGTCGGGACAGAGAATCCCATGTAAGTCGGGATTTATCCCACATTGTAACGCATCCCTCTCCTTGTTCTATAAAAGGAAGGGAGCGCCCTTTGTGAAAGGGTTGCCCATTTTGAGTCGTAAGGGTATATCATTTGTGTTTCTTTCTAGGGTTAGCTACATTCTTCTTTCTCCTTCATTTCTTTTCTTCTCCTTCTCGAGGAGTCGAGCAATAGCTATGACGACAAGCTATTAGGTTAGTTTCTCTTCTTCTGTGCGTAGCCGGCTCGGGGCCGTGGTTGTATCCCCCCCCCCCCTTTTTTCTTTTAGGTTTGCTTTTGCCCGGTCCTGTGCAAGACCCCGCTCGGCGTGACAGCCCGTGAGCTCCCCGACCGGCGGCTTGGCAACCGACTACAGTTGTAACCTACCTTGGTCCGGCTCGAAGCCGGGGTTGTATTCTTTCCCTTGTAATATACATGATCATATATGTTTGTGCATAATGGTGTCTCTATTGGTGCCGGGTGCATAGGCCCCTCCTTTGTTTTGACTGTACATAAAAGTCAGTGTCACGCGCATGCTCTCCCTCTCTTCCTCTCTCGCGTTTGGTAGCCACCGGTACGCGTCCGGAATCGCTCCGGTTCGCGCCACAACCAGTGCATCCGGGACCGGAGAGATGTCTGCTTCCGACACCCCATCACTTCCTCGTCTGAGATCCCCGTGGTCCCGCCCCTCTTCTACACGCACGCGCATAACCACGCGACAGCGTTCTTTGCGAGGTGGATGGCACTTTGATTGTCGCAGTAGAGCCAGAATTCCTCCTGCCGAAACCCTATCTCTCCAATGAAGTCCTTCATCCAAATTACCTCTTTACCGGCTTCCACGACCACCATGTACTCCGCTTCCGTTGGTGATAATGCAACGGACTTCTGCAGCCTCGACTGCCACAATACGGCTCCCCTGGCATATGTCATAACATATCCGCATGGGAGTTGACCGGTTGGTATCCGCATCAGCCGACATATCCGAATCCGTGAATCCTTCGAGTTGGGGTTTTCTGGAGCCGACTCAGAGGCACATACTCGAGGTGCGTTTCAAGTACCGGAGTATCCACTTAACGGCGGTCCAGTGTTCTCTTCCTGGATTGCTCATGAACCAGTTGACAACTCCGACATCGTATCTGATATCCAGCTAGGTACACACAATTGCATACATCACGCTTCCGACGACAGAGGCATATGGTATCTTCATCATCTCTGACTTCTCTACCTTCATCCTCGAACTTTGCTTTCCGGACAGCTTGCAATTTGCCGAGAGTGTCGACCAGACTGGCTTGGCATCCGACATGTTGAACCGTTGAAGCACCTTTGTCACGTACTTCTCTTGTGACAACCACAATAGCTTCTTCATTCGATCCCGAACTATGTGCATCCCAAATATCTTTCGTGCCGGACCCAAATCTTTCATTGAGAAGGTCTGGTTCAAGGCCTTCTTTAGATTCCCAATTTTAGTTCGGTCCGGTTCGACAATCAGCATGTCATCCACATATACGAGTATCAAGAAGTCTCCTCCGTCGAACTTCTTCACAAATACGCGTCTTGTAATATCCTTGATCGGTCATGAATGAGTCGAACTTCTGATACCAATGCTGGGGAGCTTGCTTCAATCCATATAAGCTCTTCTTCAACCAACATACCAAGTGCTCCTTCCCTTTCTTGACAAATCCTTTTGTTTGTTGCATGTAGATCTCTTCTTCAAGGTCGCCATGTAGGAACGTCGTCTTGACATCTAGTTTCTCTACCTCGAGGTCCATGCTTGCCGTTCAGATGGACGTCATCTTGACTATCGGGGCAAAGATCTCGTTGAAATCCACTTCTTTCTTCTGTTGAAACCCCTTCACCATGATCCGAGCTTTTTACCTTGGTGCATTTCCGGCGTCTCCTGGTTTCAGCTTGTACACCCACTTGTTCCGGAGCACTCTCTTTCCTTTCGGCAACTCCATCAATTCATATGTGTGGTTCTCATGCAAGGAATCCATCTCGTCCTGCATAGCACTTAACCACTTGTGGTTGTGGGTGTCATTCTTTGCTTCTTCGAAGCTTTTCGGCTCCCCCTCGTCGGTCAGTAGCACATGCTCTGCATCGGGAAATGTCCGGGGGAGCCTTCTCTCTCTGAGAGGATATCTCCGTCCTTGATTTTCAACCACCGGTTCCTCTGTTTGTTCCAAATCTAAATCAAATTTGGGGTCCTGACCGGTTCCAGTGTACGATTCTTCTTCTTCGATCGGTTCGGTCTCTTGTCTGAATCATGTCGGTTCTACGAGTGTCCAACTTCCGGTCGGTTCTGTGAGTCCTTGCATCTCTTTCTATTGACCCGGAGTTCGCTATCTTCTTCTCCAACTCCCAGTCAGATATTGTGATGTCTTCCATGAAGACTATGTCTCGACTACGGAAGACCTTCTTGTCGACCAAGTTCCACACCCAGTAGCCGAACTCATCATCGTCGTATCCAAGGAATATGCATGGGCGGGATTTCAGATCCACTTTCGCACTCTTGTCCTTTGCTACATGCATGTAGGCGAGACACCCGAACACCTTCAGATGCCGGTAAGATACATCTTTACCGGTCCATGCTCTCTACGGTGTGTCTCTGTCCAAGGGTGCTGAGGGTGATCTGTTTATCACATAGGTCGTCGTCATCAGGGCCTCAACCCAAAACTTCTTGGGTAACTTAGCATGTGCAAGCATGCTTCGGACTCTCTCCATTATGGTCCAATTAATCCTTTCAGCCAGCCCGTTCAGTTCCGACGTCTTCAGCACAGTGAATTCAAGACGGATTCCCTTCGACCGACAATACTCCTCGAACTGCCCCTAATATTCTCCTCCATTTTCGGCTTGAACCGCCTTCAACTTCCAACCAGTTTCCCTTTCCACTCTCACATGGAAGTCCTTGAAGACGGATAATACCTAGTTCTTCATCTTCAACGGTGAGACCCACAGCTTCCGGTTGTGGTCGTCTATGAACGTCACGAAGTACGGCGATCTGGCATGTGACTTCATGTCCACTTGGCATACATCGGTATGCACAAGTTCCAGCGGTGCATTCCGCCTCATCAGTGGTCTTGACCAGAAAGAGGTTCGGTTTTGCTTGTTGGCCAAGCAATCAATGCACTTCTCAAGATGCACGTCTTTCATCTCCGGAATGAGGTTATCTACGGCAAGTCTTCTCATCCCTTTCTGGCTCATGTGACACAACCTCTTGTGCCATAGCTCACCGGCATTTTTGGATGCCACATTCACCTCCTCCCGGCAAATCCCAGAATGCATCAGGTATAGAGTGTTGATTTTTCGGGCTCGAGCCACGATTAGGCTCCCATTGCAAAACTTCATGACTCCGTTCTGGATGCTACCCATGTAGCCATGGGTAGCCTTCATCATCTAGCCGATCAGCTGATATCAGGTTCAACCAAACCTCCGGAACGTGTCGGACATCCTTCAACAACAGCTTGCACCCGGTTGATGTCGTCAACCACACATCTCCTATGCCGGTGAGCTTGAATATGTCCCTCATCTTCGACTTCCACACTGGATAGTTGGAGCCGATGAGCTTGAACATGCTTTTGAATGACTCTTCCATTTTCTTCAAGGTTTAGAACCTTGTTCTGATACCAGTTTGTGAGGAATAGCGCTCGACAACAACCGAATCATACACTTAATGGAAGAACAAAACAAGTCTTAAAACACTTCCAGTTGGGCAACAGAGAAGATACATGATGTTTACGTGGAAAACCCTAATAGGGAAAAACCAAGGAAGCCTACCGACTTCAACTATCGCTATAAGGTGAAGATACAATGCGAGACTCAGAGGCAACGACCTCTAGCCCTATATCTCCGCCAACCGACGGTTACAACAGAAAAGCTTTATGTATCTCACGCTCTCTCTCTCTCTCTCTCTCTCTCTCTCTCTCTCTCTCTCAAGCTCTCTCAGTCTATACATTTGTAATAATAACAACTCTAACAACTACCCACAAGTGGTTTCCCTAAGTCATATTTATACTTATATGACTTTAGGGCTATTTACAAATATGGCCATGACAAGCCCTTTAGAAACATATTTACAGATATGTCCCTGGATCTAGTTCACACCGGATTGATCCGGATATCTTCCGGATCCGTCCGATCCGGCTCCTTCGGTTTTCATCCGGATCCCATCCAGAGGGACCAAATTCCCAACACATCTCTATCTATCTATCTATCTTCAATAGTTTCTCGCTTATGCTAGTAAAACATTGATCCTTCCGGTCTAGGACCTCAACAGTCCCGCTTCATTATCTTGAACAATCCTTTTGATCCTCCATCACCACTTGTAGATAGAGGCCCAATGCTTGTTTGCGCACATGTCACATGCACATTGCAACGTGCTTCGCGACATCGTTTTGGTGAACCCAACGTGAACAACACAAGGTGGTAATGGAGGCATCACAAATGATGGATTTGGTCTTGCCTTCTTACGACTTAACATCTATAAGAATAGAAGGTGGTCTAAGGCTCGTAATCCTTCCATTTGTAAGGAAGGCCATTGAAATGATGTAGCATGATGATAAGGATAGAGCGATGGAGTATCTCGAGTTGGCAAGGCAATTCGAAAGACTATATCAAGAAGTTCCGAATTGGTATGAAGCAATTATGACATCAAGATTCAGGCCTCAACCTTTTCATGATGATGAAGATGAAGATGATCGAAATCGTTGTAGTTACGGTCATGAAGAGACATGTGACGAAGAACATGGATTTGAAGGGAGAGATCGTGATCGACCTACCTATGGTCATCATGAATATCGTTGCAAACTCAAGAGAAGAGAGAGATGCGATGAAGAAGGATGTGATCGTGAAGAGACATCAAGTTCCGAATTGGTATGAAGCAGTTATGACATCAAGATTCAGGCCTCAACCTTTTCATGATGACAAAGATGAAGATGATCGAAATCGTTGTAGTTACGGTCATGAAGAGACATGTGACGAAGAACATGGATTTGAAGGGAGAGATCGTGATCGACCTACCTATGGTCATCATGAATATCGTTGCAAACTCAAGAGAAGAGAGAGATGCGATGAAGAAGGATGTGATCGTGAAGAGACATGCCACAAAGATCGTGGGTTCAAGACAAAAGATCAAGATATTCGAGGATGCAATCGTGAAGAGAAATGCAATGAAGAACATGGGCTCAAGAGGAAAGATCGAGATATTCGAGGATGTGATCGTGAAGAGACATGTGATGAAGAACATGCCAGGCTGAAAACAGAAGAACGAGATATTCGAGGATGCAGTCATGAAGAAGAACGTGGACTTGACAAGAGAGATCGATATGTTCACAGTTGCGATCTTTGAGGCATGCAACAAATATCAAGGTATCAAGATCTACATGCCTATGATCATTATGAAGATCGTTGCAAAATCGAAAAAAGAGAGACATGTGATGAAGAACGTGGTCTTGAAGGGCGAGATCATGATTGACATACCTATGGTCCTCATGAGAAAATCAAGAGAAGAGAGAGATGTGAGGAAGAAGGATCTGATCATGAAGAGACACGTGATGAAGAACGTGGGCTTGAGAAGGAAGATCAAGAAGGATGCGATTGTGAAGAGACATGCAACGGAAAACGTGAGCTTGCAGAGAAAGATCGAAATCTACACGGTTATGATCAAGACAAAGATCATTGCAAACTCACAAGGAGTGCTCGAGATCTACAAGGTTATGATCGTGACAAAGATTATTGTAACCATAAGAAGAAAGGAAAGAAGTGATTATGAGGACTACCCATGGGAACGAAGGGAAAGATGCATAGAGATGGTGGGATATTCAACTAAACAGAGGAGGTCGTATTGCCAACATTTCCATCTCCCATCTCAAAGAAAAGGATTGGCCAATTCGAAGAAGCACCTGGTTTTTAGATTCGGTTTGACAAGACACATCGAGTGCATCCCAAGATAATCGAAGAAGAAGGTTGGGTATTGGTCTACGACAGTAGCCTTGACAACCAACACAGGACGACAAGAGAGTTCGCAAGAAGGTGGTTCAGATCGTATGTGGTGACAAGTGTCAACGACAATGCCACCTACCACCTCACGGAGGTAGACGGATCGAGGTTGGCCATACCCGTTGTGGGAAAGAGAGTAAAGATGTTCAAGAAAAGACAAGATGAGGGTCCTGACCTCAATGACCTCAAAAATGAAGATAGTAAGGCGGAACCCACAAACATGAGCGAGGTCAACGAGGACGTCGAGGAAATTGATTGATCACCATAGCCGAAATCTCACACTCTCTTCTTGGCACGTACCGAAGGACATGCGGTTTGGTGGGGGTGGATGTCATGAAGATTTTCAGCAACGGTGTGAAAATCGCGTGGAACAAACAAAATCGGGAAGGTGCAATGTGCACACGAATGAAAGAGGTTACACTCGTATGTTAGCATGTTGTAAATATGAATGAAATGAGAACCGGGAAAAGAAAGGCTAGATGTAAGGTTAAACATGTGTAAATGTGATGATGTACGCGCATTACACAAACACTTGAAAATAAGCTTAGGGCCTAATGACTTTTTCTTGCATACTGTGCAAGTAAGGATGCACCTCCAAGATAGGAGACAACTAACTTATCACTAAGCTAAGTTGTTTCTTTAAACTTTATTCATTGTATTTTTCACATGTAAATTCTTGACATACATGAGAGCTTGAATGAGTGACATGGTCATCATGCATCACGTGTGATGCATGATCGCGAAATGGCAATCATGCATTGTATGCATGTCTTGTACTCTCACATGCATCATATGCATGGGGCCATGTATAAAACAAAGGAAGAAAGAGAAAAGAAGAAAGCGATGTACTGAATCAAGAAATTGTTAATAAAAAATTTAGTTATCCTATTGGTGATGTATCTTGTTTCTCAAATTTGAAGTCAAGTGTTCAATCTTAGAATTGGAATCTCCCTCTCAATCTATCTATCTATCTTCAATAGTTTCTCCCTAATGCTAGTAAAACATTGAGTCCTTCCGGGCCAGGACTCGACAATCCCGCTTCATTATCTTGAACGATCCTTTCGATCCTCCATCACCACTTGCGGATAGAGGCCCGATGCTTGTCCGTGCACATGTGACACGCACATTGCGACATTTGGCACGTGTGTCACGTGCTTTGCGACACCGGTTAGTGGCGAAAAGATATGTGCAGACCCATGGAATCGATTATGACAAGACCTTTGCTCCGATAGCGAAGATGACGGCAGTTCATGTGGTGCTAGCGGTTGCTACGGCAAGGGGGATGGCATCTTCACCAGATGGACGCGAAGAATGTGTTTCTTCAAGGTGACCTTGAAGAACAGGTCTACATGATCCAGTCCCGATGAACGCGTCGGCAATGTGCCGACTCAAGAAGTCGCTTTACGGCCTAAAGCAAGCTCCCCATGCTTGGAATTTGGAAATCACGCACCGGTTGCGTAAGATGGGGTTTGTGGCCTCCAAGTCTGGCTCCTTGTTGTTCATCCAGAGAGGTCTGGAAGGTTGGATATGTATCTTGCTATATGTGGATTATCTAGTCATCATCGGACCCAGACTCGTTGAATTGGCCAAGTGGAGTCCCAGTTGTTGGATGCATTCGAAATGAAGGACCTGCGGGACCTTCATTACTTCCTCGGGATCAAATTGATCCACACTATTATACTGACACGGTATAACCAAAAAGCTAGTCGGTTATATCGATGCCGATTGGGCCAGTGACACATCAGATCATCGGTCCACTTCCGATTATATGTTCTCTCTCGGGAGCGTGGTTGTTGCATGGAGCAACAAAAAGCAACCAACTGTTGGGAGACAGGTCCCTCCGGATGGCAAGGGAGAAGAACAGTGCCGACAAACAAACTCGGCCGAGGCCGAATCCGTATGAGGTGGACCCGGCTACGGAGAGCCGGATGATACAGGCCTGGTGAGAACCGGATGAGGAGTACCCGGTTACGGAGAACCGGATGGTGCAGACCCGATATGAACCGGATGAGGAGTACTCGGCTACGGAGAGCCGGATGATACAGGCCCAGTATGAACCGGATGAGGAGTACCCGGCTACGGAGAGCCGGATGATACAGGCCCGGTATGAACCGGATGAGGAGTACCCGGCTACGGAGAGCCGGATGATACAGGCCCGGTATGAACCGGATGAGGAGTACCCGGCTACGGAGAGCCGGATGACGCAGACCCGGTGAGAACCGGAGGAGGAGACATATTCGTAAATATGTTTCTGAGAGCCCATCGAGGCTATATTAGTAAATAGCCGAAAGGTCATATTAGTATAAATATGACTTAGGGCAAACTTTTAGAGTTGTTGTCATTTTCTATTTTGCACGAGATCAGAGTGCGTAACTGTACAGAGAGAGAGAGAGAGATCGAGGTCGCTGCCTCTGTTGTAACCGCTGCCTGTGGCGAAGATCGTGAGCACGAGGTTGTTGCCTCCGTGGACTCACTGTTTTTTGTACATTCTTACATAGTGACAGTTTGCAGCCTGTGGACTGCCGTGGTTTTTCCACTAGTTTGGGGTTTTCCACATAAACCTCTTGTGTAGTGTGTGTGTATCTTCCTCTCCTTTGTGTCGTGTTTTATTTCCCGTTTTCTGTGTATCATTCTACACTCGGTTGTGGCCGAGCGTCGCGCATAAGGATCGTTGTGTTCCCGTCACCAACAGTGGCTCTTTCGAGCACTGAGGCTAAGTATCGAGGTGCTATCGTCGCCACCTATGAAGCCATCCGGCTTCGGCGGCTGCTACAAGACCTCCGGATCTAACTATCGACTCTGATCTCGATCTATTGCGACAACATGAGTAGCATGCAAATGACCAAGAACCCCGTGTTCCATGCTCGGACGAAGCACATAGAAGTTCATTATCACTTTGTGCACGAGCGGGTCCTCAGCGGTGAAGTCAAACTTCGGTATGTTCAAACGGATCGGTTGCCAACATCTTCACCAAGGCACTTGGAACTGACAAGTTGCAGCATTATTCAAAGATGCTTAGTCTTCAGCATCTCGACATGTCGCACTTGAGGGGGAGAACTGGAACAGAAACCAGGAAAACATGTAATGCCAGAGAGAAGGAAACTGAAATAGGGGAAGACCAAAGGCAAAAGGGAGCCAAGTTGACTAAAGAAGCTGTCACATACGAAGAAGTCGGAACAAGCGGCGACGACGGTAGAGTCAAGAAGGACAAAACCGACCAGAAGAAGAAGACCAAGACCCGAACATGGTCTGATGTGGTAAAGGGTCTGAAGATTGAGGACGAATTGGAGACATCCAATCCGAACAAGAGCTAGATCAAATCGGCGGCACCCGATTCGGAAGAGGCGTTTGATTCAGAGGAGTCGAATCAACAAGAGGCCAAACGAACGAGAAAGCAGCGGAAGTCGACACCGACATGGAGGAACCGACGAGTCGAGAAGCGGCAAAGTCACAGCAGCGAGGGAGCTAAGTTGGGCCTTATGAGCAGGCAAGCCGACCGAGAAGGTCGAGGTGCACGGAACCAAACAATCGAGGAGCGCAAGCAAGGCGGGCAGATGCCAGGAGGAGCTAGAGGGAAGGACCTGTAGACACTGACACCACGATCCGACCTCAAGTTGAGCTTGAGGGGGAGTGTTGAGTGGACAAGCTCGACCATATCCGGATCAATTGAATAAGCCAGAGCCAGATCGGTATCCAGAATAGAGAACCAGATAGGTATCTGGATCGGTATCCTGAACGAAGTGTCGGATCGGATTGTAACTGGTAAGCCATTAGAGGCCTACGATCCCAGCCTAGTACGTAGGCATATGTTTAGGAATCAATGTCAGTCGCTCGCATAGTATGAACCATACGTACCATTCGTGCATTCGTGTTTGAGAATGATAAACACCCTCAAAGAATGATAAATACTATACTTTTACAAATTAAAGCAATTAGATGCTTTATAGAATAATTACAGAAATGATATAGAAATTTCAAAATTTATAAAGAAATTACAGAAATGATAGAAATTACAAAGAAATTACAGAAATTATGAAAATTACAAAGAGATTACAGAAATCACAGAAATTACAAAGAGATTTCAGAAATTTCAAAGAAATTACAAAAAAATTACAGAAATTACAAAACATTTACAGAAATTATTGAAAAAGTTCAGAAATTTCTATACTACATAGTACATACTATGACCTAAAGTTTAAATAACTTTAAACCCTATTATTAACCCTAAATATACCTGAATCTCGTTGGTATGCAGATCGTTGAAGCAACAGATCGTTCGAGGCTAGGTGGGAGAGGAGAGGAGAGCGTAACATTACGTTGATGTGCAGAGGAAAAGGGGGAAAAGGGGGAAAAAGAGGGAAAAAAAAAAAAAAAAAAAGGAAAAAAACACACGAATATTTGAATATCATTCATGTTCGTTTTCCAACGTAGGAAAACGAATGATATGGCAGACGAACACGAATTTTACGTGCTATGGTCGCTCGTATAAGCATTGAAGTACATGTCAATACTTCTATCAGTCCTTTTAAGGAATTGTATAAAAGTGCTCACTGAGCACATCGTATGTACAAAGTGTTATTTTGAAATTGAGTTCTATTGTTCTGCTCTCTCTGTATCTCCTGAGTACTCTCTCTCTATGTGATTTAAGCTTTCCATTAAACCTGTGTATATTCCCTGTTGTTATCCGGTGAAGCTGGTTTCTTCTACAAGCTTCCACACGTAAGTCTTTACATTTTCTATATGCTATCCTTGCTTTCTAATGGAGATACTTTGAGTCTGTATAAGGCATCAAAAAGTTTTACAAAGTATCCTAAATCTAGATCTAGTTATCCTCTTTTAATACTAACTTACTTTTTCTATCATTGTTTTTGTTTTCTAGCTTTAATTTTGGCACAAAAGACATTGTTGGGAACATATCCTCATCTTTTCTTCATGAATTTAGAATTAAGATGAAAACATTCTAAGCATCACAATCTTCTTATCCATTACTTACGTTTCCCTACTTTTGACTTTTGTAAAAACACCGTTATCTTGATCCATTCAAATTTCTTTTTTCTTTGATGTTTGTGATTCTTATATCCTCGATATTGACCTCTATTCTTGAGTGCCCTAGCATTCAACGTATTTGCAACAATGTTTTAACAAAAATTGGCAACACATTAGGGAGTGTATTGTGTATCTAATTGAACTCATCATACACCCTTAACACACTCATTTCTTACCCTTGTTCTCTTCCCATTTCATCAATGTGTCACAAGTCATTTGTGGCTCATACTCGAGCATGAACTCAACCAACAGTTCATGATCGAGTATGAGACACAAATGACTTGTGACACATTTCAAACTCTTCCCACATTGTCTTTGCAGCGTGGATTTCAATAACTCATTTTTGTATGCTACTTGCAACAATGTGCTTAAAACTTGATATTTGCCTTGCTTCAGACATATTGGTTTTCTCTTCTATGCATGACAAGTAACTCCATGGCATTCCTTCCATAAAACAAACTAGCCATCTCTATGGTGTGGTCGATGGTTGTGTCAAGACTTATGATTATCCCTAGCCCTCATCATTCTTTTAATAATTCCCATCATCTTCCTCAGCTCTTCCGCTTGGTTGCTTGTGAGGCCATATTCACATTGAATCTTCAATTCTTTAGGTCTTCATCTTGCTTTCTTCCTAACAATGTTTATGTTGGATTCACAATAACTTATGTCATGAAAACTCTCATGTGGATGTGAACGTCAAGTGAGACCATCGGGACCTTAGACCTGAAGGAATTAAGGAGACATGTACTTTTGAAGATAAATGATATAGATTGCTAGATATATAGACAAATGAGAGATATGCATATAAGATACAAAAGACAAGCGATCGAACAAGACATCGGTTTTGTACAAGTAGTCCCATCACCTGGTTGGTACTTCCATTCCCCTTAACTCCTATGTGGCTAATTATTGAGACTTACATTCATAACTTTCTACAATTGCCTTTGATTTCCTTATGAGACAAATAGTTCTACTAATTGCAAAATAAATCATTTGTTTTACTTTCTTTATATTTATAGTATGTGTTTACTAATTTATTGTTTTGTAGATGTAGTACATCAAACAACAACACAATGTAGAGAGCTAGCAAGTAGCAAGATTGATAATAAGTTATAGGTAATCATACAATATTCCACAATAGGTAAGGGTTGATGCATAGGGTAAGGGTTGATGCATAGTAGATCATGACTCCATCACTTGGCTAGTACTTCCATTGTATGGTGATTAGCTTTATTAATCATCAAATTGTCCCTTTACTTCCCTTTCTTTATATTTACACTAGGTTTCTTAATTTATATTATTGTTTTCATACTAGTAGGCCATAAGACAATCAACACTTAACAATGTAAGGAGCAAGGAAATAAAAAGATTGATCATCAAACATTGGTCACTAGAGGGAGAGTGAGAGGAAGAGGGAGTATACAACACAATCTTTTACACATACATTCTCATCCGAAGTTCAAGATCCAAACTTTTCACTTGCTTGGTTAGCAAACCTCACCCATTCATTTTGTGTTCCTTCCGAGAACAAGGATTGTTTATAATCACCTCAATGCTTTAATCTATATATATATATATATATGAAAGCTCTATTTGCCCCCCCATTTTGGCTATCCCCCCCCCATCCCCCATTTTTTTTACAATTTCTGATAGTTCTCACCTCGGGAGAAGTCACTATTTGAGTACTCTACCAGTCGCAAATATTCCAAATGTGGTCAAGCTGGTCACAATGCACGCACTTGCGATTGGGGGGGGATAGCCAAAATGGGGAGGGGCAAATAGCGCTTTCCTATATATATTGAAAATTTGTGAATTACATTGTTGGCACGATTTGGGCTAAAGAAGGATTGTGATGAAACTTTTAAATAAAAAAATCCAAGGCACACTAGAAGCAAAATTATACTCAAATTTGTCTCTCATTGGTGGGAGGCAAGTGATGAACATTCTTATACTAAGTTGTTCCACAAGGATCATGACAAAATTTCCAACTAGGAATTGTAAGTATTGGAGACAAATTTACATTAAAGAAAAATTCACAAGCAATGGGACTCAAAGTCATTCTTTGGATTTCACAAAATCTAGCACCCTTTCCATATGGGGATATTCATGCCCAAGAAAACACAAAGAAGTTTGCTAACCAACCAAGAGCATTGTCATATGGAAGTTTGCTAACCAACAAAGAAATTTGACAAGTGATGGGGATGCAAACTCACACCTTTGGATTTCACAAAATCTATCACCCTTTCATATCATGATGCTCGTGACCAAGAAAATACAAAGAAGTCATAAACATCCAAGAAATTTTAATGGCTAAATATGAGGACAATTTTCCAAAAGTCAAAATTAGAAACAATGCAAGTGATAAGAAATTTATGATAGAGAAAAACAGTCATAACTTCTCCATCCAACTCCAAATTAACCAAAACAATTTTTGCGCAAATGCTAATAGTGAGAACTATAATATATTGTCGTGTATGTAAAAATTGGAACCACGAGACAGAAATAGTGATGGAAAAGTAAGTCGGTTGCAAAAGAAAATAACTAGCTTTATATTTATGAAACTTTGTAAAAATCTTGAAAACCTCATATAAACTCTAAGTATCTCTATTAGAAAGAAAGGATAGCCAACAAAAAACTCAAGCAAAACCGATAATGAAAGAGAGGAAGTGTTGAAGACGATAGATTCTTAAAGAAAGAATGATGCAGATTCAGAAAAAATGAGAGGCGAGAAGAGACTTACCAGAAGAAAGGACTAGTATAAATTATGGTGATTGAAACTCAAGTAATTGTTTCATGTGCGGTTATATCTATGGTTTAAGGCATAATCCCAAATATTCACACAAATCACAAATTTTCTCAAATACATGTAGGAACGTAAATACAAAAATGAAATATTGACATAAATCCAATGATACATACATACACACACATCTATACACATAAAAAGAGTTAATTACACATCCATAATGCACATTCACATGATTCTAATCATGTGAGCTTATAAAACAAAAGCATGCAGATAAGAACAATATATAGACACCTGCTCAAAGCATATGCCTATTGTATACAATTTCACATGTCCTCACAAGAATCAATCATATCCACGAGCACATGCACATTGACACAAAAGTGTGCAAGTGCACACACTTATCTAACTTAATAAAGTGTTAAGCAAACACTTCTTGGTCAAACTAAAGACAAGGTTCAACAACATGTTCCAACGCACACAATCACCAGTAAATGCATATTTCCTACACACACAATCCGTACTCACAAGGATATCCATGCAAAATGGGAAAAGAAACTCAATTAAAGAAGGTCAAAAAGGTTCCATCTCCACTATCATCTCCCACAACCCTAATTGTCAATCCATTTTCAAAGATGTCTTCCCTAGTTCATGTCTTTTATGGTCCTGCTCTACATTCACATGCCCATCATCCTTAAATAGTTCTGGCGTCAACTTATCAAAGAATGGAAGTTTGATTGTTTATGTGATAGTTGACACACGCCTTGGCAAGGCATGCACTTTCTATGCTTCTACACGTTGTGCATTGAGCATCACATTTCAATGGATTTCTTCAATAGAAATATTTCTCATGCCTCTATGTATGATCATGTGCTATTTTCTGTCCTACAAAGGGTCATGTAGGTGTCATATGGTGCATTATGAATCCATGCTCACAACTCTTGAAAAATGTTTTCAAACTCAGCTATGTGAGTGACAACCAAATTGGATCTCTTCATCTAAACACTCTACATCAAGTAGACCTTATTTGATGGGTGTTATTTTTGTATGTGTCACAAAATCCCTCCACATCTTTCTCAAAGTTTGAAAATCTATTATCAAGAAGTGAACATCATTAATCAAGTGTGTCTCCATTGTCTATTCTTGCCAACAAGCTTCCATTGTTGCCTTTGAATCAAAACAGATTCCCAAATATAGACCTTCTATAGGGAAAATTTTGTTCCATCAAAAATCCCTATTTGTGATCCTCCTCTTCTTGATGTTATCAAATCCTTTGGATCTTCTTGTGGACAATAAGGTATTTGTTGACTCATGTGAGTATATTGATGACATGGTGGTTGTCCTTAAGTATTTGACCTCCCAACTCAAGTTGAATCTTCCTTTACACTCAACGATGAATTAATCTTCATGTTCTCTTTTCTTGTGCATGTTTTCTTTCAGTTTCCATGAGCGTTGTTTAGTCTTCGTGAGCTCTTCTTGTTTATCATATTGTAGATGAAAATATCCCTCTAATACTACTTGTTGGAATTAGGAGAACGTGACACTTGACCTAATATCTAAAGTTCCAAGATCCTAATTCACCTCTAGAGAATAGAAGGCAAGCAATGGCAATTACCAAGATGATAACACAACATTCACAGACATAATGTGACAATATTGATGAATTCATAAAACCAAAGTTGGTTACTTCTATTTTCACAATAGTAAGTACACAAGTCCTCTCTCATGCACACCCTAAGCCCCATCTCTATTGAATGGTCAATTGAAAAAAGATCAACACCTTCCAATGTCTAAGTTGTTCATATATATAGTTGAGCTTGGAGGATTATTCCCATTGCTACACATAGGAGCCTTTGTACAAATAAAAGGGATTAGGGTTAAGGGTGTTGAGAGGAGAATATAGGGGAGAGAAGTTTCTTGCGACAGAGTCAACATTGCTTATGGCATTCAACCTAATGTACTTACAATGATAAAAAAGACCTAATCTTTTGCAAGCTCATATCATGTATACAAAGATTGTTTAATTCAAAATTAATGTTTAGCAGAACAAAAACCCTTAGAAAATTTAACTTGAAACTTGCATAGTACGTAAAATTCGTGTTCGTCTAGCATAACATTTGTTTTCCTATGTTGGAAAACAAATGCGAATGTTATTCAAACATTCTTGTGTGTTTTTTTCCCATTTTTTTAATGTTTTTTTTTAGTTTTTTCCATTTTTTAGGCTTATTTACCTCATAATAAATAGTTAATCCAAAAGTATGGTATTTATCATTCTTTGAGGGTGTTTTTCTTACACGAATGGTTCAATCATTCTCGAATGCGAATGTACGTATGGTACGTATGGTTCATACTATGCAAGTTGAAAGGACAATATTCCTCAATAGAATGAGGAATATGTTTTGAGTTCATCAAACCAAAACTGGCAAGTCACTTTGGCCATGTCTCAACATTAAATTTGATGAAAAGTTCAAGTTGTATGAGACTCATCAAGCTTAATGTTTAATGTCTCTCATGAGGCCAATGTGACCTATGAGACCAAAACAAGATACATTTCATAGCTCGTATAGTGAATCGAAATTAACAATCCATAAGCTAATGGGAAAGAGAACCAAAAACTAAAAGAGCATGTTGACATAAAATAACCTCTACATTTCTACCTTGTTTTCAAGAAGTAAACCACGAAAATTGACAAATAGTGAAGATGTGAGAACATTTAATGGTCTGGTATATTGAAGAATGGATTTATTTGGACACAAACAGAACCAACATCCATAGGGAATGGAAGTTTAGATCACATTAAAGACTTGCACCCTAATACAAATTCCATTTTAGTTGTAGATTGGGACGTGTGGGTTCAAACCCACTCAATTGGCATGCCATCTTACGTTGCATGTGTCTTGGTATAAATTATTTCTAAAACAACACATGTAAAGTAGATGTTCTCTAATGACACCATTGTGTGTACACTAAGCTTGATTTTATTAAAATAATATTCAAATGTAATAGAAGAGTTCTATTTGAAAATGTATGAAAGGCATAACAAAATTAAGCCCAAGGATGCATTATTAAGTCTTGGTCATTATCTATCTATGCGGCATGTCCATTGGCCAAGTGACTTATTAAGGTTAACCCAACACATCAAGGGAATTTGCCATTTTATACATTTAAATGCCTTTCTTTAAAGAAAATCGGAAATATGCAAACTAGTATGTACATATTTGAGACCAAAACACACATACACACATGATGCAAAACCGTTTTGTGATTTGGGTTTGTTAACAACCTTTTTGTTCTAAAAAACTATGCAATCAAAAGTGACAAGATGGAAGGAAGCGGGAATACTTGCGACCAAGAAATCCATATAATGAATGGCGCAACCTACTAGGAGGTCAGACAACCTTATTCTCTGGGTGAAGGATGGGTTATTCATTACCATTCTCAATTATTGTGAATTGATGGGTAACAAATCACTTACACACAGGCAGTTTTTAGATAATTCCTTCTTGTTGACATTCCAATGCCTTGTTAAATCAACCTTGGAATCGTAAAAGTCAAGGTTTGATTTTGGCAATCGATTTCTCATGTCATCCATATTGAGGGTTTCACGGCATGACAATCCAAGCATTACCATAAATTGTGGGATTTGGTCAATGGAGCGAAAATAATATATATTAGAGGCCTACAAGATGATGACTTGATTAAATAGTTGGGGACTCCAATAAGGTGTACTAGCTTGTAGAATGGCTTACCAAGGTGCAAATTTTGTCTCAAATCATCCGTCTTCTACAAATGATAGGGATATCATAATAAAACGTAAACATCGATGTGGAAATCTTGCTGACTAACAAAACAAACACGTCGACACATTGTGTATGAGTGCATATGTATGTGTTAGTGAGTTCTGATAGAAAAGGAGGACCGGATAGAGATGTATATTATCGAAGCGAAGATGGAAGAGAGAAGTGTAAGTAACATGGTTTGTGTGTGCATGTGAGTGAGAGAGACAGAGATAGTGGATGTATGTGCTTGTGCGAGAGAGGGAAAGCTGGCAGGGTGGATAAGCCGGAAAAGCTTTTGTAGAAATATCTTATGTCCGGACAAGCGTCCATTCCGAGTGTATGAGAGAGAACAAGAATGTCGAGTCGTAAACAAAGATTGGGATTGGGTGAACCTCTCTGTACTTCTTCTTCTTCTTCTTCATATGTGTAACGGAATATTAAATTATTTTTATGTAATAATAGATCCATCAATTAATTTAATTTAATAAATAAATAACCCAGTTTTTTTCTCTTTATTTACTCATCTCACCTCTCCCTTCTTTCTCTTTTGCTCTTTTTTTTGGGGAATGACGTCATAAACTTGTGGGCGTCCTGCAAGCAAATGATGGGAGTTGACTAAAACCCAACAAAAACAAAAAAACAAAATCCCCAAAACAAATCAAATACAGAAAAAAAAAATTCAAAAAGCAAAAACCCAAGTCCAACCAAAAAAGCATAAAAAAAGAAGGAAAAGCTAGATCTCCCACATATTTTACCCGAATGCAACCCTAAGTTTCCTTGTTTTAATTCGTTGTATACGACACGCTCCTTTGTCTCCCCCCAGTAAATAAAGAGAGAGCATTATATGGATTCAATCATAAAAGAGAGCAATATATGGATTCAATCATTTCCACTGTTGCGTAAACAATTGCTGAAATTTGTGCATATAATCCTTGAGGGTCATCGGGCAGGGGTCGACCAAAGGGCATTCGGAGAAATAAAGAAATCACTAGGGTAAATTGTATGTATTATTAAGATTTCCCTGTAGAATGATATAGTGTGCAAACCATGGACGACTATGCATATATGTACTTGTGGGGCCACCAAGAGCAATTTGGGAGAAATCGAGACAAAAACGTTTGAGTAGAATACGAATGCTTGGCTTGCATCGTATGTTCTTCTGTACTTGTTAGGTCATTTTTCTTTTTTGATGAGTAGCATCTACTTATGGTGATCGAATATGTACGTGGGTATGTGATTGTGAGGTGATAGCACATGTATGGAGACTCGATATGTGTATGCATGTGTCCTAAGGGCATCACACTAGGGTAGCCGCATGCATCATAGACATGTTTGCTTCATCAGAGAAGAGAATCTTACGGAATTTATTCTTCCATACTTCATTTTAACAAATTTGTGAGAGGCTATGTACCCCAAGTATCCTATATACATACAATCCACTACACACATAGGAATCATGTGTTTTCTTTACCCAAGTTCTCTAAAGTACTTTGACATCCTTTATTTCACTTCCCCCCTTTCCCCATTAAATCCACATAGGGAAAACGCTCCACACACAAGCTTCGCGTGGGACATGATCACGATGCGGGCCGAATGATTGATAAAGAAAGAAGAAGGAAAGAGAACAAGTTGGGGGAATAACATTAGCTCGAGAGTGTCCTTTCAAGATACATATATATTCATATCGTTGTCAAGGACAATCTCTGCGCCCCTTCCCCACATACACACACACACACACACACACACACACACACACACACACACAAGACACAAACACAGACACAATTAGTGTGCAATTCAAGAAGCCCCCCAACATTACGATATATTGTCGTAAACTCGAGAGGGACATGCTAATATAAGAACAACACGCCTCACTACCGAGCCTCCCCAGGCGTGGCCTTAGAGCATGGCAAAGGAGCTAAAATTTTAATCCCCCAACATGATTAAGAGGGTGTTGGATCGAAGGTCGGGAAAATGTGATGTCCCACCGGGAGCGAGTCAGTTTAGGGTTTAGGGTTTCACCCCTCTGCCCCCACTTTCCCACACACACATACACACACAACAAAATTCTGTCCTTAAGTCACATGGAGAGATTCTAATCCACTGTTGCTCTAAAAGGGGCATGTAAAAAAAGTAGCTGCAGGAATAGATATGCCAAAAAGTGCCTGCCTGTTTATATATGTGTAGCTATAAATATCCTTCCAAAAATCTTTTGGCCCATGTAATTTGAAAAGCTAATTTGGGATTAAACATGGTGCCCAAATAGAAAAGAAAAAACATAAAAAATTAAAGATTTAGCAGCCTAACAACAATCAACTCAAAAACAGTCGCAGGAATTTTGAACAAATTATAAGCAGTTTTTTAAACACAGTTGCAGGAATTTTGAACTAATTAGGAGCAGTTTTACCACAGTAGCAAGGAGTTTTGATGAGATTAGGAGCAGTTTTAACGCCTTGTGGCAATGTGATGAAAAGCATAACACACACACACACACACACAGAGAGAGAAAATTTGGGGACACATATGTGTGTTGGAAAAATAGTAATTGATTTTATGAATTTGGTTAACTGATTGAAAACTGTGATTTATATAAATGGTTGAATCATTCTCAGCAATAAGTTCCCATAATATGAGGAATGTACTCATGACAGGAAGTGAAATGAACGGTTCTAATTATGTGGTTTAATCTGATCAGCTAAAATGATGACAAGATTCTAATTCACATGGTGATGATGATGATGATGATGATGATGATGATGATGGCGATGGCGATGGCGATTCTGCCATGCAGAGACCTGAAAGAGAGGGGTATGTTGCCAGCCTAAGAGAAGAGAATTACTGGTGATGACATAGCTTGATTCACCAAGATCTTCTTCATCATAGTGATAGAGTCGATAGCCTTCAGAGGGGTAGTGGAGCCTAAGCAGAAGCTTGGCCTGAGCTATGGCAAAAGGACTGATGGGCAAAGGCTTATAGCCATTCATCATCAGCAAATTACTGTGATGATGATTATCTCCAGACCTACAGCTGGTCCTGAAATCATCTCCTTCCTCATCACTATCTGTGTAAAGGCCATGCTCTTGTGACCTAATAATGTACTCAGAGTAGTGGCCCAATGCATTATTTGCATGCTGGCCATGGTGCTTCATCTGCTGAATCATGTCATCATATGATAAGATGCAGCTCTTGATTTGGTGCTTGAGGAGGGTGTCCTCGAGAGCCAGCCGGTGGGGGCTCGAAGGCGGGAGGGTCGCCTCCAGCGACTGCGCGAAGGCCGCGAAATGCCGGAATATCCCCGAGAATCTGGGGGCGGAATATTCCCGGTAGTAGGCACCGGGGTCCGAAGGGCCGGGGTCAGGATTCGGGGCCGGACGATTTTGGGTCTGGGGGTTTAGCTTGGGATGGGGTGACCGAGGGGACCAGGTCGGGCTCGTGGGGCTTACGGAAGGATCGTGGCGCTCCCCGAGTGTCACGATGTCTGGGCGGAGCGCGCGGATGATGTCCTCCGTGAGGCTGCCGTAGTCCTGCGGTGCGAAGATGCAGTTTACGACCACGAGCCTTCTGGCGGAGGAAGAGGGGGTGCGGCCGTGGTGGGGGTCCCGTGCCCCCGACAGCTCCTCGATACTTCCCGCCACCGAGAATTTGAAGGGGAGCCGGAGCGAGTCCGCGAACTGCGAGAGCCGGAGCCGCATCCGCTCGACGTGGTCATCGTGGTGGCCCTCGTGCGAGGATCGCGCGGGGCCTGCGCCCGCCTGAGCTTGATCGGGATCGGGCTCAACTGCTGATCGTGCGAGGGGCGGGATCAAGGTAGAGATCTTGAGCCGTATTCTCGGGCTCATTGCATGAAGCGGAGGAATGGCGGCGGACGAGGGTTCCTCCATATCATTACGATCCGTAGGTATACCATTAACTAACTGCTTTGACATGGATGGATTAATTCTGCTGCTTCTAACAGTAGCAGTAGTAGCAGTTGAGATTTGATTAGGATTAACACTAGTGTTAATGTTAGCTGTAGTATTAGTAGTTGGAGTAGCAGTTGAGGAGTGATTAGGGTTAGCTTTAGTGCTAATTTTAGGGTTATAATAATAACTAGGGTTAGTGAGGATATTGCTATGTATGGCTTGCATCAGAGGTGGCCATTGCACCCCATGGGCCATCGCCCCTATATCCACGATGTGGACCTCCATCATTACATTGTCTGCAGTGTCATTACCATCGCCATCGCCATTGTCCATGATCCACACCCCATCCTGAGGATCTCTAGATTCCATCTGATTTCTGTCATTACAAGCCATTTTGTTGGCGAAGATTTCTGACGAGTCATTAGCGGAGGCGGCCGCCAATCTCTCCATCATGGCTTCTAATATCACTTGATTTGCTGTGAGATGAGCAAACCTCAGGAATGGAGTGGCTTGATTGAATGCTAAATACGCATCCTTAACCTCCTTCATCTGCATATAATTGTCATTATAATTTCTACAATCCATTAAAGTGCAACTGCTACTGGTTCTGGCTATATTATCCGTATGAATCTGATGATTATTATGCATTATCGATCCCAGCTTCTCCATTTCGATCCTTGCTCTGAAGGCCTCTAAGAAATGCTCCACAACCTTCATATTCACAGTGGATTGGATATGACCTGCAGCGTCTAATCCTCCGTCGTCATCAGTACTGTCATCAGTACTGTCATCAGTACTGTCATCAGAATCATCTAATAGCCGGAGTAGGATCTGGTTATTATGTGGTGATCCTAGCTGCAGCCGTGTGTTTAATTCTGTCGTGCTAATCATATGGCAGCGATCACAACCAGAATCCACAGGTGTCTGCGTGGATAATCTTGGCAGCGATGGTGTTAAATCTAGTCTTTTTGCAGTAGAATCCAGATTCTTCCTCGAGCCAAGAAATCTCTCGTATAAGCTGTCTATCATCCTTTCAGATCTGGCCCAATCTCCTGCAGAGATCCATTTTGCACAGAGCCCCAACAGTCGGTGAAGATTAAGACGCTGCTTCTTCTTCTTCTTCTTCTTCTTCTTCGGTTGCTTGCTACAATCATCAGGGAGTAGCAATGCAGGAACTGCAGCGGCGGCACAATCACCGCCATAACGATTATCTTGGCTCTCCCTCATCATCATCATCATCATCTTCTTCTTCTTCTTTATCTTCTTCTTCTTCTTCTTCTTCTTCTTCTTCTGCTGCTGCTGCTGCTTCCTTTCTTGATCCTCCGTCTGCATATGAAGCTCGCCATCGCTGCTGTAAGGAAAATGGACGCCACTAGTGGTGCATTTCTGGTGAAGATCATTAGAGGTAGTAGAGATCATAGGCATGGAGGAAGAAGATTCAGAAGATTCAGAAGAAGAATCAGAAGAAGAATCAGAAGAAGAAGAAGATTCAGAAGAATCTGACTGCATACTACTACTACTGCCTTCTGCCGCCTAATTAGATAGGTAATGAAGGATGAATTAGGGATATAATTACATGTTAATAAACAAGGAAGGGTGTGGATTGTTGATTAGCAGAGCAGAGAAAAGTAATTCAGGAGTTTCTAGCCCTGCCTGTACTTTAGGCCTCAAGAAAAGAAAAAAAGAAAAAAAAGAGCAAAGAAAAAGGAATGAATATGTAAAGATATGTACATACATACATACATACATACATACATACATACATAGCCCTTGAGAAGAAAAAAAAGGAAAAAAAAAAGAAAGAGAAAAAGGAAAAAAAATAAACACAAAACCCTAAGACAAAAAAAAAGGAGAAAGGAGGAGATGGGTTTTTTTTTTTTTTAACTGAATTGGGAAGGGAAAGAAATGGACAAGTTGGCAAATGCAATAATATATGTAATCAAACTCAATAAATAATACTAACAATAGCAAACAACAGGATTTATTCCAATGCAGGAAAGGAAGGAGAATGTGTGCTTCTTTTTTTCTCTCTCTGTTTCTCTCTCTCTCTCTCTCTCTCTCTCTCTCTCTCTCTCTCTCTCTCTCTCTCTCTGTTTGTCTGTCTGAATGTGTGCTTCCCTTCTTCCCCCTAGTGGGATGATGAGCTTTTCTAACCTAAAATCAAAATTAAAACCAAAACTAATCATAGTAATAATGTGCAGAATTGTGGTTATGCATACACACCCAGAGAGATAAAGAGACACAACAAAGAGAGAGAGAGAGAGAGAGAGAGAGAGAGAGAGAGAGAGAGAGAGAGAGAGAGAGAGAAGGGGGGGGGGGGGGGGGAGTGGCGTGAAAGGGAAGTTGAGATTCATTCATAATTCCTCACTTTTAGCTTCCTTTTCTCTCTCTCTCTCTCTCTCTCTTCAGCTCACTATTTGGTAGTAGTGTTAGGAAAGTAAGGAGCTTGGAAAGTTGAACCATCAATGCTCTCCATGTATGGCATGGTATATGTATGTATGTATGTATGCATTTGAGTATGTATGTACATATATGCATGCATGCATGCATTTGTGTATGTATGTATCCATTCTGTGTTTGTATGTATATTTGTATGCATTAAATCCATCTCCCCAAGTTGAAAGGATAATTTGTGGAAGAGGAGAGGATAGAGAGGAAAGGATAGAGACATGTAGAGATTGTGTGTGTGTCATGTGTGTGTGTGTGTGTGTGTGTGTGTCTTTGTCATGTATATGAGTGTCAGTGTGTCATGTATGTATATGTGTGCGTTTGTGTCTGTGTATGTGTCATGTATATGTGTGTATGTGTTTTATGTATATATGTGTGTACGTAGTGTATTTTGGTCCATGTGTATGTATGTATGCATGTACATATATGGATGTATGTATGTATTTCTGTAGCATGTATGTTTGTGTGTTTGTAAAGGGGAAATGCGTCAAAGATATCTCACCCACATATGTATATGTATGTATGTACGTATGTATGTATGTATGTATGTATGTATGTAGTATGTGTGTTTGTGTGTTTGTGAAGGGGGAATGCGTCAAAGATATCTCGCCCACATATGAATAGAAGGATTTATCCTCCCCCAACATGATCATCAACATCACATAGTCATACACAAATCTAGACATCGTAATCAACATGATCGGGGATCATATAAACATTCACAATTCCAGGCACCATAATCAACTCAGCTTCAACAACTATAATGAAAACACAAGACTCCAACCTAATATATGTAAAAGCCTCATTGAGCACAAAAAATGGGCACCTTGTTCACACATGCCACGTTGTGTGGTGGTCGACTCACCTAACGTAACAAATAATTTAACAAAGACATACATGAACCCAAAATATAAGACTAACCAGTCACTTGAATCTCCAACATATATAGCAACTCAACCAAGAGGAGGTATTCTTGTTTTGAAAGGATAGTGGTGGTTTGATACATATGTGGATAGGAGTTTGTCATCTCCATCGAGCTACAATTGGTATAATGCGAAGTTACTAAGTTAATGGCTCGATGTGTAGTAGTGTGAATGGTAATGCTCACTATATGTTATGCATGGGTACACCTAGGCAAGCCTGAATGCATATATAGGATATTGAAGTGTAAAATGATTTGCAACTTTTTTTCGCCTATGCGAGGTTTACTAACTTACCACACACTCTTAGCTAGGTAGAAGTCTAGGTGAGATGTAAGGTCTTGTTTTGTTACTCATGTTATGGGTTGGTCAACTGTTTAATGATTTCACACATGTACAAGATAAAGGTCTTGGCAATTGGAATTGGTGTTTCAATGTGGTATTGTGCACTCTTTATAAGTAACAAAAAGTCTTTAAGGCCTATCCGGTATAAAAGAGTATAAGATAGAGAGTAAATAATGATTAATGAGGATTGAGAAATACTAGTTTATGTGTATGTGACATGTGTGTATGCATGGATGAGAAGAATGTGGACCTAGAATGTGTGCAATTAGTGAGAGAGAGAGAGAGAGAGAGAGAGAGAGAGAGAGAGAGAGAGAGAGAGAGAGAGAGAGAGAGAGAGAGAGGATGACATCACCATTTGATGTATTTCCTCCCTTCAGAGAAAGGTGTGGCCATGTTAGGAGTGATTAATGCCAATAATAGGCACAATTTATGACAATATGGATTCTCGAATTTAGCAATTCAAGACAGAGAGATTCGAAGGTAGAAAGTATTCCTTCTTGTGAGAACTTTAGAAGGTTCACACACCCATCTCTTTGTACCTTGTTTGGTGCAGAGACAAGAATTTAAAGCCCACATGGGACAATTCTATGGGATAAGAGTGCAAATTGCACAAAGGGCAATAGTTGGATACGGCGTTAGCACATAGTTTTGGTCTAAAAACATTTGATGATAACGACTTCCACGTGGACCTAGTTATGTTGCACCTCTTAGGGCCCATGAGGGAGTTGAGTGTGTCGAACAGGTGGGACCCATAGGGCCATTTTGGTGACAACAATATATCACGGGGTTTGATGCAACCATTGGGGCCCCTCGACTCCTTAGCTCGAGCCATTAGTTCAATGGAGTGATACTCTACATGCTCAAATATTGAAGATATAGTTTGGCTTGTATATATCGATAGAGAGAAAGACACAAAAAATGAAACCACACTCCCTGATGTGAGTGACGTAAAAAAATAAGAGTTTGAGTGTGCGCAAGAAGTGAGGGAGATTCTATTGGATAAGAGAGATTGCATGGAAAGAATTTGAGAGAGAGAGAGAGAGAGAGAGAGAGAGAGAGAGAGATGACGAGTTTTCTACTAGAGAACAATCAAGAAATTCTTCTAGAGGATCAGAAATTACTAGGGATATATCATATGACACATTTTGAGACTAGGGTACATAATTGTGATTCATGAGATAGAGACAAGAAAGACATTCTAACACTAGAGGAGCACACACACACACACAACCCTACTCTCTCTCTCTCTCTCTCTCTCAAACACACTTTAGTGTGTCCGAGGTGTATACTTGCGATCCACGAGATAGGTAGGGATATACAAGAAAAAAGACTAACGGACATATATCATAAAGTTACAAAATAGGATAACTATACATCCATCACAAATCCACATTGTGTATACTTGTGACTCATGAGAGAGAGACAGAGAGAGAGAGAGAGAGAGAGAGACACACACACACACACACACACACACACACACACATTTATTAATATAATTGTGTGTTTTCACCAAAAGAGAGAGAGGAAGAAGAAGAAAGAAAGAAAGAAGAAAAAGAAAGAAAACTACTGCCTCTCTATACGTCATAAAGATCAAAGAGGATAGGTGTATATGTATTCATAAATCATCAATTCTCTTCACTTTCTCTTTCTCAATGTAAATGTGTCCGTTTGTGTATGTATGTATCTGTCCCTTTGTATGTGAATATGTCTGTATGTAATATGTATGTATCTATCCATGTGCATGTGAATATGATTGTATGTATGCATGTATGCATGTAAGTATATGTCCATGTGTATGCATGCATGCATGCATGTATGTACGTATGTTTGTATGATGCATCCATGCATGTAAAATTGATTTGTGCATGATATGGATGACAGAATATAAGATTCCTATAAGTAGGTTTACATCGGAAAGAACATATGTTAGAATCATTCATTATTTTGTTATAGGCGTCTGCCGAATCATTAGACTATTTTAGGTTTTCTAGACGTTAACAAATTATCAGAGAATGTAAAATTTCCAAGAGAGAAAGAGGTTCCAAATGGAGATGGAAGACAAAACATCATGGGTAATGAACTTTATAGCTAGTGGTCCATCCAACAATGATACGTTGGAAAATATTTTCGGTGTCATTTTCATGATGTTGAAAGAATGGATCTACCAGGTTGCCCCACTTTTTGAGAAGGTTTTTTCTTCATGATGAAACAATGGATTCTTTTTCTTAGAAGTAACTTAGATTACCGATAGGAAACCTCAATATGAGATGCAAATTTGGAATGCTAATTTACAAAATGCCTCATTGGTAACATGGTGCTTAAAAGCATTGAAAAAGAATGTGAAAGTTGTTTAAATGGACAAATGATCAAAACACCAACTTAAAGAACACTAACTCATTAAGATCGGGGTTATGTGACATCCGAATAGTCTACAATCCTTAAATTTTTTGAAACCATGGATACCTAAAGTGTCCTTGACCCAAAAAGGGCACATATGAACACGGATCAACATTATTCATAACTTTTCCATAAATTCTGTTTCTTTTCTTTGGAATCAAAGGACAAACAAGGCATGCCATAAGGTGTTAGAATCACACGTTTCTCTTGATTAGGGTGTGTACACACATTGTGTCGAGTGGCACCATGCTAGATGTGAACTCTTCTATCTATCCAACAAAGGATAAACTCTATTACCCGATTTCTCAAACAATGGCTGTATGCAAACAATAACCTACATGAGTTCACAAAGGACAAAATTACCCAAATCGTAACACAATCTTCTACCTGAGACTAAGTATGACAATACCATGGTGCCTTTGTGCACATCATGAGAAACACATCCGTATGAATAGACAAAAGAGGAGAAGCTATATGACTTGGTGAATTTGGATGATCACTTGGTAAACATGATGCTTGATGGATGTCACAGTAGTCTATGATTATATATGACTCTTGTTGAATCTTTCATAGAAAAATAGCAAAGTTATCACAATTAATGTTTTACCAGAAGTTAAGGCGAAAAGATGGTAGATGCGACTTTAATGAAATGATGCATGTACACTTTTATATAATCATATAGATGTATTCTGTGTATGGTTTTATATAGTCAATCAATGAGGCTGGTAAATACATCTTAAGTGTAATTTCTGAATTGCAGTTGTTGATGCTTAGATGTAAATAATCAATAATGGCTAAATCGTTTCTCAAGACATTACATAAGAGACTTTGGATGTCCCCACAAATGATCTCTTACATATTCACATGCTTAACGTGCTTCAACTTGGAATTATAAATGTGTACATATGATGCAGACCTCACGCTTTACAACATTATGACTGTGTATTCAAGTTTGAGCAGTTGTATTCATTATAAAGATAATTCATTCTTCTTAACATGGCAAATTGATTTAAAACATTTACTCCATCATGAAGTCCCATTTGTTTTTATTATATTGACATTAACATTAAGAGCTAATTGTTTGACATTAACAATATTCATAAACATAACAATTGCAAATGATGACACATTATAACACTAGAAACATGACAATTAGGAATGAGTATCATTAATTAGCTACATATAAAGGGTTAGTTGCCCTTTTTGCACTCTTCTCTTCTATATGCCTATGTTATGGGTCATTTCGATATTGTGAGTTGTTATTTGAGAACAAGAGTAGGCTCTCTCACGACTTAGTCACATGATCGAGTCAGCATTGGGTTACATGGTAGATGCTATAGGAACATTCATCCTCACATTTTTTTGTCGAAAAAAGTGGCATACCAAGTATTCATCTTACCCATGCATGTGTAGGTGTAGGTTTGTTAATACGAAAGGTGTAAATGTGCATGGGGCATGCATGTACGAAATAATATAACAAGAATGTAAGGCCAAGTTTGAATTATAGGCACACAAATGGATTGATTGGAAGGATCTAATAATGTTCAAGTACACTATTTGTACTCATAGTACTAAATTCTAGCATATGTAAAAAGACATTATTATTAACATCTTAATATAGATATAGAGATACTAATAATTTTACTTGGAAAATCATTCTAATACATAAGAATAATTTTTTATTTGAATAATGATAAGAGTACAAATAATACTAGAATTGATGTTAATGCATTGACTTTATCAATCATGAACGGGGTTTGCCACCATAGTTGGGCAAAAATTTTGATCCCAAATGGAAATTTTCTTGTTGCTCCTCAACCTAGTCGAATTTCAAGAATGATTACTAGCAATTTCGTACTATTATTCATGTCATTTGGAACAATAAGAAATTAAAAAAGAGGAAATTCATCTTTTTAGTAAATTTTCAGAATTGCAAAGTCATGTAGCAATCACAAAATAAGAGTCAATGCTGGTTCTTATTATCATTATCCAATTGCCTATCATCTTAGAAGAGGTTCTAGTGCTAGAAAGAGTTTGGAATTCTTGGCCTTTAGTAACCAAAGAATATAACATCCTAACCACTTGCACGTGAAATTTGTTTGCTCCTCATTTGGGCTTTTGCCTTGCCATAATTATATTTTTAGAAACTCTTTGTTTCAATTTGAGTAAAATGCATGTTGTTATCAAATGAAAACTGTTGTTATCTTGTGTTGCTAGCTTTTAATCTTGAACATGCCTTTCCTTCTCTAATATTTAAGGTCATGCCTTTCCATTCACCAAAACAACATTTGCAAAATACTCTATTTGAAAGGAAATGCATATAATAAAGATTTTTTTTTTTCCCTAGAAAATACAATAGTAAAATCCATGAAAACTAATATGTATTCACCATCACTATCATCATCTTGGGATTTCCTTACATTCTTTTCAATAACAACAAAGCTTTTACATGCCATTTGGGATGCATCTTGTAGAGTTATCATATCAAGACTTGTCCATTCTTTGCAATGCTCTGATCCATAATGAAAGCTTGATATTGAATATCTTGCGAGGAAGCTTCCAAGTATCATATTTGAGGATTGGATTAATATTATATAGACACACTCAATATCTTGTGAGGAAGCTTCCAAGTATCATATTTGAGGATTGGATTAATATTATAAAGACACACGCCAAGCTGGCTAACAAGTTCAAACATATTAATGCAATGACATTGTCATCATTCCATAAATTACCTGTTTCCGTGACATTTCTATACTTGTAAACCTCCTTCATACACTTTGATCCTTACTCTTGGAAATCATGATTGAACCATGCGAATGTATTATCATCACTATTAAGTTTGCTCATGCTACCATGAAACTGAACAATTGTGAGCATACTTGGATAACAAAAAAGGAACATTGAACTACAAAAAACTAAAAAGCACAAATAAGGTGTAGGTAAAAAAAAAAGTGTTCCTTTAATATTTTGGCCCATTGGTTTTATCATGTGTAAAGCTACATTCATCTTGTGAATTCATTGATTCACAAAGAAAAAAAGAAAAATGGATTCAAATACACAACACAAGTGGATTTCCATCTCATATATGTCTTCATGGAATGTGCCACAATTGTTAGCCTTGAGAGTGTTGTCTCTTCCTCTAACTTGCCACAAGCAAACACATGTGATGGTGAAAATTCTACATGGAAATTCTATCATCAATATCCATGCCATCCTAGGTCTTTATTTACGGAGATTATGGACATTAATATAAGGAAACATAAATGTTTATGAACAAAAGGGAAATATATGGAATTCCTATAATCAATAGCTTTTCCATTGAGTATATTATGGAACTTAATATAAAGAAACATAAATGTTCATGAACAAAAAGGGAAACAACCATCCCCACATACTACTATACTAGATACTAAACATTTAAATGGTGAAGTCAATTTGCACTATTACAACAACTCCTCACACTTAAAGTCTAACTACCTATACAAGAAGTGTGTCGAGTGGACCTAGACTTAGATCACAATAGAGGACTTGATCACCTCATAGTCAAATATGTTGAACACATTGTGAGGAGATGCTATGGTTGAACCCAATGACTTTGTATGATGTACGTTGGAAGTTTAAGGGAGAATTCAGAATAGATATGGGGAACCAATAGTAACAACATTGCGAAGCAACATGATCATCAATGAAAATGTTGAAGTGCAAGTCATAATTGATGCCTTGGGAGTCGTCTTTGAGAGTGGTGACACTATATTCACCCTCCCAATAATTTTGAATAGCTCGATTATGCCAACAATAACATATACAAGGTGGGGAGTTAGTATCAATAATGATTGTTCACAAATGTGTTGTAGGCAAAAAATGGTTGTCTTTGACATGAAAGAATGTTCAATGGATCCATCTAAAGACCCAAGGAGATATAGTGAACCATAAGTTTTGAGATATGGGGGTTGATTTCTACTTTACTGTCGTGGCCACAAGATCAACAAACCATCTAACTTATGATTATTTCTTGGAATGACCTTTCCTAATGTTTGATCGATTGCTAATGGGTTTTGGATGTGATGCAATTTACAATAAAAAGGATAATAGGACCTACTTATCAAAGTCTACATCCAAAAATCTACAATCAAGAAGAGAGTGTTCTCAAGGATGATTTTCAGTCATGATGGAATTTGAAGATCAAGAACTCAAACAAGATATTGATAGCTCAAGTGTCAAACAAGAACCTATTCACCTACAAGAACTTCATCCTAGATGAATTGTGTCCTTGAACCGCCATGGTGGAAGGGTTGTAATCAATTGGTACTTAGTATTCTGATGAAGATGGGCGATCAATTTTGTGTTTCATTGTCGTGATGTGACATGTGCAAGGGAAGAAAAATAGATAAAGATTAACCTTTGCAATAAGTTAAGATTTAGAGATACCGAAGAAGAATTAATGAGATGAGCATTGTGAAAGGAATACAGGGGTCGGTCTCGGCCGACTCTTAGGTTAAACTCAAGCTAGACAATCAGACAAACAAGCAAAAAGAAAAGAGTTGACACAAAAGTTTTACGTGAAAACCCTAAATGGGAAAAAACCACGTGAGCCCATAGACTCCAAACAGATTCACTATCTGAGAGTGTATACAAGAACTCAAGGCCATGACCTTGATGAAATCTTCGTCTCAATAGACAGATATACACAGAGAACAAGGTAAACAGAGAAACGACAACACCTGATGTGTGATGTGCCGTCGACCTGTCGGGTCGGATCCGAGGGTCATCTACTACACAAGATCGACCTCCACAACACATAGTCCTTTGATCTCCCGTATCTTACGGTTCTATATTCACTTTCACAATATTCTACTCTGTAATGTGTAGTAATCACCGATGCACTCACCTAAGGTTTTTACATACATACATACATACATCATTGTATGTATTACATATTTGTCCTTAGCCGATTCGACACTTAGCCCTTAGCCAGATAGCCGACTCTCAGTCGGGCCTCAACCGGCCCATATATCTTAGCCGAAATGGAACTTCTCCCATAAGGAGGGATATCATTTCATAACACATTAAATAATCAATGTGTGATGGCTAGGCTCAAAAGTGTGACCTATGTGTGCATATACCAAGGACTTAACTATTAAACTATCAAATACATACATTATAATATAAACCATAGAACATTCTAAATATTCTAGAATTTCTTAAAAGTTCCTGAAACATTCTAGAAAACCCTAGAATGCGCCACAACCCATTATATAATGAAGCCCCTTCACTTTTGTCGAACCATTCTGGTTCAACACCAAGTAAGCTCTCTCTTGAATCTCTTTATCGCAATATGTATTTCCTTTCATCATTACTCTCTATTTCCTTCAATCGTCATTCTCTATTGCTCACTCTTTCAACACTAAGCGTAAGAAACCCCCCTTGAGTGAATGTTGTGAACATATACAAGGAATGACAGATCAATCCCCACAAGGCAATAAGCCAAGTCTTTGGAAAAGCTAAATCAAAATTTTCCTTTGGAAGTGCTTTAGTAAATATGTCTGCCACATTGTCTTGTGTTGGCACATATACCAAATCAATATCTCTTGCATGATGACGTTCTCTCACATAGTGATAATGCACCTCGATATGTTTTGTCCAAGCATAAAACACTAGGTTTTGTGCAATATCCAATGCACTCCAACTATAAGTGAAATTATACGTAACATCTATCTCCATGCAAAGATCCATCAATGGGCCTCTCAACCATATACACTCCATTGTAGTTGTGAAAACTACCACGTACTCAGCTTCACAACTAGATGTTTCCACTATAGGTTGCTTCTTACTTAACCAAGATATGCATGAGTTTTCAAGGAAGAAACAATTACCACTAGTGGACATGTGCGTGTCATAACTGAAAGGAATACAGGGGTCGGCCACGACCGACTCTTAGGTTAAACTCAAGCTAGTCAGTCAGACAAAAAAGTGGAAAAAGAAAAGAGCTAACACAGAAGTTTTACGTGGAAACCCTAAATGGGAAAAACCATGGGAGCCCACAGACTCCAAACAGATTCACTATCTCAGAGTCTATACAAGAACTCAAGGCCACAACCTTGGTAGGATCTTTGTCTTAGTAGACGGATGTACACATAGAACAAGGGAAACAAAGAAATGACAACTATTACACCTGATGTGTGCGGAGCCGTCGAACTTTCGGGTTGGATTCTAGGGTCGATTGCTACACAAGCTCGACCTTCACAACACACAATCCTTCTTTGATCTCCCCTCTCTTACTGTTCTTTGTTGCAATATTCTACTCTGTTATGTGTAGTAATCACCGATACACCCATGTAGGGCTTGTACATACATACATACATACACACATATGTATGTATGTATTTACATATTTGTCCATAGGGTTTTAGGGTTCAGCACTTAGCCTTAGCCGACTCCTGATTGGCATTCGACCCTTAGCCGGATAGTCAACCCTCAACTGGATGGCCGACTGAGATCAGGCTCTTAGCCAAAACGGCCTCTAGTTGAATCGAAACTTCTCCCATAAAGAGGGACATCATTTCATAACAAACCCCCCCCTTCACTCATGTATGTGGGAGTCGACCATGCCTATCAACCGACAAGCTTTTAGTTTTTCCATAGACAAAAATTTGTCAACATATTTGATCCAATATCATATGTATGGATCTTTACAAGAGCAAATTCCTTTTCTTCCACTCTCTCTCGTAACCAATGCTATCTACTCTGGATATGTTTTGTCTGAGAGTGGTAGGCAACATTCTTAGCAAGGTGGATGACACTTTGATTATCACAGTGAAGTAGGAATTGATGTTGCCTCAATCTTAACTCACTCATGAAATCTTTCATCCATATCAGTTCCTTGATGGCATCTATAGATGCCATGTACTCAACTTCGGTGGTTGACAAAGCCACAAACTTTTGCAACCTAGATTGTCATGATATGGATCCCCATTGCACAGGTCATTACATACCCAAATGTAGGTCGGCTGGAATTAGCATTGGCCGACATATCAGAGTTTGTAGAACCTTCAAGCACGGGTTTCCCTAAGTTGTATCGTAGAGAAACACTCGAGGTGCCTCTTAGGTATCTAAGTACCCACTTACTGCAGCCCAATGTTCCTTTCCGGGATTGCTCATGTATCGGTTGACCATTCTGACAACATATGGAATGTTTGGCATGGTACACACCCTAGCATACATTAGGCCTCCATAACTGAGGCATATGGTATCTTCCTCATCTCAGCCTTATCCTTTTCGGACTTGGGACATTGACTGACATTCCACTTGCAATTTGTCGGCAATGTTGAGCAGACTGGCTTGGCATTCTGCATGTTGAATCTTTGGAGCACCTTTGTCACGTACTTTTCTTGTGACAACCACAAAATGTTCTTTGTCCTGTCCCGGACTATGTGTATCCCCAAGATCTTCTTTGCTGGACCCAAATCTTTCATTGCAAAGGACTTATTCAAAGCCTTTTTCATACTTGCAATATTCTTTATGTCTTGTTTGACAATAAGAATATCATCAACATACAGTAGGAGAATTAGAAAATCTCCTCCATCATATCTTTTCACAAAAACACAGTGGTTAGCTTGTGATTTGTGGAATTCATGGTCTATCATGAAGGATTCAAACCTTTTATACCATTGCCGGGGAGTTTGCTTCAGTCCATACATGGTCTTTCTTTGCCGTCACACTAGGTCTTCTTTTCCTTTCTATTCAAATCCTTTAGGTTGATGCATGTAGATCTCTTCTTCTAGATCACCATGCAAGAAAGTAGTCGTGACATCCAACTGCTCTATCTCCATGTTCATGTTGGTTTCAATGCTCAACATGGTTCTAATTGATGTCATCTTAACCATTAGAGAAAATATTTCATCGAAATCTACACCCTTTTTCTGTTGGAAGCCCTTCACCACAATGCGAGCTTTGTATCTAGGTGAATTTCCGTTCTCTCTAGGTTTCAATTTGTATACCCACTTATTCCTCGGTGCCTTCATTCCTTTTTGCCAACTCAATCAACTCATATGTCTGGTGTTAGGAAACATGTCCCTCTAGATGGGAAGAGCACGATCCGGATTGGAGTCTGAAGAACAAGAACCGGATGGTAAGAGTGCTAGAGCCGGATGAAGATCAACGAGAGCCGGATCGGTAAGAGCCGGATGGGAGGTTGGATCTGAAAGAGGACATATTTGTAAATATGTTTTTGGTATGCCTAAGATATGCCATATTTGTAAATACGCCATAGTATGTATTAGTATAAATACATCTAGGGCAAACCATTATAATGATGATGAGGTGGTTGTAACTAGTGCATTAGAGAGTGTAACTAGTGTGTAATAGAGAAAGAGTATGAGAAAACTCTGTTGTAACCGTCATTAGATGAAGAGGAGCTCACGGAGGTTTGTATGATACATGGACACCCGGGGACGGGGACGTGAGAAAGATTACCAATCCTACCCTAACTCCAAGTGTAATCTTTGGTTATCTACTAAAATCTCCTTTTGGTGGGGAAGGTTGGATTGTAAGCGTAGATAACCTCGAAGATATTATGGGGGGACATGTCTAGTTCGGATCTATCTATATTTTCGGACAGGTATTAGTAGCGTAATCCAAAAATACTTATCTTTATGTATCAGTTACATGAGCCAAAATAGCCAATGCTATTTCTATTACTAAAAAATTGTTCTCCGCGGGCTTTCATCGTGCGTGCTAAGTTGTTGGCCAAGACTAGTTACTAGTCCGCCAATTTCTTATTGTTAGAATAAAGAAGCTGGTCATCATTTACTAATATCCATGACTTGTCGTAGGTTTTTTCCTTAGTGTCTCTTGCTGTATTCCTTCCCACTATAGTGATCTAGTTTGGAGTTTGCGGACTCCCGTGATTTTTCCCATTCAGGGTTTTCCACGTTAAATATCTATGTCTCTGTACTTTGTTCTTGTCTTTTGTTTCTTGGTTGTCTTGGTTCTTGTGTCTCTCATTGTGTTGACCGGTTGTGGCCGACTACATATTTATAAAAATTGGTATTAGAGCGATGGATGAACATCTTGGAGGAATATTCAAGCTAATCGGCTCCAGCTATTCAGTGTGGAAGTCAAAGATGAGGGATATTTTGGTGTGTTGAGACCTCTGGCTACTGGTGTAGTTCAGAGATGATAAGCCAGACAAAATCTGTAAAGAATCAGATATGATTCTTGTGAAGCGGAAGGGATGTGAGTTATGTGTGTATGTGTGAGAGAAGAGAGGAGAGGAGAGAAACACAAGATAGATAAGAGACAATATGAAGTACTCAAGAAGAAGAAGGAGATGTATATTAACAAGTAGAATATGAGATACAAAATAGCGTTACAAGGAGTCACAAAACCAACTTAATATGGAGTAGGAGGAGGGTGCTTTATATGGAGTCACCCTCTCTCTTCATTTACTCACTACAACATTCACTCTCTCACTAGAGCCTTGAGGAATGTGAAGTCTTACGGTCATGGGGAATGTAGAACCATTAGTTATGTGTCATAGAATATGAATCTATGACACATAGTTTAATGTGTAGAGAGTGGTGGTGTGACTCTTGACGTTTGAGTAATCATAGATTCTCAAACGGTGTGTTCACACGTTGCTCTATGTTGAGCTTGATTCTCAACATGCCCCCTCAAGCTCAACTCGGGTCGGCTCCTTTCGGTTGATGTCTGCTTCGGCTGGTATCCGGTTTAGACGATCTCTGTTGTCCGTTTCGGCTCATACCCGGTTCGGTCGGTATCCGATTCTCTCTTGTACTCCCCCTCAAGCTTGGCAAGTTAGGGATCATCAATCCAAGGTCTGACATGAATTGCCGAAGCTTGTCGGCTCCTAGGGCTTTCGTGAAGATGTCGGTCGTTTGAAGATTTGTGTTGATGTGTAGAAGGTCGACATCTCCGGCCTGAACACGCTGTCGTGAAGAATGTGCTTCAGGATATAAAAATGAGCTTAAATGTTGTATTTAATAATATTTGAGAAACTTGAACCCACATCCTTATATACGATGTACAATGTACATACCACTAGGCTAGGCTATTTATTTGTAAAAATGTGTAATAAATGTGCTTCATGATATAAGAATGAAGCTATATATTGTATTAAGTAAAATTGAGGGACTTGAACCCTCAACCTTGTATACCAAGCACCAAGCATACAACACTAAGCTAGGTTAGTTATTTTAGAATGCATTTTCATCATTATACTTATCCCATATCTATTTTCATACATAACCATCATTCATCACATGCAATGCATGTGCGCCAAATGGCGATCATGCATTACATGTAACTTATGCATTGCATGCATGCCATGCTCCCATACATTACCATATGCATGGCAACACTTATATAAAGAGGGGCAAGGAAAACAAGAGGAAATCAAGAAGAGAGAGTGAGAAAATAATACAATCAAGTAAAGAAGACTAGCTCATTGGGTGGAGAACCTCTCGTTTCGAAGTTGAGGTCGTGGCTTCAAATCAAGGGTCGGTAGAGAATGTGTTTAGTTTGCAATCAAGGATTGTAAAGTTGGTAAAATATTGTCTTTTTAATATACATCATGTTTATATCAAATAATCTTGCTTCTTGAATCATATATTATCTCTATCTTCTATCTATTCTCGTCTCTCTCTCTCACACATTACTCGTAACTCTTCTTCTTACCACTCTTAACCTTTCTAACATCACCATACAAGCCTTATTAAAAGTTAAGTTTCTTCAACTCCCCTTAACCTTAGTCCCCGCGACTTCGCCGCACGAACCACAACTACCCCGACACATTTGGTGAGCCCGACGTGAAGACGACGACGAGGAGAAATGGAGGAGCAAATGAGGCTTATGTGTACGATGATGGAACGAGTGATGTGGGAACAAGGGATGATGGCAAGTATCGACAAAGCCGTCGACAATATTCTCGCACGAGTAGGAATCTTCGAAGGTATAAATTTAACAAGATTTCTGAAGATTTATAATGAAGAAATGCTTAAACGCGGTATCGACGAAGCTGCAAAAATTAATAGCTTTAGTCGAGTCGCTGCGATTGGGCTACAAGAAAGGATCCAGGAGCTACAGAGGGAACATCAGACATGGGCGACTTTCGAAAGAGCATTGCTAAATGAATACAACCTCAATGATATGTCAAGGATGACAAGGTGAGCCTTCATGGATTGGGTAGAGTCTAATAAACATTTAAGTGTTTTGGAAGTATTAAAAGAGTTTTCTGAATGATTTGAGCAACTAAATGTTAGAGATAGAAATACTATCTCTAAAAGGAGGCACGAGGCATTATTTCGAACCAAATCGGTTCAACGCCAGTCTTAAGCCTCCTAGCTACTATTGTACATTCTCTCCACATAATATATATCTTTTCTTATCATCTCTCTCTCTCTCTCTCTCTCTCTCTCTCTCTCTCTCTCTCTCTCTCTCCCTCCCTCTCACTCACTCTTTCCTTATCTCGAGAGTTCTTCACCTCTCTTAGTACTAATACTTCTTTTAGTACTATTTCCTTCTCTATCTTAGTATTGTTCCTGATAGTTTGAACTGATTTCGATCGATCTTCCTTTCCTCTTCCTTTCCTCCGTTTCCTTTTATCTTCTTATTAATCCTCTTATCCTCCCTAGTAAAATGGAAACTGTTAGCGCTCAGGAATACCAATCTGTTTTCTCGGAGCTCCAATGCTTAAAAGAGAAATTTGTAGCACTAGAACAAGAAAATCATCGCTTGTTGGGGGATCTTCAACAAATAGCGCTGGAAAAACAACAACACGGGGAGCTGACACTACGTGTACAACAACTCGAAGCGACTATCATATCATTACAACAACAAGGATCAAGCACTCAAGGGATTCACAAAGAACCCAAGATCGGTCTTCCTGCAAAATTTGATGGGACCCGATCACAGTTTAGAGGGTTTTTGAATCAGGTACGTTTAGTGATACAAATGCATCCTTCTCGATATCCCACCGATGCATCACGAGTGGGACTAGTAGGCACTCTCCTTAGTGGCTCAGCGTTAGCATTGTTTGCTCCATTGTTGGAAAAGGATTCTCCATTATTAAACAGTTTTGAAGAATTTATAAGTGAGTTTAAGGCCTATTTTGGAGATACTGACAACATAAGGACTGCAATCAACAAAATCCGGTGATTACGCCAAGGTGATCGTCTAGCTTCCGCATATGCTGTAGATTTCCGCCTACTTGCTGCCGATATCCCTTGGGATGATCACGCATTGATGGAGCAATTCCGTTATGGCTTACGCAACGATGTCAAGGATTTACTCTTGACCTTCCCCGAAGAGCCAAAGTCATTAACAGAAGCAATTAGTTGCGCGGTGAGATGCGACAACCGCCTCTTCGAACGACGTTCGGAACGACAATTCCAGATTCCGAGGGCAAGATCAGAGCCTACCTATGCCTCAGGGGTAGCGAAACCTTTTCCGAGGGAATCATATAATGCGCCTCCAGCAAGTACTCCAACTCCGATGGAAATTGACACCACACGTCGTCGTGGACCGCTATCGGAAGAAGAAAAGCAACGATGCCGAGCAAACCGACTATGTCTTTATTGCGGTGGACCAGGGCATATCGCGCTAAACTGTCCCCATAGGCCAAGAAGGCAGGTAAACCAAATAGTTGCTAGTTCTGATTGTACTAAACCCGAGTCTATTTTAGTAGGGATATCTGATAGTCCTAATAGTACTAATAGCCCAAATCTAGCGAACAAATTTGATGTCCTTAGTCAGTTAGAAGAAGAGTTAAACGACTAAGTCCAGCCAAAATAGGAGCCGTTTGGTTGGACAGCCCTAGATCTGTGCAGCCCATTAGTGGTTCCATTCCCTCTAAGCAAGTTAGCAATGTGTTCGTAGCCCAAGTAACAGTTAGTACTAAAAGTACTCCTCTAGCACATGTCTTAGCACTTCTAGATTCTAGAGCTAATTCTTGCTTCATGGATAGGAAATTTGCCCAAGCTCATCAGATATCTCTCAGAAAACTCCCGTGTCCTGCCCTTGTAGTAGTCGTCGATGGTCGTCCCATTGCCTCAGGAAATATCATAGAAGAGTCAGACCCCGTTAATGTTGTCCTAGATAATCTAGCATGTGTCATATCATTTAATATAATTAGCATCCCAGAACACCCCATTGTCTTAGGATTACCATGGTTCGAATTACATAACCCAGACATAGATTGGCGGACAAGAGAAATCCGGCATTGAAAAGCCCGAGGGTCTACTCATGAGATTGCAATGATTTCACTACATCAGTTGCGTGAGGAAGGATGCAAGGAAGAAATGTTCCTCTTCGCAATATCAGTAAACCCCTCTAGCACCACTAAAGAGGATTCCACCGTTCAACTTCCAGAGAAGTATCATCAGTATGCCGATGTGTTTGATAAAGTACAAGCCAGTACGCTTCCTCACCATCGACCATATGATTGCCCCATCGATTTACAACCGGGGAAAGAGCCACCTTGGGGACCGATCTACAATTTGTCACCAACCGAACTGGAAGTCCTTCGAGCCTATATAGAGGAGAATTTGGAGAATGGTTTCATACGACATTCGAAATCTCCAGCCGGCACACCCATTTTCTTTGTCAAGAAAAAGGATGGCTCACTTCGGCTCGTTGTAGATTACCGTGGCTTGAATAAGGTTACAATCCAAAATAGGTATGCACTCCCCCTTATCTCAAGTCTTTTAGAACGGATCAATGGTGCCAGGTTCTTCACGAAGATCGACTTACGGGGAGCCTATAACCTCGTACGGATCCGACCAGGAGATGAATGGAAGACCGCGTTCTGCACCAGATATGGGCACTTCGAGTATACGGTCATGCCGTTCGGCCTCACTAATGCACCAACAGTCTTCCAGCACATGGCAAATGATATTTTCCGAGATCTCTTGGATGTGTGTCTAATCATCTATTTGGATGATCTACTGGTTTACTCGAAGACCCAAGAAGAGCATGATTCTCATGTACTGTTAGTACTAAAACGACTTCGAGAACATGGTCTCTATGCAAAGTTGGAAAAATGTAGTTTCGGGTGCAACCAGGTGGAATTTCTCGGCTATGTCATTTCCTCAGAAGGCATCTCCATGGACCCAGCTAAGGTCAAAACGGTGGTAGAATGGCAGACTCCGCGTTCGGTGCGGGATGTGCAATGCTTTCTAGGCTTTGCCAATTTTTACCGGAAGTTTATAAAGGAATACTCAAAGCTCGTTTTGCCTCTTACACAACTTACTAGGAAGGGACAATCGTTCGTTTGGTCTGAAGAAGCGGACATGGCTTTTGAGAATCTTAAACAGGCATTTACATCGGCTCCGATTCTAGCTCACGTTGATCCAGAAAAACCATTCATCATTGAAGCGGACACATCGGATTTTGCATTGGGAAGCATTCTATCACAACGAGGTAATGATGAAAAGCTACATCCTGTGGCTTTTCACTCACGCAAGTTTGACGCCGCCGAAATCAACTACGAAATTCATGATAAAGAGCTATTGGCTATAGTGGACTCTTTTATGCAATGGAGGCATTTTCTAGAGGGATCTTCTCATCAAGTCACTGTATTCAGTGACCACAAAAACCTCGCCTATTTTCAAGATGCTCGTGTGTTAAATCGACGTCAAGCTCGGTGGGCCCATTTTCTCACGCGTTTCGACTTCAAGATTACATATCGACCTGGGAAACATCAAGGGAAAGCAGATGCATTATCACGGCGTTCGTACCTAGCACCGCGTCTCGGCGAGCCAGCTTTTGATAACCAAAAGCAAGTAATCTTGGGACTGGCACGACTGCAAGCAACACAGGTCTTTGGCATGCCCATGGATTCCCAAGTTATCGATATCATATGTGCGGACCTAAAGACAGATGCTTTCGCCCAAGCTATACTAGCACAAATTGATCCCTCTCGAGCGTCATGTTCACAGCCGCAACCACCAGGTACGGACTATCGGCAATTCAAATACCATGATGGATTACTCTTCTTTAAAGAACTTTTGTATGTTCCTAATGGTTCTTCCCGCCTTCAAGTAGTACAAAACTGTCATGACACATATACAACTGGGCATTTTGGTAGTACTAAAACATTAGATTTAGTACAACGATCATTCTGGTGGCCCCGTATGCGACAATTTGTCGAAGATTTTGTTCGGACTTGTGACACATGCTGCAGAGCGAAAATGCCAAGGCATCATCCATATGGTTTATTAGAACCATTACCAATTCCAAGCAAGCCGTGGCAATCCATTGCTCTAGACTTCATCACAGATCTTCCAGTCTCCAAGGGGTTCAATGCGATTCTAACAGTGGTAGATCGATATACGAAGATGGCTCATTTTTTGCCATGTACTAAGGAAATCTCCAATGAAGACACCGCCGAAATTGTCATGCGTGAAGTATGTCGGCATCATGGACTTCCCGATAGTATCGTCAGTGACTGTGGACCCCAGTTCGTGTCAAAATTCTGGAAGCACCTTTTTAAAATGCTCAAGGTCACTAGTAACCTCTCCTCCGGCTACCACCCACAAACCGACGGCCAAGCCGAACGAACAAATCAAACGCTGGAGTAGTACCTGTAGTGCTTTCTCAGCTATCATCAGGATGACTGGGCAGATATTCTCCACTTCGCCGAATTTGCCTATAATAACTCTATCCACGCATCGACTAAAGTTACGCCATTTTATGCTTATACGGGATGTCACCCCCAGTGGTGTGTACTTGAAACCCTAGAGGTGTCCACAAATCCTTGCGTGGAGGATCGTTTGGAGTGGTTCCGCAAGATACAAGCGGATTTATCTACTCATCTCCAACAAGCTTAGCAAACACACAAGGTTTATGCGGATTGTCATCGACTCCCATCCAGTTTTAACATTGGAGATCGGGTATGGTTACTCCGACGACACATCAAGACTACTCGCCCATGCGAGAAGTTGGATTATCGGCGATTAGGTCCTTTCCGTATCATAGGAAAGATTAATGATGTCGCTTTTCCTCTCGATCTACCTCCACAACTTCGGATACATCCGGTATTTCATAGTTCTCTCCTTGAACCCTATCAAGAGAGCACCATCCGAGAACGTATTACATAGCCTCCACCCCCGATCGAGCTTGAAGATGGACCTGAGTACGAGGTTGCCGCCATCCTTGATTCCAAGATTGTTTGCAACAAGCTCTACTATCTAGTCGATTGGCCAGGATATAGTCCCAGTGAGCGTACTTGGGAACCGATAGAGAATGTCACCAATGCTCATGCACTTCTTGAAGACTTCCATCATCAATATCTAGACAAACCGGGTCCTTAATCCAAAACGACTCGTTACACTCGTCGTTTTAAAGGGGGGATAGTGTCATGATATGGCAAGACTCGAACCCATGACTTTATGCTACATGGGTCGAGCTCTTCACCATTAGACTATACATTGTAATGCGTAGAATATTATTTTCATTTATGTTTTATTATAGAAAATTGATGTATATTCCAGATTTCTCTGGAACATTCTAGAAACTTCAGGAGTATTCCTTAGAACACTATAAAAGGAGGCACGAGGCATTATTTCGAACCAAATCGGTTCAACGCCAGTCTTAAGCCTCCTAGCTACTACTGTACATTCTCTTCACATAATATATATCTTTTCTTATCATCTCTCTCTCTCTCTCTCGATCTGTCTCTCCCTCCCTCTCACTCACTCTTTCCTTCTCTCGAGAGTTCTTCACCTCTCTTAGTACTAATACTTCTTTTAGTACTAATTCCTTCTCTGTCTTAGTATTGTTCCTGACAATAGTGCCAGATAAAGTCATATTGTTTCTACAAGCTACTAATATTAAAGACAGGAAGGACTTGGGAATGCTTTTAGAAGATCAGAATAGTCCAAGTGGACTTACCGAAGACTGGGAGGAGGTGAAAAGGGCGTGCGCCCATTTCTGCAAAAGAAAGTTATGGTTTATGGAGTTGCCCGACAGAAATGATGAAGAAATAGGGAACGAGTCAGGAGAAAAGAAAGTAGAAGAATCACTCTTACACGAATTGGTGAAAGGCATGAAAGACTTCTCGATCAAAGTGACGAAGCTAGAATCAGGACAAAGCTCGACTTCATCAAGGCAGGGAGGTGGAATGGTCCGAAGGTGTATGTGGTGTGATAGTAACGACCACCAGAAGAAAGATTGTCAAGAGCATAGGGATGTGCTTAATCATAATAAAATCTACCATCAAGAGGGCAAGATTCACTCGACCGAGACTCGACAACCACTTCAACTCAACTTCGAGCAAGGAGGAATGAAAAAGCTAATGGAATATCCCGAGAGAGAAACGACTCAAGCGATACAATCCGTGGCAACCTTAGGGTTGCACGTAGAAGACTCATATAGTGGATCTGGCTTTTGGCAAGATGTGATGGATTATGCAAGAAAAGGGAAGGTTCGAGTGGATGAATTAAAAAGAGCGGGAGATGAAATACGCAACTTCACTGGATGGAATGATCCAGTAGACGCGCTATCAGCATTCGCCCAAGTGAATGCACAAGATGTGCTAGTGGAAGAGAAGCGGAAGAGAGCTGAGGAAGCTGATCCGACAAAGAGACATGAGACACGAGAACAGAAGAGAAGGGAGATTAACTTTTGAGAGCGAGTTGAAATTGATCATATCCAGAATAAAGGTCTCCCATTGAATATATAGCTCTTCCTACAAACATCTCAGCAAACTCATCCACAATTGGCCCTACTCCCGAGTTTCGGATTGTTACCTTATTCATGGGTTGCATATCTTGGATAAATCGGAGTCGCCCATCTTTCTTTAACACAGTGAACCATCGACTCGAGTAAGGAGCGTTCGATGGTTCCAAGATACCCATCCTTATCTTTTCTTTCAAAAGTTCTAATAGTTGAGGGATTCTAGCCCTAGGCATGGGTATTGGCTTAAAGTTCCATGGAATATGAGGAATAGTGAATATAACCATGGGCTCTACAATTTCTGGATCCACACACCCTATTTCCTCAGGTTGGAATGCGAACGCCTTTCCATGCCTTTTTAACATCTCCCTGAATTTCTTTTCTTCAGAAGGTAATAGGAAGTCACCCCCTCCTATTTTCATCCCTTGTATTGTTTCCGGAGTAAGCAAATGTCCCACCTTTTGTGGGTCTCTAATCATTGTCTCTGTTTGTGGCTGCTTCTTTGATTGCTTTTTCACTATCCCCTGGAAGTGGAGCAGCAATAGGACGAACCTTCTTCTCCATTGTCTTGTACTTTGTTAGTACATGTGCTTCATGATCCTTTCGAGCAACTTCTTCGATGACCTCGTACATCTTGATTGAATGGACAGGAACTTGGATTTCGTTGTCTTCTTCCATTGCTTCCAAATGAGTTATTGTATCTTCAAAACTTAATTCTTGAAACATATCTTGAATTTCTTCATCATCATCTATTAATCCATAACACTTAAAGTACTCGAAAGCATTTTGTATTTTATTATTATTTACTTTTAGTATTCTGGATGAGTTTGCTGAGATGTTTGTAGGAAGAGCTATATATTCAATGGGAGACCTTTATTCTGGATATGATCAATTTCAACTTGCTCTCAAAAGTCGAGATATAACTTCTATCAAGACACCTATAGGGTTAGTACGGATGTGCACCTTGCCGCAAGGAGCGACCAACTCAGTGGCGCATATGATGAATGGAATGAACAAGGTACTTCATGATTTTATTGCTCATATTACAATGCCTTTTCTAGATGATGTTCCAATTAAGGGATGCAAGGAGGAAGAGAGGAACGAGGAATTGGATGAAAGTGGTTGCCATCAATTTGTTGCTGATGATATCAAGGATTGTGAGAAGGTGCTATCAAGGATGGAAGAAGTGCATTTGACCTTATCAGGAGTGAAGTCAATATTTGGGGCAAAAGAGATATTAATAGTTGGTCATATGTGTGGCCCATATGGGAGAAAGCCATCCCCAACCAAGGTCAATGCAATTCAAAATATGCAAGAGGAATGTACATCCATCTCAGAAGTACGAAGGTTTCTGGGGGTATGTGTTTTTTACTGTAAATGGATTCCGCATTATGCCCATTTATCTAAACCTTTATATAGACTCCTAAGAAAAGGAGAGATATTTGAATGGAGTGAAGAGCATTCAGAGGTAATGAAGAAATTGAAGTACTACTTAGCACAAGCTCCACCATTAAAGCAACCTGACTACACCCGACCCATATATCTCACAGTAGACTCTAGTCCCATTGGAATTGGATGGGTGATAAGCCAACAAGATGGGGAAGAAAGGTATCCAATCCGATTCGGAGCAAAGGTTCTTAGTGGTCGACAAAGAAAATATGCACAGGTGAAAAGAGAGCTATGGGGGATAATAACAACAGTAAGGACAGACAAAGATTACTTAATTGGTGTTGAAGTAATAATAGAAATAGATTGTTTGCCTATTCTTGGTATCATAGCTAATTGTGATATTCCAGATCAAGCCATGTTAAGATGGTGTATCTATATTAGATCAGTCAACCCTGAAGTTCGACATATCTCTGGGAATAGAAATGCAGTAGCAGATATGTTATCAAGATGAAGGTATGAGGAAGAGGAGATTCCAGACTCGGACGATGAGGACAAAAAACAAACAGTCCTTACCACAAGCATTACCCGGGAAGGAGGAATGCAGTTTCTAGAAGAGGAGTATGAAGAAGAATTCAAGGAAATAGGGAAATACCTACAAACCCCTGACAAGTACAAAGGTCGATCTGGAAAAGAGTTCACACAGTTTCGCAAGAAAGCCCATAAGTTCTTCCTGCATGAAGGATATCTATGGCGAAATCCGAAAACCAAGACTGGAAACCCGCAAAGAGTAATAGGTTCTGCAGGGCAAAGAAAGGAGATAATCAGAGAGCTGCATGACAAAGAATGGGCTGGCATCGAGGAGTGTGGGCCACTTTCAGTAAGATTAAAGAACGATTTTGGTGGCCTTGATACTATGAGAAAATAAAAAAGTATGTGGAAACTTGTCCCACTTGTCAATATTATTCAAACGTAAAATTTTGTGATGAATTACACCCAACATTACAAGTGGATGATAGATTTGGTAACAATGCCACTTGGAGTAGGACAAAAGAGATACTTGGTTCTTGCTAGAGAAGATCTAACAAATCAAGTGGAAGGTCGTTCATTGCGAACAAAAGGGACATTAGGAGTGTGTCAATTCATCTTGGAGGACATTGTTTGTAGATATGGATGTATTGGGAAGATAGTGGCAGATAGGGGAGAACTCAATTCTGCGGAAGCTCAAGATTTTTTCGACAAAATAGGAATTTGGCTTTCTTTGACAACGGCGTACAATCCAGAAGCTAATGGAAAGGTAGAAAGGGGACATGGGCCAATAGTCAAAGCTTTGACAAAGGCATGTAGAGGACGGGTCAGTGATTGGCCAAAAACCTTACCCTATGCACTATGGGCTGATAGGACAACTCACAACACTGTTACTGGATATATGCCTGCAGAATTAATCACAGGACAGAAGCCAATAATGCCAATTGAAGAAAAGATAACTACATGGGTTGTGTTGCCTTGGGAATCGGAAATGAGTAGGGAAGATTTACTTGCGGTTCGAATACGACAACTTCAATCAAGGACAGAAGACATAGAAAAAGCAGCTACTAGATTGAAAGAGGCAAGAATCAAGAATAAGGACAAATTTGACAAGATGAAAAGAATACGACCAAGAAAGGTGCAAGAGGGAGATTGGGTATTAGTATATGATAATAGCCTAGATAATCAATACAGTACTATTCGGAAGTTTGCAAAAAGATGGTTTGGACCTTATGAAGTTAGGAAAATAACAGATAAAGCCACATATTTCTTCAATGAATTAGATGGGACAGAAATTCGTATCCCAATTGCAGGAAAAAGGATTAAAATATTTAAAAGGAGGGAGTCATTAGAGCCTGAATTTTATGAAGAAGTAGAAGAACTAAAAGAATCGGAAGAAGTGTTGGATGAACTCTGCACAACCAATGTGCAAGTTCAGAGGGGGTGGGTGTCGTGAAGAATGTGCTTCAGGATATAAAAATGAGCTTAAATGTTGTATTTAATAATATTTGAGAGACTTGAACCCACATCCTTATATACGATGTACAATGTACATACCACTAGGCTAGGCTATTTATTTGTAAAAATGTGTAATAAATGTGCTTCATGATATAAGAATGAAGCTATATATTGTATTAAGTAAAATTGAGGGACTTGAACCCTCAACCTTGTATACCAAGCACCAAGCATACACCACTAAGCTAGGTCAATTATTTTAGAATGCATTTTCATCATTATACTTATCCCATATCTATTTTCATACATAGCCATCATTCATCACATGCAATGCATGTGCGCCAAATGGCGATCATGCATTACATGTAACTTATGCATTGCATGCATGCCATGCTCCCATACATTACCATATGCATGACAACACTTATATAAAGAGGGGCAAGGAAAACAAGAGGGAATCAAGAAGAGAGAGTGAGAAAATAATACAATCAAGTAAAGAAGACTAGCTCATTGGGTGGAGAACCTCTCGTTTCGAAGTTGAGGTCGTGGCTTCAAATCAAGGGTCGGTAGAGAATGTGTTCAGTTTGCGATCAAGGATTGTAAAGTTGGTAAAATATTGTCTTTTTAATATACATCATGTTTATATCAAATACTCTTGCTTCTTGATTCATACTTTGTCTCAATCTTCCTTCTTAAATCATATTTTGTCTCTATCTTGCTTCTTGAATCATATATTATCTCTATCTTCTATCTATTCTCGTCTCTCTCTCACACACATTACTCGTAACTCTTCTTCTTGCTACTCTTAACCTTTCTAACATCACCATACACCCCCCCTTATTAAAAATTAAGTTTCTTTAACTCCCCTTAACCTTAGTCCCTGCGACTTCGCCGCACGAACCATAACTACCCCGACAACGCTCCTGAATGAAGTGATAGTGCACTTCGATATGCTTTGTGCATGCGTGGAACACTGGGTTCTGAGCCAAATAAATACTGCTCATGTTGTTGCAGTAAAGGGGAGTCGGATCCTTGATGGGAACGCCCAGATCCTTCAAAATCCTCTTAAGCCATACGACTTCATATGCAGCTATGGCTGCACCCCTGTATTCCGCTTCCGTACTCGAAAGAGCGACGGTAGGTTGCTTTTTGCTACTGCACGAAATCGTTCCGCTGCCGAGGGAGAAGACGAATCCGGAGGTCGATCGTCGATCTGCTTTGTAGCTAGCCCAATCCACGTCCGTGTATCCTTCGAGTCGTATTGGTGTGGTCGATTTGTAGAGAATGTTGTAATCCATTGTTCCGCTCACATATTGTAATTCTCGCTTAGCACAATTGAAATGATTATCTCACGGAGTTTGCATGAATTGGCTAAGGAGTCCGACCGGATAGCTAAGGTCAGGTCGTGTGATCATGAGATAGATGAGACTCCCGATCAGTTGTCGATATTGAGTCGGATCGCACTCATTCGTGCCGGAGTCGGCATCTAGTTTGAGGTTTCTATCGAGAGGCGTAGCGATCGATTTGCACTCCTTCATCCCGAACTTGTATAACAAGTTGAGAATGTAGTGCCATTGAGAGATCATAATGTCGGCCGGATTCCGAATCACCTCAATTCCTAGGAAGTAGTGTAGCTCCTTCATGTCCGTCATCTCGAATTTGTTGGAGAGGAGGGACTTCACCTTGTTGATGTCGACTAAATGCTCACCTCCAATAACGAGATCATTCACGTATAGAATGATGACAATTGGGCTTTTAGACTCGTTTCATACATAGAGGGAGTTGTCGGATTTCGACATTCGAAAGCCGATTTGATGAAGATATTGCGTAATCTTCAAATGCCAAGCATGTGGTGCTTGCTTGAGGCCGTAGAGAGGCTTCTTGAGTCGACATACAGCTTTCGGATGGATGTTGGATTCGAAGTTGGGTGGTTGAACCCTATACACCTCCTCTTTCAATTCACCTTGAAGAAAGGCGTTCTTTACGTCCATTTGGTGAAGGTGCCACCCTTTCGCCGCTGCAAGTGCGATCACGGTCCACACAGTTGTCATCTTTGCCACCGGGGCAAAGGTCTCTTCGTAGTCAACTCCATGTGTTTGTGCATATCCTTTCGCTACAATTCGAGCTTAGTAGCAATTGACGGAGCCATCGACATTATACTTCACCTTGTAGATCCATTTGCAGCCTATCACCTTCTTGTACGGTGAGTGGGGAACGATATCCCATGTGTCGTTCTTGCGTAGTGCACACATCTCCTCGTTCATTGCTTCGATCCATCGCGGGTCCTTTGCGGCTCCGGAAAAGGTTTCCAGCTCCCATACTGTTGCGACCTTCATCATAAAGGCGTAATGGTATGCCATATACTCATCGTAGCCGAAGCGGCTTACGAGGTTCTTTTCATGGGTGGATCGGCGTAGCTTCTCGTTTGCGGATTCTAAGGCTTTCTTCACTCCATTTGTCCGGATGTCAAGGCCTTCGAACTCACTATCGAGGGAGTGAGTCGATTCGTTGCCATCGAAATGAGCGTCTTCATACTCTGGCATTTTGGCCTTCCCTTTGTCCATCTTCGGACTCGGCCGAGATGTGCTTTGATCGCTTGGGGGCTCTTGTGGCCCACTAAGCCTTGTTCTTCGAACATGCGCGTGAGTGGATCTTAGGCTTCTATCTCTATTTCGGAGGAATCCGGTGTCGTAAAGATTTTCGTCCATAGGCGGAAACCGGGGTGGAAAGGGCAAGTCGGTGGTGTGCAACATGTGCACACGTATACTAGGAAACGATGTATAGAAATAAGAGGGGAGATTTTATCCCACATTGTAAGGTCCCTCCCTCCTTGGGCTATAAAAGGAAGGGAGGGGTCACTTATGAAGGGTTGCCTATTTTGCGTATGATGGACAAGGGCATAGGCGGAAACCGGGGTGGAAAGGGCAAGTCGGTGGTGTGCAACATGTGCACACGTATACTAGGAAATGGTGTATAGAAATAAGAGGGGAGATTTTATCCCACTCCTTGGGCTATAAAAGGAAGGGAGGGGTCACTTATGAAGGGTTGCCTATTTTGCGTATGATGGGGATACCACTTAGCCTAGAGTTCTTACCGTTTTAGGGTTAGGGTTTCGTTTAGGGTTTTCCTTATTCATCTTCGGTTAGGGTTTTCTCATAGTTCATTGGTGCGGCCCATGCGGCCACCATTGTTGTAATCATTCGTTTGTTTTAATATGTCTTGTTGAGTATCTTACCTCCGCCGATCTCTCCTTCTATGTGGTGATCTTATTCTTTCTTCTTGTCCTCTTGAGCTAAGCTTCCAAACATATCTTATTCTTTCTCCTCTACTCCCTAGTCCAAGACCCCCGTGGTTCCGCCTCTTTCTACACGCACGTGCGTAACAACGTGACACTGGGTTGAGTGGAATCGGAGTCGAAGTTGTCTCTGGTGCGTACCAAGATGCGGACTCTCTGTACTTTGTTCTTGTCTTTTGTTTCTTGGTTGTCTTGGTTCTTGTGTCTCTCATTTTGTACGTGTTGACCGGTTGTGGCCGACTACATATTTATAAAAAATGGTATTAGAGCGATGGATGAACATCTTGGAGGAATGTTCAAGCTAATCGGCTCCAACTATTCAGTGTGAAGTCAAAGATGAGGGATATTTTGGTGTGTTGAGACCTCTGGTTGCCGGTGTAGTTCAGAGATGATAAGCCAGACAAAATCTGTAAAGAATCAGATATGATTCTTGTGAAGCAGAAGGGGTGTGTGTTATGTGTGTATGTGTGAGAGAAGAGATGAGAGAGGAGAGGAGAGAAACACAAGATAGATAAGAGACAATATGAAGTACTCAAGAAGAAGAAGGAGATGTATATTAACAAGTAGAATATGAGATACAAAATAACGTTACAAGGAGTCACAAAATAACGTTCTCAAACGGTGTGTTCACACGTTGCTCTATGTTGAGCTTGATTCTCAAAAAAATCTATACATCAACTTGGAGGTTGTGCATCTGAAGACGACAACCTACATCAGATGTTTTATAGACATGAGTCTATATAACAATTTCAATGAAGAGACAAAGGCAAATGTCGTGTAGAAGGAGATCGGTGTTATGTTCGAGAACAAAAACACCATTAAAAGAGTTTCAGTCTTCCGGAAGATTATGAGACTGAGGTACCAAGATGGCTCAAGCATGGCAGAGCACTTGAATGCCTTCCAAGGACTGATCAACCAGACCACCTCTCTGGAAGTACCTCTTGCCGAGGGGGTATTAACATTGTTGTTGTTGGCATCCCTTTCAGACAGTTGGGAGACACTCGTTGTCACATTGGGAAACGTCGGACCGGAAGGGAAGCATCTATCCCTAGAGAAGGTGAAGTCGAGCTTATTAAATGCGGAAGCTTGCCGGAAGGACAAAAAGTCCTTTTCCGACCCGAAGGCCCTAGTCATAGAAGGTCACTCAAACAGAGGGAGAGGCCAATAGAGAAGTCCCCAAAACCGGGACAAGTCTGGAATGAGGTTGAAGTCAAGGGGGAGGCTCACGTGTTTCTTGTTGAGAAGAAAGCTCAACATGGGCCGGATCAACTGAAGAAGCGGAGAGCCAAATCGGATGAAGACCGATCGACTAGGCCGGGATCGGTTGAAGAAACCAAGAGTCGGATCAGATTAAGACTGATCGGATAGGGCGAATCGGATGGAATCCGATAGGTTGTTAGGGGCCTATATTCCTATTTTAGCAAATAGGAATATTATAGGTTGTTAGTGTTAGTTAATGAGCATTCAAGTACGTGTCAATACTTGTGTCAGCCCACTCTTCAAGGCTTGTATAAAAAATGCTCAATGAACACATTGTATGGACTGAGTATTTTTGGAGTATCTTGTAATAGAATTTTCTGTTGTCTGATCTCTCTTAGTCTCTCCTATTCTCTCTCTCTCTCTCTCTCTCTCTCTCTCTCTCTCTCTTTTGTACTCTGTGTTTTGTGTTGACTAACTATTCATCTTCCAGATAACCCACCGATTGTCGGTTCACAAACTTCCGCACATAAATATTTACATGGTATCAGAGCGTGAGAGTTGAGAAGCATCCTCCGCAGTCGACGTAGCTTACTGACAAGAGCCATCAATAGGGTTACGGAAAAGGAAGAATAGAAACATGGACAGAGGCATGGGTGGCGCTCTTCTGACAAAGAAGTTGTAAAGAAGCAGCTACGCATCTTGGGAATACAAGATGCACCAATTCCTGCTCAGCTATGGCTACCTGAGTTACATTCAAGGAGAAAATGAAGTCGCACTGGAATCGGCACACAAGGATTTTCCAGCCTGGGAGCAAGGAGCAAGTAGAGTCTTGTGCTGCCTTGCATCCAATGTGCATGATCAGATGTTGGGCTACATTCGGAATGCAAAAAGACGTCGAAGGAGTGATGGGAAAATCTCAAGAAGATTTTCGCCGCAAGTACCACGACCTGGAAGTTGCAGTTTCAGCAAGAGCTCAACAATATTTGACAGAAGGATATGTCGGTGATCGACTACACCATGAACATCAAGGAGATCTACAATGCCTTAGGGTTCATCAATGTGTCGGTGGACGAGGAAGAAATTGTACAGATCTGCCTTGGTGGTCTAGCTCCGAGGTACAGGCCAATCCAGGCGACTATTTGCACGAGGGAGAAACCACTATCATTCTTCGACCTGCAATCAATGCTTATGCTCAAAGAAAACCACAGAAGTGCATCAAGAAGCATGCAATCAGACAATCCGATGTTGTACATGGAGGTAGGTAGACCCTGTGGCCGTGGAGACCACGGTGGATCAACACGCAATGGTGGCAGTCGACAAGAGCAGAACCAGAGGCACAACGGAGGTGCCGATAGCAGTGGACACTCCACAAACATGGGGAGTCAGGGTGGTGCCGAAGGTAGGTAAAACAAAGCCAATGCTAGAAGAAGAAGGTCAACTTCGACAAAGTCGAGTTAGGCAAAGCATAGGGAAATCGGTAACGATCGCACTTCGTTGAAGGCTCGAACCAGGCTAGAATGGGTCCTACATTTGCCATGAAGCATAAGACTAACTCGATGATGACGAGCACCTCGAAACCAAACAAGGTGTGGTATGTCGATTCTGGAGCATCAAATCTTGGTACAATAATTGACATATGTGTTCATTACTTTAAGGAGTTGATTGGCCCACAATTGTTAATGACAAATGAGGTGAGTAGAGCACGCCACGAGTTTTATGATGTGGTTGGATGTATTGTGCACGACCTCATTAGTCACGAATTGGATGCGTATTTCACTAATGATGAGATGTACACAGTTTTAAGGCATCTTCCTAGTGGTAAGAGCCCTGGTAAGGATGGCTTGACAAGTGAAGTTTTTAAGCAACATTCAAACATTTCAAAGGAACCCTTTGACGGGAACTAAAACGCTCCTTCTACACGACGCTCGGCCACAACCGAGCTTCGAATGTGGCCCACAGCTTCCGGTTGTGGTCATCTATGAACGTCACGAAGTACTGTGCTCTGGCATGTGACTTCGTGTCTACTTGACACACATCCGTATGCACCAACTCCAGTGGTGCATTACGTCTCATCGGTGGCCTTGGTCGGAAGGAGGTCCGGTTTTGCTTACCGGCCAGACAATCGGTGCACTTCTCCAAGTGCACGTTCTTCACTGGAATGAGGTTGTCGTCTGCAAGCCTCTTCATCCCCTTCTCGCTCATATGACACAGTCTCTTGTGCCATAGCTCACCGGCAGTGTCGGATGCCAGGTTCACTTCTTCCGGACATAACCGGGCATTCATCAGGTACAGTGTGTTGACCTTCCGGACCCGAGCCACAATCAGGCTCCCTTTGCTGAACTTCATGACACTGTTCCGGATGCTACCCGTGTAGCCTTCATCATCTAGCCGACCGGCTGATATCAGGTTCAGACGAACCTCTGGAACGTGTCAGACATCCTTCAGCAACAACTTGCATCCAATTGGTGTTGTTAGCCAAACGTCTCCTATGCTGACAATTCGGCATGTACCTTCATTCCCCATCCGGACACAGCCGTGATCACTGGTTGAGTAGGATGAGAAGCACTTTTGGTCAAGGGTAAGGTGGAACGACGCTCCGGAGTCTACCACCCAAGTCATCTCGTCACCGGCAAGGTTTATCTCACTCTCCTCGGTGATGAGCATCAACTCTTCTTCACTTGCCGCGATTGCCGTCGTCCCCTTCCGGTCCGGAGTCTGCTTCGAATCGGTACCGTCGGTTTCCTTGTCCTTTCGGAAATGCCGACAGTTCTTCTGGAAGTGTCCCGGCTTTCCGCAATAGAAGCAAGTGGGCCTCCCCCTTGACTTTGACCGTGTCCCCGACTTCTCCCGGTTCTGGGGACTACGGTTTCTATGTCTTCCGCGTTTTGATTCGGTAAGGAGCGCTTTGGAGTTGGAGCTCGTATCCTTATCTTTCCGACGCGCCTCCTCATCTAGCAAGCTCGACTTTACTCTTGCTAGGGATAACCGGTTTCCTTCCGGCCCGGCGTTGCCCAAAGTGACAACCAGCGTCTCCCAACTATCTGGGAGGGAACCGAGCAAGAGTAATGCTAGTACCTCATCGGCGAGAGGTACTTCCAATGAAGTTGCCTGGTGGATCAGCCCCTGGAAGGCATTCATGTGCTCCGCCATGCTGGAGCCATCTTGGTACCGGAGTCTTACTAGCTTCCGGAATACCGAAACCTGATTAACAACATTTTTGTTTTGAAACATTATGTCGATATTCTCCCAGAGCTCATGAGCCTTGCTCTCTTCATTGAAGTTGTTGTACAGGCTCATGTCGATGAAGCACCGTATGTACGCCGTTGTCTTCATGTGCATCACCTCCCATATCGCGGCGTCGATTTTGTCCGGTCTCTTGTCCCCGAACTGAACCGGCAGCCAGAGGTCTTTAACCATGAGCATGTCCCTCATCTTCGACTTCCACACTGAATAGTTGGAGCCGGTGAGCTTGAACATGCCGCCAAACGAGTCGTCCATTTTCTATGTCGTTTCGCTCTGATACCACTTGACGGGAACTAAAACGCTCCTTCTACACGACGCTTGGCCACAACCGAGCTTAGAATCATACACAAAAAACGGGAAATAATGAACGACACGAAGAGGAGATGAGTACGCAGGATGTTTACGTGGAAAACACAAACTAAGGGGAAAAACCACGGCAGTCCACAGGCTGCAAACTATCACTATGTTAGAATGTACAACAGTGAGTTCACGGAGGCAACTGTTACCGGCCGGAAAAGGAGTTCAGAGTGTGAAACGGGGAGTTATTTAATTAGTAGGAATGGTTGTAAGTAAGCTATGAGTGTGGACGGACGAACCGGAATCGGTATGCCGTTTCGGATCCGGACCGATCCCGAACAGGTGCGGATGGCACCGTTTTGTACTACAGACTGGGAACCTATTTAAAGGCCCACATACAATGTAATGAGGAGCGGTTAACTAATAAAGCTTAGTGTTGTTATCTCTCTGTGTTAATTGTCGTTCTGCATTCATTGTTATATTTTACGCGTGTGAATATTAAGGACAATCTTGCTAAGTAACTTAATTAAGTCGGATTAAGCGTTGAGTCTAATCTTGTTGCCGGAACACCCCTTTGGTGAAGTGTCTTCCGTAGACACACCCTGTGTTAGGCCATTGTCCGGCCCTAAGAGTTAACACAGTTTTTGGCGATCACGATTCCTGTTTTTGCAGCGAACGACGGCACGGATGGATGACTAGATCAACGCACGACCTGGTTACAAATCGAACTCGACGCCTTGCCGAAAGGCAAAGGAGACATGAGGCTTTCCAGCAAGCGGCGCAAGAAATTAGAGCGGATCGCTCGTTTTCCAACGTAATCCGGAGAGTAGCGGACGACGCCCTCTGGTTACAGCAAACATCGCACCCGAACGACGGCAGCAGCCTAAGGAGCCTCCATGAAACCGAATCCCTTCTCCAGGCGTTGGCAAACGGAGAAGGCGAAGCAGAAGCCTTTTCAGCGTATGAATCGGATTCCGAAGGGGAATACAACGTGCACACGAACTACCGTAGCAGCAACGAAACCCCGGGCGGACCGGAGGACGAAGGATCGGACACCTTACCGACACCGGAACCGGAAGTGCTAAGGCTGGAACCTCCGGAACCAGCAGAGGAAGAGCGACCTCCGACACCGGAAGTCGAAGAGGAGAGGCCTCCGTCACCAAAAGAAGAGGAAAGACCACCGACGCCGGAAACAAATCAAGAAAGACCACCGACGCCGGAGAAAATCCCGGAACGACCACCAACACTGCCAGCCCGCGCACCGATATCGGACGACGACATGTCGTTCCAGTACTCCAAGTATAGAGATGATCCGGACGCAGAAGCTCATGTTCACGTCTTTGAACAGACATGGGAAGCAAACCATGTGTCCCAGCGATTGATCCTGGAAGAAGAGGAACGCTCTAAGATAGCAGAATTTGGCGTCACATTGGAGGGACCGACAGCAAGATGGCGTCGGACGCAGGACCCGTCTACCATCACCACCTTCGCAGATTTAAAAGCTAAATTCTTGCATTTTTTCCAAAAGGAGGTGGACCAGACAGTAATGATGGGCTTATTTTATACCATCCGACAGGAGGCAGGGGAGAACATTCCCCAGTTTGTCATCCGGTTTCAACGGATGCATAGTCAGCTTGCCCGCGCACCCCCGGAGGAGGAATTACGGACTATATTCCTAAATGCGCTCCGGGAACCCCTACGCACGGTTTGCACAGTAATTGACTTGCGCACAAGTACCATCGACCAGGTCATTGACCGGGTGAGAGAGATAGAAAAGACAAGCTCCTGGCTCATACTGGGAGCACTCCAACGGGCATTACCGTCCAATGAAGACCTCCGGTTTCGGCAAGCAATACAGTGCACAACCTGCTTGAATTCCGGACACTCGGCACTAGAATGCACTATGAGGACGCAATGTGTAATCTGTCAATCCAAGGGCCATATGACGGATAGGTGCGAGTATAATCTATTGAACCGGCAAGCACCGCTCGTCCGACAAATAGAGCCACGCACCAGCCGGGATGAAGAAGAGGAACGTTGGCGGCGAATGGACCGCGACCGACCGGCACAGGATGTCCGGTATGGCGATCGACGGGAGAATGATGTCCAGTACGGTGATCGGCGAGATAACTATGACCGGCATGATAGATATGATCGGTACCAGGATTACAATAGACGATACGAACATTACGACCGGGAGCACTCCCCCGAGTATCGTCAGCAACGGGAGGAATACGGCAGATATAACGACCAACCTCGTCAGGAGTACCGCAATAAGAAGAACTATAACAAAAAACGGCATTTCAAAAAAGGCGGCTACCCACTGGATCCGGAACAAGGAGCTTTAAGCAGCCAACCGGCCCAAAACCCCGCGCTTACCACGGGACCTGCCTCGGGTACAACAGACAATGCCGAATCTAGCAATACCCGGAAAGCCTACTGCTACTACTGTCGACATGAAGGCCATTATAGTAATCAATGCCCGGCGAAGAGCTATGACAAACGACCGGCAGTAAATATGGTAGTCCCTGAAGTGGCAGATTTGCAGCAGGTGACCACAAGGTCAAAGGGCATGGTCAAGGAATGGGAGACGCAGGAGACCATCCGGAAGCAAGCGAGGGAATGGGTGAAAAAAGCAAACGAGCAAAATGTCACAGACTTACAGCAGCAAAAGGAGAATACCGTAGGGCTGGCCAGCGGCAGACACTCCGAGAACGAGACATGGTTGGCGTTGCAAGAATGCCAGATTACGCTGCCACTAGGAAGAATCCTACAGCTCGTGCCAAGATTCACGGAAGGACTGAAGACGGCCATGACGGCAGGAGAATCATCAACGGCACCGATACTCTTCTCGAATCCGGAGGAGGGACCAACGGTGGTGGACACCAACAGTCCGGTAATCACTGCCATTGTCAAAGGGAAAGAACTCCCCGGCACAGTTATAGATGGAGGCTCCGGGGTGAATGTAATAACCCTCCGGACGTGTGATGCCCTGGGAATCCATGAGTGGGAGCCGTGTCCGTTCTGGTTACGGATGGCCGATACAAGCTCAGTACGGCTGACAGGATTAATACGGAAATTAGAAGTCACCGTGGGCGGTCATACATTTCACATCTCGGCAGTAGTGCTACAATTACAGGCACAAGGCGCATACCCGCTATTGTTGGGGCGGCCGTGGTTGAAAACAACACATATCAAACAGAATTGGAGGAAAAATATAATTACCTTCCGGCGAGGAAAAGCCAAGGTACGGGTACCAACACAGCCAAGGACGAGCACTGGCAAGGAATGTACACAATTGTACGCAGAGTGCGTCAACATGCTAGAAGGGTTAGCTGACGAAGAAGAAGCTCAGTACTTGCAAGAAAACCCGAAGATCATACCCCTCTTCGAAATTGACATTGCCGAAGCAGTAGCACCATACTTACCACAGCCGGAAGAGGCTAAAGCAGAACCGGATAAAGACGCAATCCGGGAGTTACGGCAAGCGCAGGAAGCGTTGGAACGGGAAATGGCCGTTTCACAGCGCGTAAAAGCATCGCAACTTGAAGAGGTGAACCTAGGGACCACGGACGAAGCAAAACCGGTGCACATCGCCAAGGAGATGAAGACCAAAGACAAAACGGCAATGATCACACTTCTCACGGAATTTCGCGACGTGCTCGCCTGGTCATACGAAGACATGCGAGGACTCGACCCTCAGTTATACCAACATCAGGTTCACATGAGCAAGGACGCAAAACTAGTGGCACAAAGACGGTACCGGATGAATCCCAATTATGCCGCCAAAGTCAAGGAGGAAATCGACAAACTGCTAAGAGTTGGCTTTATCCGTCCGGTAAAGAAAGCGACATGGCTTAGCCTGATCGTAGTTGTACCGAAGAAGAACGGAAAAATTCGAGTTTGTGTGGACTACTGGAAACTCAATGCGGCTACGGTAACAGATGCGTTTCCACTTCCGTTCATAGATGGAGTGTTGGATGTCGTCGCCGGCCATGAGGTCTATAGCTTTCTAGACGGATTCAGCGGGTATAATCAGATCCGGATGCACCTCGACGACCAAGAGAAAACGGCTTTCATCATCGAATGGGGGATGTTTGTGGCCGTGGTGATGATGTTCAGACTCAAAATGGCACCGGCAACATTTCAACGAATCATCATGGAAATCTTTGGTGAATATATCCTGGCCTTTATGCAGGTTTTCCTTGACGATTTCGCCGTCTATAGCCGGGAGGAGGACCATTTTCAGCACCTCCGTCTTTGTCTAGAAAAGTGTAGAGCGTACCGGCTAAGCTTGAATCCGGCAAAGTGTGTATTTGGCGTGTCCAGTGGAACTTTATTAGGACATATTGTGAGCCAAGAAGGTATTGCAGTCGACCCGGACAAAGTGAAAGCCATATTAGAAGCACCGGCGCCGGCAATTGCCGGCAAAGGCATTAAGCCGGTTCTTAGGCCAGATCCGGTGGCACAGCCGGATGCTCTGATACTTGGCCGACCTGGCTACACCGTTGCATGCCGTCGTACATCGGACACCATTCCAGTGGATCGACACCGAGGATAGGGCGTATAGGGCCCTCAAGGTACTATTGTCGCAAGCACCGGTAGTGCAGCCTCCGGATTGGAGTAAAGAATTTCATGTGTTCGTGGACGCCTCCGACATCGCAATCGGAAGCGTATTGATGTAGCTTATGGAGCCAAAGTGATACCGGCCAGTGCACTATACCAGCCGAAAGCTATCCCAAGCAGAACGGAACTACTCTACCACGGAACGGGAAGCTCTAGGGATGATCTACAGTGTGACAAAGTTTCGGCATTATTTATTGGGAAGGAAGTTTTCCTTCCATGTAGATCATTCGACACTCCTTTACTTGGTGTCCAAAGCGTCACTCACCGGTAAGTTGGCCCGGTGGACCTTACTGTTACAGGAATTCGAGTTTGAAATATTCCACCAACCCGGTATACAACATGTCATGGCGGATTACTTAAGCCGATTAGAGTCCGGAGAGATGGGTGACGAAGTAGCGGATGAGTTTCCGGATGCGGAGCTGTTTCGAGTCACTACGGAAACGGCAGCAGATGAGATGGTGGCACAAGAAGACAAGTGGCTCACAAACATGCACCGGTTTCTGAGCATAGGACTGCCTCCGGAAGAGATGAACCGGGACGAACGGAAACGCCTAGCGGTGCAAAGCCGACATTTCTGCTTACTGCAAGACACACTTTACCACAAGGGCGCGGACGGCATATGGAGACGGGTTGTGCGCAGCGATGAAAAGGACTTGATACTAAGGGAAGCCCACTGCGGAGTTGCCGGAGGTCACTATGTCGGAGATGCGACGGCCAGGAAAATATGGCAAAGTGGCCTATGATGGCCAACGACATTAAGAGATGTGGTACGATACGCAAAAGAATGTGACCTATGCCAGCGAATGGGCCAGCCAACGGAGCAAGCTCGTATGCCACACCAGCCGGTACTACCACTCGAGCCATTCCAGAAGTGGGGGCTGGACTTTGTTGAACCGTTCAAACCACCGGCAATGAGAACGGGTAATCGGTACGTCATCGTCGCGACGGATTACTGCACGAAATGGGTGGAGGCCAAAGCCTTAAGAGACAACACCGCTGCGTCAACGGCGAAATTTCTATACGAGTACATCTGGTGTCGTTACGGATGCCCAATCGAATTAATAAGCGACCAAGGGGGGCATTTTCTCGGCCAAGTACTTGAAAGCCTGACGACATTCTATGCCGTTGTCCATAAACGGAGCACACCATACTATCCGCAAGCAAACGGGTTAGCGGAATCGACGAACAAAACGCTCCAGAATATCCTCCGGAAGATCGTCAACGAAAACCGAACGGATTGGGATACCAAGCTACATAGCGCGCTTTGGGCATACCGGACGGCATATAAAACGAGCATCTGAACAACACCGTTCCGGTTAGCGTTCGGACTAGAGGCGGTAATGCCGGTGGAATTCCAAGTACCCAACTTACAGATCCAGCTACGAGAACGACTGAACGAGAAGGAGTCTGAGGCAATACGGTTAACAGCGTTGTGTGAACTTGAGGAACAATGAGTGGCAAGCATCCTGCACTTAGAATTGGAACAACGGCGACGGAAAGCATTTGTCGACCGGCACAGGAAAGGAAACGAAAAAATGTTCGCAATCGACAAACCGGTGTTAGTATTTCAAACCCGGATGAGCAAGATGTCGGGTAAACTACGGTTTAGATGGACCGGTCCGTATTGGCTGACACGTGAGTATAATGGGTCCTACCAGTTAGGGACACTTGCCGGCGAAGTGCTAGGCAAATGGGTCAACGGATTCCGATTGAAGCCATATAGAGGACCGATGCCCAAAAACCCATTTGAGCAAAGGACCGACACCGGTGCGGAAACGGCAACCTATGAGGGAAACAACAACCACCAAGACGGCAGAGACGGCGAGCTGGTAACTGGGGAGAATGAGGCTGGTAAGGGTCCGATAGGACCAACGGACAAGTAACGTCACATTAACAGTAAAAAAAAAAAAACGAAGTAATCATGCAAAAGCGAGGAATGAATGGACAAAAGAGCGAGGAGCGAAAAGGTACGTAGTGGGCATTTAAGCGCCACCACAGGACATAATGCTATTTTAGTACACGACGTGCACACGCTCGAAAAAGGCGCCAGAACGCACAGAGAAAAACCACTGTGCGTGGAGACCCTCTACTTTCGCGAACCTAGGAGCACATAAGCACCAAGGCGCTACAAGATCATCAGAGGAGAACCTACACACACAGAACCCCCTCCTTCTAAACTCTCTCTCTCTCACTCTCACTCTCATCACCAACCAACCTCACCACCACAAGCCGACCTCGACATAGACATGGACCTGCAAACGCTGTCGGAAGCCGCCAAGACCTGGCTAAAGCAACACGGGCTCGAGGGCTTCTTGATGATTATGGAGGTACCGCCACACAAAGAAACCGACAAGGTGATCAAAGAAATCGACATAGAGGTCATAACGGCGCATGCGATTCGAGCGTTAACAGGCCTTCCTGAGGGAGGCATACTCACGATTGACAATCCGACCTCGGAGCAACTCATCAAGTATTTTGGTGAGTACTCCCTAGCCAGCAAGGGCTACCGAACACAAGGCGGCAGAGATATGTTGTTCCGCGAGATTGCCTGTGTGCTCCACGAATACGGCCATGTGTACCCTAGACCCCCTGTCATGCCGCAGAACCAGGCAGGAATGATCATCGCCACCTATGAAGGGATCAAGGTGGATTGGCCAGTATTGATCGCAGACGGCTTGTGTGCGGTGATCGAGATCGTCAGAGGCAAAGACGGCAAAGAAGGCCGAGATGGATGAAGGATATGGCATGCCGTAACGCAGTGGCTCACCTTGCTTGTGGCACCCGTCCAGCCCGTCCAGCCCAAGAAGCGGGGAAGAGTGGCGAACGGCACCCCAAAGACTGCTTCCAAAAGACAGCAGTTGTTGGCCTCTAAGGTCACTAAGGGGAAGGCGGCGGACGCAGAACAGGCGGGAAAGGAGAGCGCCAGCCGGAAGCGACCAACGAACGCGCAGGAGGAACCACCAGTACGGCCTGTAAAGGTTACACTCCGCCGACCGGTGAATAGAGAAGCGGACCCCTTGGCGGCAAAACTCAATGTCGGGACTTAGGAAGAGGAAATAGAGGAGGAGCCTACGGAGCACCTCCAACGACGATCGTTGGCAAGGACCGTTGAGGCAGCCGGGAAACGTTCGGACCCTCAGACGGAGGGAACACCGGCTCCCCATACTGAGACTCCCACGCCAAGGGAAGAACCGGAACCGGTGCGCATGGAACCGGAATTAGAAGCCCCTGCACCACCGACAACACCGGCAACACCGGCAAGTCCCATCCCGCCAGAGCCGGAAAGTTCAATGAAGCCTCCCTCGGCCAACCAAGAAGAAGCGCAAGGGGAACCAGGACAGCAGGGTGGTCCACGGGCAGAAACAGAATTGCAACTCGGCGCAATCAGGCGGGACTACCCATCTACAAGCGAGCCCATCCGTCAAACCTTCGTGCAAACGCAACAACAAGGCACCGGTAGCCTGTGGCTCCGGTGGATAGGCAAACAGATTGTCGGAGTAGTGGGGTATATTGAGGCAGAAGAAAGAGCACAAAGCGAACGGTTGCTCGTCACAACCGAACAACTAGAGACGGCCTAGTCTAGAATCCGGTGCCTTGAAAGAGACTTGGATCAGGTCACGGCAGAGATGGCCAAAATGGCCTTAACGGCAACACAGATCCAATCACCGGTGACTCCGGTAAGTGTACAGAATAAAGAAACAGATCAACCTGTACATACCAATAAGACCCCGGCAATGGAAACCGTTCCAGAGAGAGATGCGGCGCAAGCCCAAGAGCTTGCGGAATTGAGAGATGAACTTGCCGCACAAGAAGCGCTAAGAAGCCAAGAACAGGAATTGAAGACAGCGGCCGCAGCAGAATTAAAGAAGACTGCTAAGAACCTCCACCGGGCAGAGGAGAGCCTCCGGAAAGGCCATCAAGCGTACGGCCGGCTAAGGGAGGAAAAAGACAAGGTGCTGCAGGAAAAGTACAAGCTACGGAAGACGGTAGAAACGGAAATTGAACGGCTAAAGGAAGAGCTCCGCCAGCAAAAGGACCGCGAGGACCGGGCCCGTCGACAGATCAACGCACGGCTCAAGCAAAAGACAGATGATTTTGAGCACCTGCACCGGGACTACAAACGGTTGGAAACGGAGCATAAGGAACGGATGACCGAGCTCCAGCAGGAAGTTGATCGGGCCGCGACGGCGATCGCCGACGAACGTGCGGAAAATACAAGACGGTTGGACGAGGCGGAGAAGGTCCGGATGGAGCTCCAGAGGCAGCAGCAGGAAGAAAAGGAGAGAGCGTCAACGGTATTGCAGAAATTACAAAGCACATATCAAAGGCAATTGACGCATTACAAGGAGCAGGCGGAAGACAACGTCAAAATCATCAAGCAATTGAAGGAGGAACGGCAAGCTGCGGAGACCAAATCGCAATTGGGAACGGGCCGGATTCAGTGCATCCTCCGGGCATGGTTGAATCAGACAAAACGCTTGATTGACGAAAGCTCCGTAAGATGGTGGACAAAGTGGGCACAAAACGCAGCGGAACTCCAATTGCTACGGGCAGACGTGCCAAACCGGCGGAAGGAAGGAGATGATTGTTACACGTTGACTTCCGAGGACTTCACCGCCATACGGGACGAGCTGGCCGACGACTTCCAAGTCCTGGCGGATGAACAGCTGGCACAGGTCCGGCAACTCATAGCTCAGTTAGACGATGATAGGCTGGACGCTCAAATCCAGTTTGAAAGCTACGAGCAGTCCCGGGTTCGGGAAGAAAAAGCACGGGAAGCGGCAACGGTTAATCTTAGTGATGAGGAACCGTCGCAAGCCGAGGGCCATGCCGGAACCAGTCAACCGGAGACCACTACGACGGAGGGAGTAACGACGGAAACATCGGTGTCAGAGCAACAAACGGAGGAGCAGCTGCAGCAGCCACCAAAGGACCCGTCGTAGTAGCCATTAACAGAGCAGCAACAGCAGCAGCAGCAACCACAACAACAACCAATTCCAGATGAACCATTGGAGACTCTCGAACAAAGAATTCTGGATATTTTGGACGAAGAATAGCAAGGGTCAGATGTGGATTCGACGTACAAGGTACTGTCCAAACGGGCGTGCCATGTGTTACTGGCCGGCAAAGGAGTCCAAAGTGTGAAACGGGGAGTTATTTAATTAGTAGGAATGGTTGTAAGTAAGCTATGAGTGTGGACGGACGGACCGGAATCGGTATGTCGTTCCGGATCCGGACCGATCCCGAACAGGTGCGGATGCCACCGTTTTGTACTACAGACCGGGAACCTATTTAAAGGCCCGGATACAATGTAATGAGGAGCGGTTAATTAATAAAGCTTAGTGGTGTTATCTCTCTGTGTTAATTGCCGTTTTGCATTCATTGTTATATCTTACGCGTGTGAATATTAAGGACGATCTTGTTAAGTAACTTAATTAAGTCGGATTAAGCGTTGAGTCTAATCTTGTTGCCGGAACACCCCTTTGGTGAAGTGTCTTCCGTAGACACCCTGTGTTAGGCCATTGTCCGGCCCTAAGAGTTAACAGCAACAACCTCGTGCTCACGATCCTCGCCACAGACGGCAGTTACAACAGAAGCAACGACCTCTTTCTCTCTCTCTCTCTCTCTCTCTCTCTCTCTATATACACAGTTATGCGCTCTCTCTTTTCTTGCACCAACAAGAATGACAACAACAACTAAAAGTTTTCCCTAAGTCATATTTATACTAATATGACTTTTCGGCTATTTACAAATGTAGTCACGATGGACTCTCAGAAACATATTTACAAATATGTCTCTTCATCCAGAGAGCGCTTCTCACCGGGTCTGCACCATCCGGCTCTCCGTAGCCGGGTACTCCTCATCCGGTTCCGGCCTCGGCCTATCGGCCTCGGCTGAGTTTGCTTATCAGCACTGTTCTTCTCCCTTCCCATCCGGAGGGACCTATCTCCCAACACCCTTAACTATGATGTTTCAACAATGTTGGGATTATGGTTGTATGTCTGAAGCTTGGAAGCTTGGTCTAAGAAAATTAGTTCTGAAGGTGGCATCTCCCAAGTCATTTCATCAATGGTGACCTATTTCTTTGATGGGGGGGTTGTATAAGATATTTACAAAGGTGTTGGCAAATAGATTACAAAAGTATTTGCCAAAGTTGATACGTCCTGACCAATATGGTTTTATTGTAGGTAGGAATATATTGCATAATGAATGAATGTTCAAATGAACACGGATTATGCACGAAACACTCATCAAGAATTGATTATGGTGCAATTAGATTTGGAGAGAGCTTATGATCATGTTAATTGGTCCTTTGTTTCTGACGGGAACTTGTCGTTCCTTATGTCCAACGCTCGGCCACAACCGAGATTCTTTTCATACACAGAAAACAGGAAATAGAACACAACACAAAGAAGAGAAATGGTACACATGAGGTTAACGTGGAAAACCCCAAACTAGGGGAAAAACCACGACAGCCCACAGGCTGCAAACTGTCACTATGTATGAATGTACAAAACAGTGAGTACACGGAGGCAACGACCTCGGACTCACGATCTTCGCCACAGGCGGTGGTTACAACAGAGGCAATGACCTCGTTCTCTCTCTCTCTCTCTCTCTCTCTCTCTGTACAGTTACGCGCTCTCTCTTCTTCTTGCACCAACAAGGGAAAAATTACAACAACATAATATTAGTTTGCCCTAAGTCATATTTATACTAATATGACTTTTCGGCTATTTACAAATATAGCCACAATGGGCTCTCAGAAACATATTTACGAATATGTCTCTTCCTCTGGTTCATACCGGGCCTGCACCATCCGGCTCTCCGTAGCCGGGTACTCCTCATCCGGTTCATACCGGGCCTGCACCATCCAGCTCTCCGTAGTCGAGGACTCCTCATCCGGTTCACACCAGGTCTGTATCATCCGGCTCTCCGTAGCCGGGTACTCCTCATACCGTTTCGGCCTCGGCCTATCGGCCTCGGCTGAGTCTTTTCGTCGGCACTGTTCTTTTCCCTTCCCATCCGGAGGGACCTATCTCCCAACAGTTTCTGGGTTAATGCATACAATGGTCTTTGGATCATGTATGTCTTGCCTCGTATTTTTATTAGGATGCAGTGTTTCGAGTAATGCTTAATGGGGGAGTTACTTCAAATATTGCACTCACGAGATCTGTTTGTCAAGGATGCCCACTTAGCCCATTGTTGTTTGCTATTGTTACTCATCCCTTGTTAGTGATGTTCTCAAGGCTTGCAACAAATGGTGACAGTGTGAGTCTACACCGTCTAGAGGGCAACTAGTAGCACAAGCTTTGGTAGATGATTCTTTCATGTTTCTACAAGCCTCACAAGAGAATCTTGAGAAGGGGATTCTTGTATGGTACCAATTTCTATTCGCTTTCGGATTACATATTAATTGGAGGAAGTCTAGTCTCATATCATGTATTTATACTTAGAGATTTTGAATGTTTAGGAAGGCAAGGATCAGTGGTGAAAAAGGCTCTATTTTTCGACACTTGGGCTATCCATTGTGAATGAATGTTACAAATGGTCGATTGTGTTGGGAGGAGTCGATTGTTCAAGATAACCAACAGTCAAAGACAAGGAGCAGCCGACTAGTCAAATGTGAGCCGACAGCCGAAGAGTCGAAAACAGATGATCCAAGTCGAAGACAAGACCAACTAGTCGGTTCGACTGGACAATCAACACTGGAGTCAGCTAGTCGAATTGACTACTCGACTAGTTGGCTGATTAACTATTACTGTTATTTACTATAATAATAGGAATGTAGTAGTAGTGGTTACATTTGTAAATAGCCCACATAGCGTATAAGTATAAATACACTTAGGGAAAACATATTAATGTCGAGAACAATAAATGTAGAATAGAATCGTTGTGTGTGATCCTCTATTGTTGAGAGTGAGACAGAGTAGAGAGAGTGTGTGAGCGAGGAAGAGAGAGCGGCACCATAGCCGAGTGAGGTTTAACGCCAAGAGCCCTGTGAGGCCGTTACACTCTGTAGTGAGAGAGTGTTGTAATCTCATTGTCTTGTTACTTGTATATCCATTGTATAGTGAAGATCTATTCTCCCGTGGTTTTTTCCCCGTTTAGGGTTTCCACGTAAAACTGTGTATTTGTTGTGTTTCTATCTTTTCTGCGATATTGTCAATTACACAGTCGATCTTTCTCACGAATAGAAGAGAACGAATCTCTACAAACTGGTATCAGAACTTGGTGGAAGATGGAAGGAGGTGTAAGCGGCTTCCCAGGCATGATAGTTCTAAACTCTCAAAATTATGCAGACTGGAAGATAAAGATGGAAGACCTTCTCATAGTCAAAGACCTGTACAAGCCAATTGATAGAGCAAAAATACCCACGGGGGTATTAGAGTCAGCATGGAAACTTCTCAACAGAAAGGCGGTGGCCACCTTCTGATAATGCGTCGATGTAAGTGTCCTTCAGCATGTGGTGAACGACACAAATGCCTATGAGATGTGGTAGAAGATGTCAGGCTAATATGAGAGGAAGAACACCCTCAACAAAACATCTTTGATGAGAAAGATTGTGAAGCTGAAATACAAGGACAGGGAAAGCATAGTCGAGCACGTCAGAACATTCATGGGGTATGTGAACCAACTTGAGGCAATTAAGTTTCCGCTTGAAGATGCTATGCAGGCCATCCTGCTATTGTGCACCTTGCCGGACAACTGGGAGAATCTAGTGGTGACTCTCAACACCTCGTGTTAGGAAGAGAACTTGTCTCTACAAGCCATAAAGACAATCATCTTGAACGAGGAGACTAGAAGGAAGGACAAGGGTGTCATGGTCCATTCGGAGTCAAATTTGACTCAACATACCGGCAGAGGAAGGAAACGGCAAGGAGTCCACCAAGGAGAGAAAAGTTCCATGCCAGATCCAAGTCTAGATGTAAGCTAACACGCTTCTATTGTAGAAAGCTTGGACACTTTCAAAAGGATTGTCGACACCTCAAGAAGGACAAGAGTGTCAGCAATAATGTCGAACCCAGGAAGTTTCCTGATGGAAAGGGCACATCGGTTGTAGCTACGAGTGCAAAGGAGATTTTGTTCATTTGTGAGCAGGCAAGCACAAATCTTGCAAGTGAAGAGTGCACCTGGGTAATCAATTCGGGTGCATCATTCCACATAACTCCATTGAGAGAGTGTTTTTCGACTTACATAGTTGGGGATCATGGTTATGTAAAGATGGGAGATCATGGAGAGTGCAAGATAGCTGGCATTGGAAATGTGTGCCTGACGACATCTGTTGAGTGATGTTCATGGAAGTTCGACATATCCCCGATATCAGATTAAATCTAATATCGATTGGATGATTGGATGACGAAGGCTACAGTGGTAGCTTCTGAAACAGCAAGTGGAAGTTCCGTCGTGGAAACCTCATAGTGGCACGAGCACAAAAAGAGGATACATTGTACATGATGCATGCCCGAATGTGCAAGTCAGAAGTAAATGTGGCAGCCGACTCAAGTTGAGAGTTATGGCATAAGAGACTCGACCACATGAGTGAAAAAGGAATGCACATCCTGGCCGACCAGGAACTTCTCCCAGAAGTGAAAGGAGTACACTTGGAGAAGTGTGTTGACTGCTTAGTCGGAAAGCAGAACAAGAAAACATTCCACACAACACCACCGAGAAGAAGAGAAGTTGCACTGGAACTAGTACACACGGATGTGTGCTATGTAGATGCTCCATCGCATTGAGGTGGACAACACTTCGTAACATTTATTGACGACTATAGTCGGAATACATGGGCCTTCGTGTTGAAGACGAAGGATCAAGTATTGTCAATGTTCAAGAAGTTCCAGGCAAGAACAGAATGGGAGTCGGGTCGGAAGTTGAAGGTTGTCTGAATACTACAAGGCCCAAGGTATTTGAATCGAATACACTGTTCAGAAGACCCTGGAGTTGAACGGGCTTGCAGAGACTCGGATGAATTGAACAATCATGGAGAGAGTTAGGAGTATGCTCTCTCATGCTAAACTGCCAAAAACTTGTATTGGGTTGAGGCGATGTACACGGTTGTTTATATGATCAACAGGTCTCCCTCGGTACCATTGAAAGGTGATGTCCCACAGAGGGCATGGACAGGAAAAGGTGTCTCCTACCAACACCTGAGGGTGTTTGGATGCTTAGTGTATATGCATGTGGCTAAGGACCAGAAGTCAAAGCTTGACAGTAAGTCAAAACCATGCATATTCATGGGATACTCGGAGGACGAGTTTGGCTACAAGCTATGGGACTTAGTCGATAAGAAAGTAATGAGGAGCCGGGATGTAGTCTTCTTGGAAGACAAGACAATAGAGGACTGGAAGCAACAGAAGTTTGATCGACTGCTCAGTCAACCCCTACTACTACTGACATAAGGCCAAGTGAACCGACACAATCGGTTGTTTGGAGATAGACAATTGGCACAATCAAATCTGAGTCGATGAACTCGCCACAACCTACAAATATAGATGAGTCAAAGTCGGCAGACCTATTGAAGTTGATTGAGGACTACGAGTCAAAATCAGCTAACTCCCAATGATTGATTGACACATATGAATCTGAGCCAAGAAAAGAGTCGGCAAAGACATCTGAATTGGAGCTGACAATGAGTGGAAGGAGATACCCACTCAAAGAAAGGAAAGTATCGACGACATATGCCAGTCAATACATCCTCTTGACTGATGAAAGTGAACTTGAGTGTTATATAGAAGCCATTGCCGACAAGCACAAGGAGAAATGGCTGAGTGCAATGCAAGACGAGATGGACTCCTTGCATGACAACTACACCTATGACCTGGTAGAGCTACCAAAAGGTAAGAGAGCACTCAGAAATAAGTGGGTCTATACGGTGAAGACTGGAGAAGTCAACAGTGCACCCAGATATAAAGCCTGCATTGTGATGAAAAGGTTTCCACAAAAAAATATTCCACTAGTCGTAAAGATTACATCCATCTGAACTGTTCTAAGCATTGCTGCGAGCATGAATTTGGAGATTAAATAGTTGGATGTCAAGACAACATTCTTGCAGGGGGAGCTAGATGAAGAGATCTACATGCAACAACCCAAAGGCTTTGTGGAGAAAGGGAAAGAGAACCTGGTGTGTCGATTGAAAAAAAGCTTCTATGGGTTGAAACAACCTCCACGCCAATGGTACAAGAAGTTGGAATCCTTCATGATGGAACATTGGTTCCATAAAACACAAGTTGATCACTGTGTGTTCATCAAAAGCTACAATGAAGGTGACTTCCTAATTCTCTTGTTATATGTGGATGACATGTTGATAGTTGGACAAGACACAAAGAGGATTGTAAGCTTGAAGAAAGCATTAGGAAAATCGTTTGCCATGAAAGATCTTGGATGGGTAAAGCATATCTTAGAGAAGCACATAGTTCGAGATAGAACGAAGAAAGTGTTATTGTTTTCACAAGAGAAATACGTGATGAAGATCCTAGAACGATTCAACATGTCGGAGTCAAAGCCAGTCAGCTCTGTGTTGCTGATCAACTGCAAGTTGAATGCCAAGGAATACACGAGAGGGGACAAAGAAAAGGTTGAGATGAGGAAAGTACCATATGCCTCAGCCATCGGTAGTTTAATGTATGATATGGTTTGTACGAGACCAGACATAGCATTTGTTGTGGGGGTAGTAAGCTGATATATGAGTAATCCAGGCAGAGAACGCTAGGCAATAGTGAAATAGATACCCATGTACTTGAAAGGCACCTCGGGTGTGTGTCTTAGGTATGGTGTCGGAAAACCCATGCTCGAAGGGTTTACCGACTCGGAAATTTTGGGGGATACAGACACAAGTCGATCCACTTCGGGGTATGTGATGACCTATGCAGGGGGAGTAGTGTCGTGGCAGTCACGACTGGAGAAGTCTGTGGCCCTGTCGACCACAGAGGCAAAGTACATGGCAGTGGTAGAGGCCGGCAAAGAGCTAATCTAGATGATAAATTTTCTCAATGAGTTGGGGATGAGGCAAAGGGAGTTCTTGCTTCATTGTGACATCCAAAGTGCCATACATCTAACAAAGAATGCTACGTACCACTACCGAACCAACCACATACAAAGATGGTATCACTGGTTGCGGGAGAAAGTGGAAGAAGAAGAGTTTACCCTTGTGAAGATCCATATTGATGAAAATGGATCCGACATGTTGACAAAGAACCTACCGATGGACAAACCCAGAGTCTGTCAATAGAGGACAAGACTAATAGACTCCTCGCCACATGAGTGAAGGGGAAGTTTGTTGGGAATATGTCCCTCCAATGGGTGAGGGACAGATATGCACGAAAACATATGTGATGACCTGTCGGTTATGCTCAGCAAACAACACAAAAGGAGGGCAAGAAGATATAGACACACGGATGAAGCTTTAATGGAAGCTCTCTTTATTTCTGTTCTCTCTCTCTCTCTCTCTCTCTCTCTCTCTCTCTCTCTCTCTCTCTCTCTCTCTCTCGCTTGGAAGAGCTCACATGTTTCCCACATGGAGGAGGGGAAAGCACAATTGATTTTCTAATAGGACGCCTTGAAGCTACCCACATGATTAACTCCTTCCAGGTGGCCCCATGCCCTATTGGTGTAGACCATAGTTTCTTATACTTCGAGCTAAAATGTGATATCTCTAAGGTCACCAACTCTAGTCAACCACGTCATCACACCACAATACATTTCACACATGAGCTCTCTGACATATACTCTCAACATGTTCAGGCCCATCTCTCCTCCCTTGATCCCTCCCTACCTTTAGAAAGCCTTAGTACAAAACTCACACACATCCTTCACTCCGCATTAACTAGTAGTTTCCCATATACAAAACACTCAAATCAAGGTAGATCCGGATCTATGCCACAAAATAAATGGTATGATGAGGATTGTAGGGACTTACATAGACAACTTACAGTATCACAACTCAATGGTAGTATTACCTCCATACAAGCTCGCAAAGAAATGCGCAAGATGACACGTCGTAAGAGACGGGCGTGGGAGGCATCCGAATATTGGGAACTCTACCATATGCTCATGAGTAGCGATTGCACCACGGCATGGAAGAGACTACGGGAGCCAAGACCACAAACACCCATTGAAGATCTTGAAACCTGGCACACATATATAGAGAGACTTTACCAAATCCCAAACCAACCACCCATTCCAATGTCTTCCACACCCCGACCTACCACGGGGACACTTTTCACGACCTCTAGGGTCGCGAAGGTCATAAAGAAATTACAACATAGGAAGTCCATGGACCACACAGGATTGCGAGCAGAACACATTATATATGCGAGAGAGTGCCTAGCTCCCTTGCTAACTCTAATCTTCAATCATGCCCTTGCGGAGGGTTTTCCACCACAGTGGACTATGAGCACAGTGGCCCCCATACATAAAGGGGGGAACCCCATGGACCCAAATACATATAGGACCATTATGATAGGTCACACCCTTGATAAATTATATGGTGCAGTAAAGGAAGAAGAGCTTAGCGATTATATGGAGACCCTAAATCTCCGTGCACCTAAACAAGCTGGCTTTAGACGAGCCTTCTCCACCATTGATCATATCTTCACACTTAGATGCTTAATTGACCAAACTAAGGCTCGCAAGAAGAAATTATATTGTTGTTTTGTGGACTTCCACAAGGCCTTTGACACAGTCCCTAGAGAGCGGTTGTTTGATAGGCTTAAAAGCTTGAGGATACCAGATGACATGGTCTGGGCCATCTATACACTATATGAACAAGTGTCCGAGTGTGTCCGATGCCCAGGTAGCCTATCCAATTGTTTCACTAGCACTATTGGTGTAAAATAAGGTTGCCCCCTATCACCGACACTTTTTGGGATCTACATTGATGAGATCACAGATTTTATTGCTCGGAAGGGAGGCAACGGAGTAGTCCTTGGGGATACGTAGGTTCGTATCTTGCTCTATGCGGATGACATAGTTTTGCTCTCTGAATCCGAACACGACCTACAAAGGCACCTTAATGCCTTAGATGACTTTTGTGCACAACGAGGATTGGTAGTGAATCTAGGGAAAACTAAAGTCCTTATCTTCCACACATCGGCCCAAGTTAGAGCTAAGTGTCACCTAACTATCTCCCATAGCCCAATTGAGGTGGTTGGATCATACATCTATCTCGGGGTCACTTTCAGTGCTCGCTCAAGTAAATTTTCAATGACACAGGAAGCGAAGGATAGACTTACGAGAGGATAGGCATCCCTCTCACTCCTAGAGAGACAATGCCACCAAGCATACTTTCAAGAGCCACGGACTAAAGGGTGGCTCTTTGACTCATTTGTGGCCCCCTCCCTCATGTATGCATCAGCGGTTTGGGCTCCAGGATTACCATCTTTCATGTGGACACAATTAGAGAGACCATTGGTGATGATGTTATCACGCCAACTCCGAAGCAAATCGACAGTACCACATGACATTATTAGGGTTGAGTTCACGTTACCCCCAATGTTAGTAGAGGCACTTTTCCAACTTGTAGTCTTTCTTCATAGGATACATAGCCAACCACATGATAGAATATCTCATCAAGCCTTTAAGGCCTCTCGATCATTGTATGAGTCCGGCTATACTAGCTCATGGTATGGCATGATGGTGAGTTGGCTTCTTGTGAATGGTCTAGACATTAATAACCTACCTCCCCTTAGGTACAACCACACGATTGATAACACTTTAATATCTCATGAGGACCGCAATAAAGTAATACGCCAAGACATATGGCAAATTTACACTCGGTATAAATGGATCACCCCACGAGAGCCACTCCCATCTAAAATGTTGTACTATAAGGAACACTTCATGCACTTCTCTGAGTTAGGTTTTATCACGCGGCCAAAATATCTAGATGTATTCTTACCACATGCACTAAGGGTTGCCATTGGACAACTTAGAATATCATCTCACCAACTTGAGATTGAGAATGGACGTACTAATGGAGTTCCTAGGGAGGAAAGGATATGTAGGTTATGTCACATAGAGATAGAGGATGAGTAACACTTTACATGCAAGTGCCCAATCTATGCCAAGATAAGGGCAAAATACCAAGACATACTTGGTTCCTCTCCCACCCTCCCCAAACTATTAGATACTCTAGATATAAAGAAATTAGGCAAATACATTCTAGAGCTAAAACAACACAGAGAGAATAAATTACAAAATGTTGACAATAATGTTGCTAATGTTCACCAACATGTAACAAATGAAGTTTTTTAGGAACAGGGGGAGCCAACAAATGTCAACACACTTGCACCACTCGGCCTTTCCCTTGATGAGGCAGAAAACCAAAGAAGAACCAAACATCCTCGGGTGCTGGGTTTCAAAGCAACTCGACGTGGTGTGGAAGCAATAATGAAAATAAGGGAACATGAGCTACACCGCCTAGAAGCCATGGCTAGGACACTCTCTACATTAGAACCATGGGTCACACCCACATCAAAACCCTTTGGCCCCCCACTTCTTTTCGAGAGGCTTGGGTGGAAATAAAATTAGGATTAGTGTAAAGTCACTTCATTTATCGAGTATACCACGTATTGTACACTACTAGAACTCTTTTAGCTTAAGTTCTATGTTTACTTTATTTTAGTTATGATGACTAGATAAATACTCATTTTGTTGTAAACCAATTGTCTCATGGGCCAAATTTGGCCTTAGAAGACGTTAATATTTCTTTCTTTCTTTCTTTCTTTCTTCTTTCTCTCTCTCTCTCTCTCTCTCAGAGACTCGATGTACAAGATGATCAAGTGCTCTCTCTTTACAATGTTAGGTTATCGCTTATATACTAAACCCTAACTCTTAAGACGAGTTCACACTAGGATACAAAGTGGAAGGAGTCGTCCTTTTATGCAAACAATGGGAGGAGTCGATTGTTCAACATAACTAATAGTCAAAGACAGGGTGCAACCGACTAGACGGATGCGAACCAACAGTTGAAGAGTCGAAAATAGATGATCCAAGTCGAAGACAAGATCGACTAGTCAAGCCGATTGGACAGTCGACACTGGAGTCAGCTAGTCGAATCGACTGCTCGACTAGTCGGCTGATTAACTATTACTGTTATTTAGTATAATAATAGGAATGATAATAGCAGTGGCTACATTTGTAAATAGCCCACATAGTGTATAAGTATAAATACACTTAGGGCAAACATATTAGTGTAGAGAACAATAAATGTAGAATAGAATCGTTGTGTGTGATCCTCTATTGTTGAGAGTGCGACAGAGAAGAGTGTGTGTGTGAGCAAGAAAGAGAGAGCGGCGCCATAGCCGAGTGAGGTTTGACACAGAGAGCCCTGAGGGGCTATTACACTCTATAGTGCGAGAGTGTTGTAATCTCGTTATTTAGTATATCCATTGTATAGTGAAGATATGTTCTCCCGTGGTTTTTCCCCCATTTAGGGTTTCCATGTAAAACTGTGCATTATGTGTATTTGTTGTGTTTCTGTCTTTCTGCGATATTGTCAATTACACAGTTGGTCTTTCTCACGAATAGAAGAGAATGAATCTCTACAAATTGATTGAATGGATGTCTAGTAAGTTAAGGGATAAGTTCATGTATTGGAAGTCACAATCTTCAAGCCATTTCATGTACGCTTAAAGGTTGTACAATGTATTTTGGAACCCATGATATTATATTACTTGCCATTGTTGTCGTGGAGAAAGAAGGCTTTGCATTCTGTTTTGCAACCTCTTCGATATTTCTTGTGGAAGAAGAGGGATAAGATGGGAATCACATGGGTTGCATGGAATTCTGCAACAACCCCAATTGGACTTATCTATTCATATGATGGCTCATAGATTTTTATTATTACAAGACATGCATTCAAACTCACAACCATGATATCTATTGTTCAATATTTCATTGAGAACAAGAGTTTAACACATGGGAAGACAACGATTAAGGCTTCATGGTGACAATTACTGAATGGATGTATTTCACTTAAGATTCCAGGCTCTTCATTTGTTCAACACTTGGTTAACTCATGGCAAGAAACCCTCTTGTTATGTCTATGGAAACCATCACGTAGTAGACATCATTGTAATTCTTTGCATAAAGAGTTACTTATGTCTTCTCAGATATTATATTGTCTAGGAAAGGAGAGATTGCCCTCTCAATTTAATCGTTTGTTTCATTTGGGGGTCAAAGAGGTGGGAGATATAGTTGAGGCTCCATCTCAAATAATTTTGGAGTTTTTCGAATCGCGACAATTATTACGCATCCCACTTAATTATGGGTTTATTTGGCAACAACTACAAAATATTGCATTAATGCAAGGTCCTTTTCCTCTACAAACAAGAGAACAACCGTGGATTGATTGGTGTTTATGGTGTTAGATGTCGTTGTTATAAGTGACTACTAATCTTTTGTATCATTGCTCTATTGAGTCTCCTAGATGGCTATCATCTAAGTTTGAAGAAGAATAGAAACTACACAAATATGATCATGGGTAGTGGTAGATCTTAAAACATAGTTGGCATTCTAAATTGCCACTTGTAGCAAAGGTCTTCATTTGGAGAGTTTTTATTGGAGGATTGCCTCTAGGATTAGCTCTAAAGCGTCGTGGACTAGCAACAGGTAATTACTTCTTTTGCGTTGTTCAAATGGAAGATAGTGCTCATCATTTTATACAATGTCCAATTGTTTGTCAGATTGGGAGTTACATTTCTCAAATTTGGCAAGTTTTATCACAATGTTATTTAACGCCTAGACAATGAGTGTTTGCACAATTTACACTCGGTTTAACTACATTCTGCTTGGATCTTTAGATCGAGCACCTATCTAATGGAATTCTTCTTCATCAGAGCTCTTATATCCATAAAATATTAAAACGGTTTTCTATGAATCAAGCTCATTCTATTAGAATTCCTATGGTAGTGCGCTCTTTGAACCATTCTCGTGACCCATTTCGGCCAAGATCTTATGACGAGTTAGCATTGGGACCACAATATCCTTACATGGCTAATTGTACACATCCGAACATTTCGTTCATTGTCAATTTGTTGGCTCGGTATAGTCACGATCCTACCAAGCGACACTGGATTGGAATTAAACAGATTTTCCGATATTTACGAGGCACTAAAGATATGGGTCTTTTCTTTACCACCAGTTCTATGCACGATCAATTGACCAGTTATTTTGACATTGGGTTCTTATCTAACCCTCATGTTGGCAGACCACAAACAGGTTATGTTTTCCTTGTTGGTGGCATAACGATCTTTTGGTGATCAACAAAGCTGACATTGGCTGCAACATCTTTAAATCATGTTGAGATATTGGCATTACATGAAGCAAGTTGAGAATGCCTATAATACAACACTTAATCGGGCATATTGAAAGTTCTTGCCATTTTATCAGCCCCTCATTACCAATGGTTATCTATGAAGAAGGGCTTCATTAAAGGTGATCGAATCAACCATATTTCTCCCAAGTTTTTCTTTACTCGTGAGCTCAATGATAATATATCAACATCCAACCTATTACATCAAGCAAGAACTTGGCAAATGGCGAATATTTTTACCAAAAGCTTGCCTGCATCAAAACATTGGTTGAACATTCCTTCTCTTGGACTTACAAGATGATCAAAGCTTATGAACTAAAACAATGGTGATGAGATTAGGGGGAGTGTTATGAACTCATGCATGTAATGACTCATGTTATACCTATCTCAGTCTTAATCTTTAGTTAACAAGTCATGATGTAAATAGTATGCATTAATCCCATCATCATCTAGTGGGTCATAAACTCATGTATCTAAATCATTTTGGCATTCTATAGAAGAGGATAGCCTATGAGCTCTATCTAGAGATGATATGTGATTAGTGATCTGGATTAATATCTAATCACTCTTTGATCTTGTTAATAGTCTATAATCAGTCTATTCTCTAACACCATCTTTTTAAAATTGAACTTCATGTATAGTATAATTCATGCACAACATTAAAAGAAAATTGCATAATCTTTTTGAAAGAGTAAATATGTTTTTAATTATGTCAAATGCTAAAAAAAGTAGCATTAATATCTGAATGATGTTTTTTTATTCTCATTCATATAAGTTTTCATGTTTTAATCTCTTCTCGCCTTTATCCACAAATTATTTTACCATCTCTCCACCTTTATCCACATTATATTGGCAGACTAATAATGTCAAGACCACCTAAAGTCAAGGCATGCTACTGAGTACAAAAAACATTTGAATTCTAAAGATTTCATGATAAAAACAAAGATAAAGATGGTAAGGTAGAGTAATCCCATAGTAAACTTGAAGCGCGCACGATCCATTGAGTTTGAACATCAAAGGAAGGACAGCATGCATTGCATAATATAGCAATAACAAAGATAAAGATGGTAAGGTAGAGTAATCCCATAGTAAACTTTAAGCGTGCACAATCCGCTGAGTTTGACCATTGAAGGACAGCATGCATTGGACAATATAGCAATAACAAAGATAAAGATGGTAAGGTAGAGTAATCCCATAGTAAACTTGAAGCGTGCATGATCAATTGGGTTTGAACATCAAAGGACAGCATGCATTGCACAATATAGCAATAACAAACACAAAAGTATCATTTTGAAAAGCAAGTCACGTATAAATCTCACATCAAAACCCAGAGTTGAAGGTTAGGTAATGTGGATCATTCCTATATGTAGAGTAATGAATCAAAATATCAAGCCTTTGTAGTTAATCAAGAACACAAAAATTAAGGTAACCATAATAATTACAGGCTTTTCAATAGCATATAAGAATTTCAGTTGATCTAGCCATACCAAATGCATATAAAAGATATAAGGCTAATTTATTCCATAAAAAGATAATTTTACCTGAATCATACCAACCAATAATCTTAAACTTCCATGTGGAATACAAAAAGATTGGTTCAAAACTGGGACGGAAATAATATATTACAATCGCCTTTTATAAAATACCCCCATCATCATCATCATACAACAATGCCAAAACTCTTGCAGAAACTCCCGGTCAAGCACCTCAAAGCATCATATATCGGAATCTGGACTTCAAAATAAATTAATTCATTTACATCTTGTGTTTTTGTTTTTGGCCTTTTATCGCGAAATACCAGATCCACCCACAGATGTTGCTATGCCAGCTGCTTGCATTTCCTTCAGTGCAGAAGCCAGCCAATCTAACCCTTCATATAATCCTTCACCTTTAGGTGCACAAGTACCTTGAATATGCCATCTTCTATTCCTAAGATTGAAAAGACCAAAAGCTTCACATACTTCAGCTGGTGACAACGCTCCTTTCTGCAATAATGTGTAAACAGAAAAAGAATCAGATTTGAAATGATATTTTTGCAATGTTTGCTGTATTATGTGACGTTTTAAAAATAAAAAGATTTAGTCACTTTGAGATGAGATGCAGGAGGTTTCCTATTTATTGATGTGAGGTGGTTTTTTAAGATTACCATGTCTTGCTTATTTGCAAAAACCAATATTGCACTGTTTCTCATCAATGGGTCATTAATAATAGCCTGCAAAAAGTTATAAAATTTACATCATAACATATTGATGGCATTACAATAAGAAGGGAATTTTCTTAAAATAGTTCTGTGAGGACTACTGTAGGAGAAACATACTCTATGAACTCTCTCCTCACTCCACTCTAATTGCAGTAATGTTTTACGATACATCCTTTCTAGTCAATTAACACACATAAACATCTACCTTCCTTCCGTAAACATGTTACCAAGCTTTGCTGATCATACACAAATACCTATTCTCAAGCCCTTAAAACATACTCTGCAGTAGACAGAAAGCATGAAACTTCATTCTCACCAGAAAGAAAGAAAGATATATTAACATCTTTTAAGAGGCCAAAATGGCCTATAAGACTAAACAAGAGATTATATCTTAAAATGTTGTTTCATCTTTGAGAAGTAAAACCAAAATAAATGTTGTTTCATCTTTGAGTAAAAAGTAAATAGAAATGGAATTAAGACATAACTAATCAATATCATATTATCTTACATGTCAAGATCTTGTGGACATCAAGGAAAGCACTTATTCAAAATTGAATTTCATCAGACTGGCAAGGAATAGGTTAATTTTAATGTCGCACACTATGTGGCTAGCCAAAGATGGATTATGGTGTTTCAAACAGGTAGAAATAGGTTTGACATTCCTAAAAGTTATAAACTCTTCTATGATTGTCTGCATTGCAAAGTCCAGTAGTTCACTTCTCAATTTTCACCTAAGGTTGATTGGTCATTTGCAGAATATAAGATCCTTGTCAAAGACAAACCAAAACAAGTGACATCTATAACAAATTAACCAATAAATACGTTGGAGAAGCTTGCAAGAGAATGTGAATTTTTAAGTCTATGTGGTGGTAACATGTGTTTGGTATGGCTTGACATTCCCATCGTGCATTTTAGGGCTATGTTATTTTAGGGCTAAGGTGTTCATTTGGAGAGTTATGGTTGGGAGATTACCCCTTGGATATGCTTTAAGGAAGATGAATATTGCTTCTAGATTGTGTTCCTATGTTATCTCTAGAACATAGTACACATTGTTTTATGACAGGACAAGCGTCTACCAAAGCTCAAATCAGTGTTGGTTCCACCATTTTGAAATAGTGTTTCACTTCTGGAAGTACTAGGGCTTTGGTATGTTTGGAGGATGTGGAATTCCTTCATATTTGACACACAAGCAGGAGTCCAAAGACATTAGTACTTGATGTTAGAAACTTCTGGATTGTTGTCTCATGAGTTAAATATGTGTTTTGGTCTAGCACCAAATTCAAATAATGTGTTAGCATCTCCAACAACAGTACCCATATTGATCCTTATGGTCTCTTGGTGTTGAGATCTTTGTATTTTCCATTCCATTTAAGAGAAGAGAGGGAGGGGGAGAAAGAAAGGAAGGAAGATATATTAACATCTTTTAAGAGCATAAAAATCATCCGACAATTCCTCTTGTATGGTGACTATGCTTTCTTCATCCATATTATAGAAATTGTCACCGGTTTTCGGCGTAAAATGTTGTCAAATTCTCCACCACTTGTCCTATGAAGTGTCCACCTTGGTCGCTTATCAGCTCAATCGGACACCCGAACCGGCAACACCATAAATACTCATACAAAAACTTTGTCATGAATGCCGCGGAGTTGTCCCGGAGCGTCTTTGCCTCGACCCACTTTATGCAATAACCCGTCACCACTACGATGTACTGATTTCTGGTCCGCATTGCTGCCGGTTTAAATGGTCCTACAAAGTCCAGTCCCCATTTCTGGAACGGTTCTAGTGGGAGTACCGGCTAGTGTGGCATGCGTGCTTGTTCTGTTGGTTGCCCCATTCGTTGACACAAATCGCACTCATTACAGTACCGTACCGAATCGTTTAGGGTGGTCAGCCACCACAAGCCACTCCGCCAAATTTTCCGCACCGTCGCATCTCCGGCGTAATGTCCTCCAGCTACTCCACAGTGCGTTTCTTGGAGTACCGCCTCCTTTTCATTGCTCCGGACCGCTTGTCTCCACACTCCATCAGCTCCCTTGTGATAAAGTGTATCCGATAGTAGGCAAAAATGCCTACTTTGCACCACTAGATGCTTCCGTTCATCCCGGTTCATCTCCTCCGGTGGTAGTCCGGTACATAGGAATTGGTGCAGATCCATCATCCATCTGTCTTCGACAAGTACCGATTCCTCTCCGACCTCCGACCTCCGACCTCCTCCACGGTGATCTTGAATAATTGTGCATCCGGAAATTCGTCCCAAATGCCATCACCGGACTCGCCGGATTCCAACCAGCTCAAGTAATCCGCAACAGCGTGTTGCACTCCGGGTCAATGGTAGATGTCGAACTCAAACTCCTGCAGCAATAAGGTCCATCTAGCTAGTTTCCTAGTGAGCGATGCCTTGGCCACAAGGTACACCAATGCCGAGTGATCGACATGGAACAAAAACTCCCAGCCCAACATGTAGTGTCGGTACTTGGTAACACTATATACCATGCCGAGCGTTTCTCGTTCCGTTGTAGAATAGTTCCTTTCAGCCTTCGAGAGCTTCGGCTCGCATAATATACCGGCCGGTACCATTTTGGCTTCGTAAGTTGCATTAACACACTGCCGATGGCCACATCCGACGCATCCACAAACACATGGATATCTTTCGACCAGTCAGGTGGCTGTACTACCGGGGCCTGTGATAGCATCACCTTCAGCACTTGATACGCTTTTTCCTCCTGCTCCGCCCATTGAAACGGTAGTCAGTGTACCGCGGCATGTAGTGGGTTGGCGAAGTCCACCAAATATCGGAGCATCCGGCTGTGCCACCGGATTTGTCCAAGAAATCGACTCAGTGCTTTTGCATTTGTCGGTGCCGGCGCTTGTAAAATTGCTTTGACTTTGTCCAGATCCACCGCAATCCCGTCCTTGCTGCCAATATGCCCTAACAACGCTCCGCTGGTGACCCCGAATACACATTTGGCCAGATTCAAGCACAATCGGGCAGTTCTGCATTTTTCTAGACACACAGCAGCCCACTCCCTTAGTGTTTTGGATCTAACCACGTCATCACATCATCTCTTTCACTATTATGTTGTTTTCTAAAGGAGGTCTATAAAAAGGGGAGCCATTCTACAATGGAGGAAGAAAATGAGCCATCAGATGTTTGCTTTGGAGGTTGGACAAGGTTATAACAACAATATGACAAAGTAACGGTGTTCTTGCCTATTGAAGGTAAGCCCAAATTGGGTGATGAGAACGACAGAGTTTCATCGTGAAGAATTTCTGTCTCGTCAAGTGATTGTGCACAGGACAGCAGGTTACCTTCTTGCTGAATTTGTTTTAAAATTGTTGAGTGCAAACATGAGTATTACCTCCTCTGATCTCAAAAGCTTGTTTGAGATCAAGAGACCTATAGCATGCCAAATTGTAGGCCACTCTCTTGTCCAATGGATCCAAACTCAAAGCTATCTCGTGAAGACAATTCTCTCATATTTGAAGATATCACAAAATATAGAAGGTTAATTGGGTCCCTTCTTCCCTTAACTTACACCAAGCCTGATTTGTCCTATAGCGTGAGTATTCTCAGCTAATTCTCAAGTGCTCCAAGACAAAGTCATTGGCAAGCAGCTATTCGAGTACTTCGGTATTTGGCCAACACACTCAACTATGGCCTGTCTTTTAGAGATGGCATTGAGCTTGTTGGCTACTCAGATGCTGATTGGGCAGATGATATTGATTCTAGAAGGTCCACATCTGGCTATTGTTTTATGTTAGGTTTAGGCTTGATTTCTTGGAAATCAAAGAAGCAAAACTTAGTTTCTACTTCATCGATGGAAGCTGAATATCGCACCTACTTGGATACTTGCTGTGAGTTGCTATGGTTAATGCAATTGTTTTCTCACATCAATGTTTTGCAAGGCTCTCATATTGCAGTTTTCACCAACAGCCAAAGTGCTCGTGCCTTGACACATAGCTTAGCATTTCATGGTAGAACAAACCATATCGAAGTGCACTACCATTTTGTTCGTGAATTAGTGAAATCACAAGTCATCAACTTGGCATATTGTCCTACTCAAGAAAATGTGGCTGATTTATTTACTAAGCCACTTCCAAGGCAAGCCATTGGTCAGCTCCTTGGTGGACTCAATGTTGGACCGCCGTTTTGGAGCTGAGAGGAGGTGTTGGAGGGTGGCAGCTCAAGACTTGCACTCTCTTTCATCTTTATTATATCTGTTCTACATTCTCTCTCTTCCTAGATTCTTCTCTCTCTTCCTAGATTCTTCTCTCTCTCTTCCTAGATTCTTCTCTCTCTAGAATTGCAACGGGGATAGTATGTTTATAATTGACCATGAGACTTACATTTCAGCATACCAGCAATGCGTGTCTCCATTTTCAGCCAGGTGTTTTGATGACCAAAGTGTCAATCTTGAGTATCCATTGGGAGCTCCCAAATCAGTTGAATATTGATCACTGGTCAGAATAATGTTTGGTCATATTTGGGGCTGCACCTATCGCCACCTAGATTATATCATAGAGAACTGATGCGTGCTCCTATCAAGTTTGCAATCATCACAACTAAAGATATCTAAATCTGTCCAGTAATGAACTCAATGAAGGCCCAGTTCCCGAATTTCTACTCCATAGAGAAGAGTTGGTATTAAATGCATATCAAACCAGAGTTTAGCTCATGGTCCTTGGAACTGGATAAGAGCATATTGTCTTCCAAGGGTACCAAGGGCTGCATATTCACAAGAAAGACTCAAGAACAGGAAGCCTCTATGAATGTTACTGGTAGATATATGTAGGATTGTGTGCATGGCACCTTTTCCTTTCCCAAGAAGAATTCCAATTCTGATCTCATTACCCATGCTTGAGTGGTGTTAAACGCCATCATTTTCTATAAAATGACTTTAAAACATTTAGATTTCTTTGTTAACCTATGGAGAGACGGAGTTGGCATCAGTAATATTGGTATGGCTACCCCTACTAAGCATGCTCTTGATTTTGACAACGCTTGTATGACTTCCTCTAGGATGTGAGTGTGTGGTATCGCTGTAATGTTTTAGCATACAATTAATGTGGCTATGTGTTTTCACAAAAGAAAAGCATCAAACTTCATTCTCTAGGCATATCATCACCTACTATCCTCAACCTTCTATAGACTTTCATCTTGATTGCCTATGACTCGAAGAACATCAACAGTCATCCGAAACATACCTGAAATTCCGCACATGCCTTCCCTATCCTTTCTCTGTCCAGAGAATCAACAACATAAATCTGCATTACCATTCAAAAACATATTAAGATACGTGTTCAAATTGATAAAAACTAAGAAACACTTTCAAGTTTTGATTCTTAATTAATTCCCACTCGCATCCAATACTCCAGCTGACACCTAATAGAAAAGTAAACCTTTTAGGTCATACGTGCATATCCATGAACAAATACAGATTATGCCAACTGACAGCTCTATGAATTTTATGTTTCTATGAGACTCTGCATAAGCCGTCCATAGCTCCCTTCAATAAGGCATAGTACTCCAATAATAAGGCATACGAACATGTCACTTACACATACCTTGATACTGGCATCTCACTACTAGCATATCTAATTATAGTGTTTGTTCATGGTTAAAGTTCCCATGTTTCTTTTTAGCTTAGTTTATCTACATTGTACTCCCCTCTTTCTTTGTGTTGACAAGGCGAAAGATGGTGACGTTAATTTTCAAAAGTCTATGTGTAGGCAAGTGAAAATTTTCCTAACGATTAGTGTGGGGGTTTTACTCACATTTTTTATGCATCTTTTGATGTCTCATTTTTTGTCTATAGCCTTGTAACTTTTCCATATAAAGGTGGTGTTCACCATTTGTATATGTAATTTGAGGATAAACTGTTATAGAGATGATAAGGCACACCTACAAAAAGAACAGAGATAGGCACATTGAAAAATCAACAAATGTGAAGAGTGAGCAATATGGGTGACGAAAAAAAACACACAAAAGAAGATAAAAAACAATTTCAAGCGTGGAGGGCATTCTTTTAACTCATGTTTGTTGGCGATAAAGGCCCCAAGGACTCTCCTGTTTTAGTATATTTTTTAACCTTCCATGTGAAAGCTCTCCTAAAGAGCTTTCTACACATACTTTTACTATGTCTTTGGTCCCAATTTGAGTTAAGGGCATTTACATCATTTTATAACTTTTGGCCATTGGTCGTGTGTGAACATACCAAAATGACCTAAAAGTTACTTATCTATAATATATGGTCCCAAACCTCTCATAATGAGAAAGGGACTTTAGCAGCTAGGGTTTCCTCTCCATTTTCTGCACAGTTTTCTCTACTTTCTCTCTCCTCACACAGCAGCCCACTCCCTTAGTGTTTTGGATCTAACCATGCCATCACATCATCTCTCTTTCAATTGGTATGAGAACGACAGAGTTTCATCGTGAAGAATTTCTGTCTCGTCAAGTGATTGTGCACAGGACAGCAGGTTACCTTTTTGCTGAATTTGTTTTAAAATTGTTGAGTGCAAACATGAGTACTACCTCCTCTGATCTCAAAAGCTTGTTTGAGATCAAGAGATTTAAAGGTAGTGGTTTTGATTTATAGAAAGAGAGAATGTTAGGCATTCTCTTTCTTAAAGATTGTGGAGGGGCACTTTTAGAAGTCAAGCCTAAAGATATGACAGATGTAGCATGGATGAAACTAAATAAGAAGACCATCACTTGCATCAAGATGGTTGTATCAGATGAGATCTTAGTGGATCTGAAGGGCCTCACAATTGCTTTTGAGGTATAGGAGAAGTTGAAAGCCACTTATGAAATTGTCATGCCTATAAATCAAGTGCATCTCATGCATAAGTTGGTGTGTATGCAACTTGATGAGTCTAAAAGTGCATTTGAGCACTTATCTACCTTTACAAGTACTCTCTCACAATTGCAAGACTTTGGATTACCTCCCTTTGATGATAAGCTTAAGGCCATCTTCTTGTTGATGACCTTACTTGATTCGTGGGAAACATTGGTTGTTTCACTCTCAAATAACCCTAATCTTACGTTTGATGGCGTAAGGGGTTCTATTTTAAATGAGGAAATTAGGAGGAACGCTAGTGGAGAGGGAAGTGGTTCATCCAATGTGGCTAGAAAGAAAGAAAGGAAGATATATTAACGTCTTTTAAGAGGCCAAAATGGCCTATAAGACCAAACAAGAGATTACATCTTAAGTGTTGTCTTGTCTTTGAGAACAAGAAATCAAAATAGAATAAGTAGTACTCAGTAAATATAAAAGTAAATAAGATAAAAGCAGACGAGGGAATCTGGTTTTCGGCAGTTGTGAGATTCTCAAGTTAGACATATTGTAACTTTTGTCTTCGAACGATCTCCAGCATAGGTCGGTCCAGAATGGAAAGGTCTCTAAAGCGAGGGAAGCAACTATGAAACAATAGAACAAGACCAAAAACAAAGGCAAGGGCAAAGTGACTTGTCATCAATGTGGTAGAAAACGTCATAAGAAGCCTGATTGCAGATATTACAAAGCTGAATTAGAGAGAACAAAGAACACAAGTGACAAGAAGGAAAAAGAGAGCAAGAATGAAGCACATAACAGCTTTGAGGACAAGGAAAAAGAGAAGGCCAATGTGGCCTTTAATGTCATCATTGAGGAGCCATCAGATGCAGAATATATTCTTTGTGCTACCATGGCAACAGATCATGCTGAAGTTAATGGTGCTTCTGTTTTTATTCAAGCACAGGATATGCAGATTACAAAGACCAATATAATTGATGCCTTGCCTATAGTGAATGATGCTTTGTCACAAACCTAGATCGTGGATTCAGGTGCACCATTACATGTTACTCCTATTAAGGAGTGTTTTTACTACCTTTCATGCAGGCAGCCAATCTTGGAAATAACCACGCTAGTTCTATTGAAGGTATTGGCACAATGCATCTCATTGTGGATGGTACTAATAAGCTAGTTTTGTGTGATGTAAGGTATGTACCAAGAATCTAGAAAAGATTATTGTTTGTTAGAAAGAAAGAAGAAAGAAATATATATTGACGTCTTTTAAGAGGCCAAAATGGCCTATAAGACCAAATAAGAGATTACATCTTGTGTGTTGTCTCGTCTTTGAGAACAAATCAAAATAAAATAAATATTACTTAGTAAATATAAAAGTAAATAAGATGAAAAGAGAAGAAATGAGGGAATCTAGTTTTTGGCACATGTGAGATTCTCAAGTTAGGTATATTGTAGCTTTTGTCTTCGAAAGATCTCTAGCATAGGTCGATCCAGAATGGAAATGTCTCCGAAGCGAGGGAACCACCTACGATGGCAGGAGACAAATGGATATGCACAAATATAACACCCTCTTTGAGAAAGGTTCATGGAAGCTTATCAAAGGCTCTAGGCTAATTGTTAAAGGTACAAAGAAAGAGACTCTATATGGCTTGCATGGTCAATCTTTGATAGGCAAGTTTAATTCTTTGGCTGAAATCCATTCACATATGGAATTATGGCATAAAAGGCTTGGCCACATGAGCCAAAAAGACCTTGATAAACTATGTAATTTGGACAAGTTTGATGCTAAAGCCTCAAAACTTGATTTTTGTAATGAGTGCCAATATGATAAGCAAGTAAAGAATTCCTACTACTCTAGTGTCTCTCGTAAGCCTAATCTTCTTGATCTAGTTCATTTTGATGTTTGCAGCATGCCCACAAATTTGTATTGCTTGCATGGTAAAGCTTTGATGGCAAGTTTATTGCTTTGGCTGAAATCCATTCACTTATGGAATTATGGCATGAAAGGCTTAGCCACATGAGCCAAAAAGGCCTTTGATAAACTATGTAATTTAGACAAGTTTGATGCTAAAGCCTCAAAACTTGAGTTTGTAATGAATGCCAATACAGTAAGCAAGTAAAGAATTTCTACTACTTCGGCGTCTCTTGTTTCTATAGCACAAACAAACACCATATCATTTCTAGCTGATTATGCCACCTTAGAGTGACTGACACATAAGAAAGAAAGAAAGAAAGATATATTAACATCTTTTAAGAGGCCAAAATGGCCAATAAGACCAAATAAGAGATTACATCTTGAGTGTTGTTTCGTCTTTGAGAACAAATCAAAATAAAATAAATATTACACAGTAAATATAAAAGTAAATAAGATGAAAAGAGAAGAAACGAGGGAATCTAGTTTTTGGCACATGTGAGATTCTCAAGTTAGGTATATTGTAGCTTTTGTCTTTGAAAGATCTCTAGCATAGGTCAATCCAAAATGGAAATGTCTCCGAAGCGAGGGAAGCACCTACGATGGCGGGAGATAATGGCTTTTATCTGTCGACGACAAGGGTGTCAAGGTTGTGATCCATGGGGCCAAGGCCTACATGCATGGCAAATTGCTATTGCCCGATCAATTGTAACCCCTTTATTATGTCCTGGTCTGGAGCCCATTTGTGTATCCCGTGATGGACTTGTAGGATTAGTAGGAGTGATGGGGCTAAAGAAAGTTGTGATTGTTCTTTGTGCATGAGCTTGTGTGGCTATATTCTTCAACAAATTTTCCCGATGTCCCTTGAGCTCTAGCAAGAAAAGTCCTAGGCATCGTTGGTCCTCATATTCCATTACCTTGTAGTGGGCCAAAGCCTTGTTTAAAGAGGCAATGGTATCTCCCTCTGATTTCATAAAAGACACTACAATGACAAACATAGTGTTCCTCAGATTCCACTCCTTGATGACACAATTGGCAAATTCTCTCTTCTAGAGGTAGTCGTGTATATCTGCCTACCTCAATCTATAGCCGATGTGATGAAGTTCTTAGCTGCCCTATCATACTACGCAACGCATAGGATAGATGTCCATATAAGGTGGCCTGATGACGAATCCATTCTCCGATGTATGTAAGAAGTGTGTCTTATAGTGGGCTATCTTTGTACCAAGTGGTATTTTGGGGCTGATCCATGTTATCTTGTTTTCCAAGTTAATAATATCAGTTCGGATCACTCTATTCTTTTCCACTTTGGTCATATTTAGATGGGGACATTCCAAGCTATATTGGAACGGCGGTAGTGCATTTATACTCATACCATGCGACTCGAACCATTGCTGCATTTCAGCATACCAACAATGAGTGTCTCCATTTTCAGCCAATTGTCTTGATGACATAAGAGCCAACCTTGGGTACCTTCGTTTAGGGAGCTCCCAAAGACATTGGATAAATGTCATTGATCGGAACAATGCCTCGGTTATTATAGGTGTTGCTCCCATCTCTGCCCGGATTATATCGTGGGGCACCGATGCTTTGCTCCCTATCATGCGAGCAATCATTGACACTAAAGGTCTCTCTAAATCTTTCCAATGATTTGCCTTGTTAAGACTCGATCCCCATCTTTCTGCTCCATAGAGAAGAGTTGGTGTGACAAGTGTATCAAATAACCATAGCTTAGTCCATGGCTCTTGGAACTGCAAATGTGCACATTGTCTCTCGAGAGCACCAAGGGCTGCATATCCACGAGAAAGTTGGGCACAAGCAACCTCCTGTAAAGAGAACCTAGGTCCTGTAAATGTTACTCCTAGGTATGTGTAGGAGCGTGTATTCCACCTTTTCCTCTCCCAAGAAGAATTCTGGTTCTGATCTTGTTACCCATGCTTGAGTGGTGTTAAACACCATCACTTTAGTTTTGTCCATGTTGATTGACAAACCTTTGTCCGTACAAAATAGTTTTAAGGCATTTAGATGTCTTTGTAGTCCCTCCAAAGAGTCAAAAATCAGCACAATGTCATCAGCATATAGTAATATTTGTATAGCTATACCTGCTAGGCGTGCTCCGAAACCCCCGAATCTCTCTATGTAATGCGATACCTCATCTATATAGAGACCGAAGAGAGTGGGGGATAGTGAGCATCCTTGCTTCACTCCAATTGTGCTAGCCACCGCCTCTAACAAGCCCTTGGGAGACCACACTTTTCCTAGCACGGATTCATAGAGTGCATAGACTCCCCATTGCATATATGTAGGAACACCACGGGCTTCTAGTTGCTGCATAAACCGAGCATGTGGCACAGTGTCAACGGCTTTTCGGAAATCCACAAAGTAGCAATAAATCCTCTTATTGTGGGCTCTGCCCTCCTCAATAAGGGCCCGGAGGGTGAATATGTGATCCAAGGTTGTGAACCCCTTACGAAAGCCTACCTATCCAACTAAACGGCAACCATTCTGCTCTGCCCATATATTCAATTCTGATTCTAGAATCGACCTATATAGTTTAGCCAAGTAATGGCCAATCATGATTGTCCTATAGTTGCTTGGCATCATGGGGTCTCCACTTTTGAGGATTGGCACAATGGTATGCTGAGTTCATCTAGTAGGGAAACCTTCACACATGGCTCTATTAAAGATGTGTGCTAGCAATGGAAGCAAGGTGTCGCGGGCATAGATAAAGTGCTCACCCACCAATCCATCATGATCTTGGGCCTTCCCAAATTGTAGCCGATCAATGGCATTTCTTACATTTTGTGGTGTAAAGAAGGTTGATTAATGTGGGCATGAGGCATTCGGGTGGGGAAGAGGAGGTTGCCCTGGGATATCATATAGAACCTTTGCATATTCATGCCACACCTGAGGTGAGGTCAGTTGTGTGGTGGGTTGCCTCTCATTAAACATTTTCCATGCTCTTTTACTCTCTTGTCCTAGGAACAAGCGATACAAATGATCTTCAAATTTAGCCAAATACAAATCTCTTCTTCTTCCTTACGAGGCGTTGGAAGGTTGCTCTTGCTTGGTTGTGTATAAATGCCCCGAGTTACATCACGTTGCAAGCATCTCCTTGTATCACGACATTCCTCATCATACCAACTATTTTGTATTACTCTACCAAGTTTAGGGGGATTGGCCGTTGTGTGAGGAAAGGCATTTGTGGCTGCTTTATGCAATGCTCCTTGGGTAAGTTCTTCAAGGGGTGTGAAAGGATCTAAATCTAGCATGCCATTGTACACACCACAACTATACACATCAATTGTCTCGCAAGTAAATAGATACTTAGCTAGCCCACTCTCCTTAGCATATACATCCTTTGTGCATCCATCCTTTACCTCGAAGCGTAGATATGCATGATCTGTTGCCAAGCCAATAGGTCTACCCAATATAGTGAACACTTTTATTTTAGGTATAAGAGATGGAGATCCCATTAGATAGTGAATTGTGCTTGCACCCCCTTTTGGGTTCCAACATGGCAAAGCATCTGATCCAGGCCATTGTGACAAGCCATTATATATCACAAATCCATGTGCACTTCCCAAGGCTAGAATGTGTTTTCCATTTTCACTTATATCTTGAGCTTGTCGCTTTAGACCAACCTCTTCTGCCATAACTTCTCCATAAACAGCCTCGTTGGTGTTAAACATACTTGTTTGTTCATCCTTGGTTTGTGCATTAAAATCTCCTAATAGTATAATGTCCCCCATAGTAGCAAATCTTATGATATCATCATATAGAGGTAGATATGGTGATTCACCTAGAGGTGCAAACCTTGAGTAAGCAAGTGGAAAGTAGCAAATTGCAATATATAACTCCCTAAGATCCCCTCTTTTTATTCGTATCCACATGTAGCGTGCATCTACATCCTTATGGACAACATGCACTCTATCATGGAACTCCTTTTTGTATAGCACAGCCACTCCTCCCGAACCTATAGTGCTTCCTCTTGTCCGGGGCGACATATTGACTCCCATCTATATCCTTGTACCTTGGGGAGTTTGCTAGCCATGCATAGGTGAGTCTCTGTATACATAGCAATATCTGTGTTTTTCAATGTCGCTTCAAAATATCCGACATTTGTCCGTAGAGAGCCGTTGCAATTCCATATGGTCATGCGTAGGGTCTCATAGGCCATATTCCATCATGCAATTCTCTTCTCTGTAATAATGACCTTGCCATCTCTATATACGGCCCATTTTCCTTCTTTTCTTGCATCAAGCACTTGTGGCATGTTTTCTTTGCGGTGTGCCACTTGGGCTGGAGTGAGATCCTCATCTAAGTATATTTTTTCACCCTTGAGTGCCTTTCTTTTAGAGAGGAATGCTTTTTTCTTGTCAATATCCATGAAGCGGATGATAAGGGCTTTAGCTCTAGACTCATCTCTTCCCACCCTCCACGCCGAAGCAAATGGAATATTTGATGCTCCAATCTTTGTTCCGAGATTCTTAGCATCTTCTTGTGGACTTCCTTTTTTGGCCCAACCAACCACTCATACATGCAACGCACGAGATTTCCTCTTGGCTTCTTCTTCTAATGTAGCATTCATCATTGCCGTCCTTTTTGCTTTTCCACTACCTCTATCCAAGGAACATTTGCTTTAATTTCGTTTTGGGCGTGCTCAGCTTGAGCTTTGGCATCTTTGGCCATGTCTGACCATGTTTGCATTTCCTTAGTGACATTGGCTTTCACTGTAGAGATGCATTTTTCCACTGCTTCTTGTCCTTTTTCTAAATCCACTTTTATAGCTCCTAACTCAACCTTACTTGAGGATATTTCATCCTTAAGGTATTGTGTCATGTCATCCTTGAGCTCTAAGTGTGATTTCTTCACATGGCTTATTATGTCTTTCCACATCTCTTCTAATAACTCAGTCTTGAGAGAGGCATACAACTCTGTTTTCTGTTTCTCTATCTCTTTTTTCATTTCTTCTTTTAGTGCTATTTCTATGTCCTCTCTAATAAGATTGATCTCTTGCGCAATCATTTGGCGTAATAGATCATGTTTCCCATTTTCGACATCAAATGGAATGTCGAATGGGGCTTGCGTTCTGGGTGCCTTCGGCACCCTTCTAACGCTATTTGGGGTGCTTCCATCCCGTCCTTTTCGTCTATGGTATCTTCTTCAGGTCTTCCATGGATCTGGACCCTCATCGTGCGTGTTAAGGTCCATCTTTTCAGTTTCTGTCCATTTAGACTCCATGGTGTCTTAGGACAGCAGGTACAGGGTATGAAATGTTGAGAGCAAAGGGAACAATATAGATTCCAAGAATTTCTATTGGGCAGAAAACACAGAGGGACAGATTTAGAAAATGCAGGGAATCAGATTTGGAAGAAAACACAGAGGATCAAGCATTGCAGAAAACGCAGAGAAACAAGTAACCCAAATACATTTTTAATGATAATTAGTTCTCCCAATGTGATATTAAAGGAGAAAGCAATACCATAGGCAAGGTTAACAGGCTCGTTATAGGATTACAAAAATGATATTTCTGAGGAGGCCAAAATGGCTATCAGAACCAAACCCAAAATGTTATGATCATGCATGATGATGGCATGTGATATCTCCTAATACAAAAATGCAAGGTGTGGAGTGAAAAGGGGCCTGACATATTCTATTTAGAGAGAGATTGACAATTCCTACCAATGGCTCTACAAGATACTTGGCCCCATTTAGTGCCCTTATGGCTCAATTGTATTTGCCGAATGAACCGAATGAGCAAATCTCATCTTATCCTAAACACCTATATACACGGGTTGCAATTTCTCACTTCCAAGTACACTAGATAAGAAAATTTAGCATTAGTTTTTGACTTTTCTAATTCACGCTTCAAGAGCATCAAAGCATCTTAGTGCAATACTTTAGCATTAAATGGGATAATTACGAACGTTACCAGGCCATCAGTGTTGTTAAAGTAGTGTCTCCATAGAGGCCTCAACTTTTCCTGGCCACCTACATCCCAAACAGTGAAAACCACATTCTTGTATTGCACTTTTTCCACATTGAAACCTGCAATAATCAATGGTAATCTATCATTGTACTTCAGTAAATTGACAATAACAAAAATTGGATGCCTTTATTGTGTGTAATAACGCCGAACGAGTGAGCAAAAATATAGGTGTATATCTCTGTTGTTGACCTTCGTGAGCTCTATTACAATATCAAAACTAATATTGACGTAGAACCACCATTAATTATAATTTTCCTGTGGAATTAAAACCATGCACATATTTTTCTCTTTGTTCTTGTTTTCCTATAGCCACTATAGCAAGGATTTTGTTAATGGGCTACAAATCAATCATCAGTTGACACTGCAAATGCTTTGCTTGATTTTTAAACCTCTATGTCCTCATTCCATGAAAAGATGCAAATTATATACCATTAAAACTAACAGCTATGACAAAGCAGAATCTCACTTCCCAAGGTCAAAAGGTCCAAGATTTTATGTCTAAAACGCATTTCTTTACATATGATAGGCTTGCTGGAAATTTTGCATTTATCCATACGTTTAAACAAAAAGCTTTTATATAGACATTATACATAAAACGATAGCGAAATACTTAGCAAAAAGACTCACCAATTGTGGGTACAGTAGATAAAATTTCCCCAATGTGCAACTTGTACAATATGGTGGTCTTGCCAGCTGCATCCAGTCCAAGCATGACAACCTAAAATAGATTATTAATTCATTTCTGCAGTTAGTTTAGAGTTCAACGTACAGAAATCAGCAAACTCTATGTGTTTTCCTTTCAATGCTTTGGTTAAGGTTTGAAAGAAGGGAAAGGTTTTCACCATAGAGAATGCTTTAGATTGTAAGGTAAGTAACACCTTGCAAATTAATAACTGATTCTGAAGTTTATTTAAGAGTTCAGCATAAGAGACATCTCTTGCATTTCTCCAAAGCATTATTTAAGATGAAAAGAAGATAGAGAGAGTTTTATGGCATCAAAAGTGCCAGATTTATAAGGAAACATCAACGTGAAGATAGAAACTCTTACATTTCTTTTAAAAAAGTGTGTATGAAGATTAAAATTATTTCAAAATACTATATTTTAATATTTTCCCCATCCAGATACACAAAAGGATACAAGAATTTTATGCAAAACTACGTTTTGTTTTAAAAACTGAGTGCAGATTAGCATCATTTCTGTATAAACAGAGCAAGATGTTGATCCCCAACATGAAAACGTGAAAAATCTCCATGAAAGAAATGCAAAGTTTCTCAGAAAAACTGTACATTATTTCTTTTAAAAAAATGCTACAAGAATTGGCAAACAAATGTTAAGTTTCTCTACAACATGTCAAATCTTTACAAATTTGATGTGAATCTTCCCCCTGAAAAAATCCACATCTGTGGAAAGATCTGACGGATCAGATTAAAGTTCAATGACTTCATCTCAATCAGGAATAAACAAACAAACAGCAACATAATTGACATAGAGCCAAAGAAACAGTTTTGTTCTTAACAAGCTCTTTGAAGCAAGGCAGAATAGAGTATTTACAACTGTTTGTCTTCGGAAATTTTCATAAGGCGAGAAAAGGAAAGAAAGAGAGGAAAGAATCGATTTACCCGCATTTCCTTGTTGCCGAAAATGTTGTCGAAAAGCTTGCGAAATGTCTGTCCCATCAGAGAGAGAGAGAGAGAGAACCGTCAGCAGCAGCAGAAGAAGAAACCAAAGGAAGAAAGAAAGACGGCGAAGAATCGGCGAGTCTCTGACGGGGAGGAGGAGGAATTTCGCGGTAATCGAAAGGAATCCTTCTTCTTCTTTTTCTTATGAGACCTCCCCCCGCGCGGGACTGCTACAGCTGCTGCGTCAAGTGTAGGCTAAAAAAACAAAATACAGAAAAACAAAAATAAAAACAAAAGAAAAACAAACGATGACAACGATGATGATGATGATGGATAAAGATGGATGATGATGATGATGATGATGATGATGAAACTTTGTATTACAGATCAAAAAATCTGTCTGTATATGTCTGTGTGTATCTTCTCGTCCGTTTGTCCGTCCGCCCGCCCATCTCTTTGTCCGCCTGCTCCGCTTGCCTGGGGCGGTCTTGCCCCGTGTGCCGGTCCCCTCGCTTGCCCACAAAATTGACCCATCCTCCTTCATGCCCCAGGAAGCCCTCATTGCTTGCGCCATCCAATGCTTTCGCCCCGCAAAAGCACAAAAAAGGACAAACGCAAAAACCACTGAACAGGAACCTTGCAACCGAGATTATCCGCACGAAACTCTCGCGTCCATTTCCCTTCATCTCGCCTTGTTACCCATTTCTGATCCATCATATTGCATGTTGTGTATGCATATGCGTGTGGGGGGGTTGGGTGTGTGTGCGTGCCTATGTGCCTACGTGTCTGTGCGTGTGCGCGTGTGTGTATGTGTGCATGCGCATGTGTGTCGCAACCTTGAATGAAGTTGTTGTTGTTTGAGGTCTCCAACAACATTGTGAGAGCACCGACTGATTAGTTTTTCCCACTTTATCACCTACCCAAACATATAACTAATACGTTTAGGTACTCATCCAATGAGGTGCCCTATAGTTTACGAGTGGGATCGTGCAATATAATTGGCTCTTGTCAGTGTCATTGATACCGCATTGTTTTAGCATTCCAAAGTTGATGGTGTTCTTCTATAGTGGGTTACAAGTGACAAACATTATGTTAACATCACATGGTTTCATAGTGAAGTGTACCTTAACCCAACTCACTCTTGAACATCATAACGTCCATTTATCACTACATTTTTGGTTCTTTTCACCAAATGAATGTTAGTCCAATGAGGTCTTATAATCACCCACAAAATCTCGTGTTATCCATGGAAGTCGCCAATAAGTCAAGTGTCATGTTCGTAAGCTCAAGTCACTTCATAAAACAAACAAAAATCACAAATCTAGTTATTATCTACTGAGGTACATGCCTCATAAAAATAATTATATCAATTTTCATGTGTTGGTGAAATATTGAATGAAAATTTTAAGTTGTGAGTTGAGTGGGCTTGTTATGTGGCATCCTTTATAGTACAACAATCGTTCATTTAATCGTCATCAAATGAGTCATTGTCTAATTAATTTCTAACATGGGCAAAATAACAATCTTAATCATACAATTTTGACCACCAATGAAAACATCTTTCAAAATGAAGATATCTAAAAGCAAAGTAAAGCTTCATAAAAAAAACGGGGAATGTGACCTTCATGTAAAATTGTGCTCATATGAACTTGTGCGGTGTTGTTTGATGACTATCCTTCATAAAAAATCATCCAGGATTAAGATGTATGTGGATTTTGAACTTTAATGAAGAGTATCGTTTATAATGGCATAAATTGTGGAGAGTACCAATGAGTAGAATACTTGTATCACACTTTCTAATTTGTGTAGTATCACTCATGAACTATATGCATCTCTTGAGTCTTAAAACATAATACGAAATACTTAGAGGCTTTTGCACTTATTGCTTATCATGTTTCTCTATTTCTAATACTCCACTCGAAATCTAGATTCCATAAGGTCATTTGCTATTCAACATTACATGATACATCGCATATTTGTAATTAACTATCCTTGCAATGATGCCATATTGCATGAGAAGAACACCTTAAGAAAATGGTATAAGTATTGGTTCTGTGTACCTTGTATATGTTGAAGGCATACCTCGATTTTATATCATTTATCACCCCATACAACAAAATAGTTTGAAGTCATTAACATGTGTGGTTTTGCTTTATCATGTGCACATTATTTGTAGTTATTTATTCTCAATACGATGTTTGTATAGTTATTTTGATGGCTTGAGGTCCTTATAATTTATTTATGTGGATCATCATCTAGTACTAGGCTAGTTTGAATACCTGACATAGTACGTAAAATTCTTGTTCATCTAGCATAACATTCGTTTTCCTACGTTCGAAAACGAATGCAAATGTTATTCAAACATTCTTGTGTTTCCCCCCCCCCCCCCCCCCCATTCTTTTAATGTTTTTTTTTCATTTTTAAGCTTATTTACCTCATAATAAATAGTTAATCCAAAACTATGGTATTTATCATTCTTTAAGGGTGTTTTTCTTACGCGAATGCACGTATGGTACGTATGGTTCATACTATGCATGACATACAAGAGAATGATGTATTTGGCATGTATAATATCTAAAATCAATGGCTTTAGCAAGATTATGAAAAAATGTTACAACTAGAGTAGATTTAGATAGATTTGATTAGACTAGATATTTTTAGTGTCCATAGAGAACCCACTATTAACCCAAGAGACCTAAGTACACAAAGTTTTATTTATGTATCTCCTATCTAAGAAGGGATGTTAATAGATTTGAAGCGCAAGGTCTTGATGTGTAAATAAGTCTTATAATCATTATACTTACATAATTTTATATATATTATCTATGCCTTCATAGTAAATACATGTTATCCATGCACGCCCAATATTCCCTTTAGGGTGAGGCCATATCGATTTCATAAGGTAGCCAACTATTTTAGGCATGCGTTTTGCATCATGCATTCTCCCAAATTTCAACAAAAAATATAACATCCATACCTTGAGCTACAACACTTACTCATTGCCCCTTATCTCATGGATATCCATTACAATTCCAAAACATGATTTTTAAACTTGAGGTATGTGTAATCCCATCGATCATAAGTTGGTATGCTTTTTGAAATCCTTTCCTAGATGTATATGTTTACCTTCTACTTTCATGCTCTTTTGGAGTTTGATAATCTATTGTAATGAAACGTGTACCCTTGAGACACACCCTACTGTTGTCTAAAATGCTAAATCTTTTGCTCTCATCTAGGATTGTACAAACAATAACTCGACGTGACGTTCCTTCTAACAATTTATTACCAACCCTATGTGTTGCATATATGGTAACATCCCCCATAACAATGTGCTCTTCAAAGAATTTTGTAATATTCTCTACAAGAGATAGTGCATTCTCGAATTCATCCTCTTGCATGCCTCTAATAACAACATTGTTCTTCCTCCTTTCAATATCATATTGTTCTTTTGAATCTTGTAGATTTGTAGTGTTAGAATTCATTGCAAGATTTGAGTGTACTATGGTTTTTGGCGCTTTTTTTAGGATATCATTGTTCCACTTTGTCATGATCACATCTTCCTTTGTTTGAAGTATCAATGTAATTTGGTGTATCAAGATCAAGTTTCAACCAAAAAAGGAGAAAAGTATCCAAAAGTAATTGTATGTTAAAGGAAGACATGCTTCAAATTATTGCAAAGAGTACAAAACTAGAAGAGTGGGATGCTCTTCTTAGCATTTGGACCAACTTGGCATTAACATTGTGTACATGAAGAGGGGAATTTTGGAGAAACAATGATTCTATGCCCCACTATTGAAATTTTGCTACAAGGTATTGGACATGCTTGTATTATGACGTCTTCATTTGAGGTGTGCAAGGTTAATAGCCAAGGTGATCTGGGAGAACAATTCAAATATTTTGAAAGCACGACGTTTGTCCTTTTACAAGCACAATGTGGAATATTCTCTTAAAGGGGAGGAATTTTCACAAAAGTTGCTCACGCCTATCATAGAGTGTAAAGGTGTAGTCATCCTTCATCAAGTGGACCTTTAAAGCCATATGCCATTTCTATAAGACCTTTTTGTATATGTATATATCATATGGTGATGTGCATCAAAAAACAATATTACACAAATTTAATCATATTAATGCATTGAAAAAATGAGATATTTAAACATCTTGGCCAAACTTCTTATTAAGAATTTAATATAATGGAGAAACATAATAGGTCTCTCATGCATAACATAAAATTTGATGTTTCTCTATAAGTTGGTATCTATATTACATTCACTACACATGTAAATGTTGCAAATATGAATCAGGGTATTTGTTTGTTTGCATCTCTTGGGTAACCATGTACATATTGCATTGCCTCAAGGGAGTTCGCACTATCGTGATGCAACTGCTTGACATGCACTTAGAAAGTAATGAAAGAACAGTGGTGTACAAAAGGTAAATGAAACACCTATTAATAACCACATTATCAACATACAAATAATATGTCATTCTATTAAAAGGAAATATCAGAGCTCCAATGATAAGAACAGAAAACTGAGCACCATCAATTCAGAAGTTAATCACGACTTTATCAACGCATTAGTTTGAGATGTCTCTCCCTCGTTTTTCATTCATTATATACAAAGGGCATTTTCTCTTCAATTAACCCACATCTCGTCTCAACACCTCGATCAATCGAGACAAATTATCGGATCATGGTACTGAAGCAATTCAAGAATAAAAACAATCACTACTTAAAAGCAAGGATCACTTCAGTTCATGAAATCAATGGAATCCTCATGAAATCAAAGAATCTTTGTGTGCCACTTGAGGAGGTAAAAATACATGTACCTCTCTCTCCTCAGAGAATTCATTGTGTTTTGGGACCAATATCTCGAGCCCTGCCCCAGACTCCAAATAATAAGCCTCTAATTCGGCATTCTCTGGAATCCGAGTGGTTAAGGGAATCTCTCTTATAAACTCTCCTGGAGGGCAATGCTCGGGTGAAGGGTCAGTAAGCTCAAATGTCCGATCTCCCCTTTTAATGTATTGGGTTCTCCCAGTACTTGTACAATGAATCTTAACCACGCCATGGGTAGTTGTATTAAGCCAAGAGACCCTTACTCTTTGCATATCTGTAAATGGTAGACTCACCATTATCAAATAGCCTTTCTCATCTTCATATATACTCTTGGCCCCTGTCACGGGTCCACAAACTTCATTCATTACACCAGAAAAATCCGAAAGCCAAAAGGGGCGCTCGACCGCCGGACTCTCCATATCAAAAGCTCTTTGAGAATAACTTTCCATAGCACCGCAACAATCCTCGCTACTTACTGGTGAGACTTCCTTTCTTCTCTTCTTCTCGATATGACTATCGGTTGCATCTGTTGATGGTAGCTTGCTTGAAAGGTTCAATGTTGTATTGCTTAATTTTCCTAAACCCACTTTCGGAAACTGCTTCCTTGCATTAAAACCACCTGATCTATCAAGATCAAACTCGGGATTGGAAAGGGTCCTCCATACCGAGTAAGCTTGAGCATCTTTAGATATGGTGAAGTTTAAATCCCGACCAGTTAGCTCCACCCATCTTTTCTTTTCCTCATCACTAATGATAGACAAATTCGGACATCTAACGATTTCGATGCCATGTATACACTGTGGGTTTGAGAGACCTTTATATTGTTTTCTTTGCATCTTATGGGATCGAGCAAAACCCTTCTCAGTACTAAATGGGAAAGGGGGCTCTCCGTACTTTGCATGCCCATTCATATAGCTTCGAAGTTGCATCTTTCCAAGCGCACTCTCTGGTCTTTCTTTAAAGACCCACATGTAGATATTCTCCATATCATGTTGAACCAAGAAGTGTTCAAGTTTTAGGTCACTCTTATCCAAAATGCCCATTTTCCCTTTGGATTTATCTGTGAGAGAAGGGCGGAAATAGTGATTAAAAAAGAACCAAGCACCCCAGATGATGTCACTACGTCTTGAACCGGAACCACATCGCTTATTGGGTCTATTCACACTGGTGAGATTTTCCACATCATGGCATTGAGGTCCTAGACCCACATCGAGTATTTCTGAAGCATCATTGAACCACGATGTGGTTGGAAAGTCACCAGCAAGAGGTAGGTTTATATCAGGTGGCCTACACCCTCCCATCATAGCTTGCCTTGATGATGAATCTGGATCATCGTGAGCAATTCCCGAATCCATAGAGAGCAAAGTCGATGGATTATCAATAGATAACGCCGTTAATAGTGCTTCTGTCATCTTTGTGAAATCAAATTTTGCTCTTTGGAACCGGCTTAGTTGGAGAAGAAAACAGAAAAATTGCTTTTGATTTGCACTTTTTCTTGAGAAAGAATAAGAACCAATTTAGTTTTCAACTCGACAAGCCAAATCTAACATAGAAAAAATAGCGACTTTCTATGAAAAGAATTGTGGCATGAATTCTTATCTCTTGATCTTCTTCATTTGATCAAATCCATGTAAAAAAGAAGCAATGTTTGTATATCTATAGACTATAATGTAATGATGCCACAGAATTATGAATGGAGCAAATCAATTACAGTATATAGAGGGAATTCACATCCAGAACGATGTTATGATGTGGCCATATTGGATAGAAGAATAGCACTTCAGTGAGTTTAAAAACAGAGTGTTTTTCTCTTTCCAATACAATGTTAAAGCTTTTGAAAATTTTTCTGCGAGAAGAAATTGAAATAATACCTTCAGTTACTTGAATGCCACAAATCACATCCCTTGAAGAAACATGAAACAAAACAATGCACAGAAGAAAAAAAATTAAAAAACCAGAATAACGACCAGGAAACCACAGCACGGGGAAAAAACAAAACCCTACATAAATGACATCTTTCAAGAAGAAAGAAGAACAAAAAGGAAATACACCAATAAGAAAGAGAGAAACTGGGATTTGGGTCTAAATTTACAGGAATAGTTCAGCAATGTTTTCTTCGTTCTTACCTGAGAAAGTGGCCTTCACATGAGGGCCCATCTGTGTGTGTTTTCTGTCTGCGGAGGGAGGAGAAACCCTAATGTATATGCAGCTCTGCAGGAGGAGGCATACGCCCAAACTCTCTGAATTAGTCTAATTTGGGGGAGAGGGGGGGCTATCATGTCCATTGCTCCCCCCACAAGGGCGTGTTCACATGGACACATACATATACATACACCCTTGCCCCTGTTTGTCCACACATCTCATCTAGATGAGAAGCTGGTCCATTGGATCTGTCACAGAAGCTGGTCGATCTGGATCCGTCACAGAAGCTCGTCCATCTGGATCCGTCACCAAAGGTGGTCCAACTGGATCTGACTTTGGCAAACGGGAAGATGATGTCATTTTACCTGCACCATGACTTTTTCTCGGGAACGCCTTATGCAGTAGCAGTTCCAGCCCATGGCAGTGACTCTTCGTCACGAGTTGTTGCCATTGTGCCAGACCGGTAATTATCGCGATAAATCACAAGATGCAGATATGTATGTTTCTGTAGCCACAACATTAAGGTCCAATTCTAAAGGTAATTTTAATGGTTTTAAAGGTTGGATAAACGAGAAACTAGTTGTTGTAGGACTTTGGACAAACCCGTAAGAACGTATGGCACATGGTGGTTTACTAGGAATCAACAACGGTTCAGTTTCGGCTTAATCGGTTTGGCCTTGTCCAAACCAAACTGGTTAAAGCCTAAACCGGTTTAGGCTAACCAGTTTAGCCAAACTGATTAAGCCTTAAACGATTGGTAACTAGTTTAAGCTTAATTGGTTTGAGCAATCCCAAACTGAGCAAACTTAATTGGTTTAAAAAGGTACACTAGGGGAAAACAACGAAAAACTGTGATTTCACGTTATTGTGGGTGTCATGAAGGAATTGCTTCACGATAAAAAAATATCTTTAGGTATTATACTAAGCAACATTTGAGAGATTTGAAACGACAACCTTATATACCAAGTTGTAAGCTCATGCCACCAAACTAAGTTGTTTTCTTTAAAACTAGTTTTTCATCATTGTAGTTTTCACATGAAATTTTCATACACGAGACCTCAAATGAGGGAGATGGATATCATGCATCACATGCATTTCATGCATGTATGGTACCCTCACATGCATCAAATGCATGGAGGCATCTATATAAGAAAGAAAGAAAAAGAAAAGAGCATATGGAAGCTAGGTTGAATTAAGAAATTAATAATAAAAGCCAAGGGTTCAAAACTGTAATAATAATAATTTTTGTTGTACTTAATCTTCTTCAACATCTTCTTCTTTTCTTTCCTCTTCTCAACTATACCAAATTTCAAATTTTTGTCTCTCTCTATCTTACATGCTTTCTCGTTTACGCTAGTAAAAACATCAAGTCCTTCCGGTCCCATACCTCGACAGTTCTGCTTCATTTCATGAACACATGAGGATTTCCTTGACATCTTCTTTCTTGGTGAACCCGACATGAAAGAAGCGGTAAGAAGGATCAAGGCGAGGATTGAACGATACTTGGAGATGGCATCCTCAAACAATCAAACGGTAGAGTTCGAAAGAATGATGATAATCGTTGAACAAATGATGAGATCTTGGGACAACGATGCGAGCGTGGAGAAGGTTGTCGATCCCGTCGTGGAGGTCATGGGTCAATTTAATGGAAGGAACATTACGTAGTTCCTTGACCCATACAAAAGGGACGTGTCTGAAGCACGTCAAATCTTGAATTTCAAGCAAGTTGTCGCCAACAACGTCCAAAGGCAGGTCATCAAGCTTCAAGAAGGGAAGACAACGTGGTCCGAGTTTGAGAAAGCAATATTAGCAGAATTCGCGATCGAGGATTTGTCGAGGATGACTCGACATGTCTTAATGAAGTGGATAGAGAAGAAAAATAAGAAGATGAGCGCCTCTAATGAAGCCAACGTGCAACAGGCTTGACAAGCGTCGTCAATGGCTTGATGACACTAACTTGGTAGGGCCAATGTAGAAAAAATGAAACCACCCAAAGTGTCTGAGCCTCCTAAACAAAGAAACTCGAACAAAAAGAAGATTGATGATGACATCATTGAAGAATTAGCGAAGAAGTTCTAGACGGTCACGCTAGCGAACATGAATCGTTGAGGGCCGAAAGGAAAGGAACCCTTCAGATGTGTGTGGTGTGACAACTTGGACCACATGAGAAGGGATTGTGCAAGCCTTCGTGAGGTCATCCAACAAAATATCGTATACATGGATGGCAACATGATTTGCTCGAGTGAAACTAGAAGACCCCTGAGGGTGAATTTCGGAAGAGGGGGAATGAAAAAAGCTATAGAAGATGCTCAAGCGACTCACGTGGATGTGATGCACTATGTTGCATTAGCCGGAATAAGAGTCAGAAAAGATAAAAATGAAGCTACCAAATTGGGAACAAGGTTTTGGTCTACTATTCTTGAGTATGAGAAGAAGGGAAAAATTACTTCAGACAAGGTAGAGCTTGTGGATTGAAATGTGCAAAGTTTGACCCAATGGTCGGATCTGGTGGATGACAATACCATACTCACGGAAGTTATGTGCGACAACCACGAGGTTCTCGTGGACCATAAAAAAGACCTGAAACAAGGGGCGCGAAAAAGAAAGAAGATGTGGAAGCAAGTCGAGCTTTACTAACGGAGGTTGGGGAGTCAATCTAGAAAGGAGAAGCGAGAAAAAGAGTTGCAGTGATAGCTCGACCCATGAGGGTTGATGTCAAAGACCCCACTAGGAATGGGAAAACTATGCCTATCTATAAGCTAAGGCCGGACATAGAACAAACGACAGATTTGAAGAAGATTCTTGAGGAACGTGTTCTTGATAGCCATGTGACCTTGTCCTTGAGGGAGTTACTCGGCATTATGAAAAAGGAGTTCCATGATATGATCGTGGACCTTGTAAAAAGGAAAAGGAAACAGTTAAATGAGGACGAAGAAAAACCAGAAAAAGCAAAAACAAATGCCATAAGGATGGCAAGGGACGATGTCAATGAAGATATGGTGGACAATCACTATAATTGGCCTCATTGGGCACGAGTGATGATAGAGACACCAATAAAGTTGGGAGAAAGAAAAGAAACAATCGTAGCTTAAAAGACCATGGGTCCGAGATCAATCTTATGTCGATTGAGGTCTACAAAAAGGGAAGATGACCCATAAATACAAATCATGGGTGGAATATCCGTGCGGCAATGAAAGCTACTGAAGACATGTATAACGCATGTCTTAATATCCCCATTGCAATTGGCGATGTTGAGATAGATCAACACTTTTTTGTTCAAGACTCGGCATCCCATCTTATCATTCTTGGAAAATCGTACATAACATTGTTAGGAAACAGGTCCCTCTGGATGGGAAGTGAGAAGAATAGTGCTGATGAGAATCTCGGCCGAGGCCGATAGGCCAAGGCCGAAACCGGATGAAGAGTACCTGGCTACGGATGACCCGGTGAGAACCGGATGATGAGTGCCCGGCAAGCGCCGGATGTTGCAGGCCCAGTGAAGAGTGATCATCGGATGAAGGGACATATTTGTAAATATGTTTCTGAGAGTCCATCGGGGCTATATTTGTAAATAGCCGAAAAGTCATATTAGTATAAATATGACTTAGGGCAAATAGAGAATATAGTGTTGTTGTCATTCTTGTTGGCGCGAGATTAGAGAGCGCGTAACAGTGTACAGAGAGAGAGAGAGAGAGGAAGAGGTCGTTGCCTTTGTTGTAACCGCCGCCTGTGGCGAAGATCGTGAGCATGAGGTCGTTGCCTCTGTGAGCTCACTGTTGTAATCATTGTGATATAGTGATAGTTGGAGTCTGTGGACTCCCGTGGTTTTTCCCTCTCAGGGTTTTCCACGTTAAACATCCTGTGTACTCTCTCTCCTTTGTGTCGTGCGTTCAATATCCGTTTTCTGTGTTTGATCCTAGGCTCGGTTGTGGCCGAGCATTGTGCTTTTCGAAGCGTGTATTCCCAACAAACATCATCCTGGATGAAAACCAAAATGTTCAACAATGGTGTGGCATTTGCTCGAGTAAGGAGTCTTGACAGGAAGAATAGGTCATCCGAAGCTATTCACTCGCTCGCCGTTGTCGTGAAGATTTCCGGAAACAGAGAAAATCTACCGAAAGCGTGAGAATTGGGCATGTGCACACACAAAAGGGATTTGTCCGCATGCACATTAGGAAAAGTATGGTAAATAGAAAGTGCAAATAGGATATGAAAGGTAGAATATATTGTGTACTTTAAGTCACACACAGGAGAGATAAAGAGTGGTGGGTGAGGTAGTTAAAGGGAAGATTGTGGCAAAGATTCCTGTTTGACAGGAGAGGAAATTCAGGGCCTTCCCATTGTAATGATGCTTCCCTCCCCTTCGGATATAAAAGGGGAGGGTTGATGTTTGTAAAGGTTGTTGATTGAATAGATCGTTTTCTCTCGATTTCGGTCTCTCTATTTTTTTTTCCTGTTAGAGATTTCTCGAGCTCTCACAAACCCTTTTTCTTCACAAGGCGGTGTCGTTGCACCTTCCAAGGACCTTTGTTCGTGGTAGCTAGCCCGTGTGTTAGCCATCCTGAGGTCTAGTTAAGGTTGAGCTTCAACCCCCACACGCCGTTGCAAGCCCGTGAGCTCATCCGCCGTCTGCGCAGCTAAACAGTCCTCCCTCCCCCCGTAAACTCTGCGGAGAGACTGTCGGCACTGCTATCTCCTATGCACGGTCATCCCCGTCACCAAGGGAGAGTCCTAGTGTGCTTTCCTGAGGCTCGACAAGCTTCACTATTGCCGATCTCACGAAGTGCAGTTGTCGAAAGTTGTTGATCAAAGTATAGTCGGTGCCAATCTATCTCCTATCCCATTGGCACAAGAGAGTCCAGACAAGCTAGATCGATCCGACCGAACAATCTAGAGACAATCCAGTCGAAAGCTAACCTGGGTGAGAAGCCCGCGGAGCATAAAACCTCCACCCTCCGACTCCCTAGTCTGTGATCCCCATGGTTCCTGCCCAATCTGATCTGCATGCACGGTTATCCACAACGTCTTTGGTGAAACCGATGTGAAAGGGTGGCAAGGGAGATCCAATATGAATGGAGGCGAGCTTGCAGAAGCAATGGCAACTGCCATAGACTGACTTGTGAATGCTCGGGAGAGTTCAACTTGCCTCTGTTGTCCACCGGAATAGTAACCGACGGACAAGAGCGCAGAAATATAGAATATAGTAATATTGTAACGCATGTAAACGGTTCACGTGGGAAGCGTGAACGGCTAAAAGACCCTGTGTATATAAAGGGCAGAATACCTCTAATAGAGGTAGCGTGTAATTTTGAATGTAAAAGGCGTATCTGTGGTTAATCTATTGTGTGTATGTGATTCTTGGTGGCGTAGCCTAGTCGTAAGAGCGTAGGCGTGAGTAATAGTGTGGTTGCTAGCCCACTGTCTAAGGAGTTCGGTTGTAGCCGACTCCCTTATACGCTACTAGGATACAGGAGGTATCCCACTAAGTATTATGCTACAACGATACCATTCGTTGCAACACAGTCGCTTTGAGGTCTAGGTCGAAGGACTTACCATAGACCGTGTTCCTAATCGGTAACACTTTTGGCACGCTTGAACGGCCGACCCTCCCTTGAGAAGAGGTAATTCTCGCGCTCCCTCACTCCCCATCTTTGTATGTCTATTAGTCTCTGTGTTAAAGAGTGTGTTCTTGTGCGTAGACTCATTGTATGGCGAGCCGTTTTGATTAGAGGTTTCTGGTGAAAGACTCTCTACGTGATACGATGAGAGGTTTTTGATGAGATTAGAGACTTTGAAGAAGACATGGAGAACATCCTATCATAGAAGAGTGAGAGGATCGAAGCTGAAAGGAAATCTACAGCTATGGTTGAATATCGTCTTCAATCCGTCAGCTCTATGGTAGAAAAATTGCAGAATACTATTGGTCTTCTTGCAGCTGAAGCAACTAAACTAAGAGGGGAAGCAAAAGTTTCCATGGGTGAGAAGAAAAATTGATGCATATGATTATGGGAATAAAGGATTCTAGAAGATGTGGCCCAGAGTTGGGCCTTGGTGAAAAGGCTATTAGTAGAGGTTTCGCAGAAACAGGCGCAGAGAAAAATGATTTGGAAGCAGACAACTAACCTTCTCCCTCTCTCTCCTGCCTTCCTCGTTCCCTTTTCCCTTGGTGGTGGTAGTGACTCGTGGGCGGTTTTACAGATACTCAAACACACCCACATGATGACAGAGAATTGACAGCAGGAGGGGGAGGAATGTGATGGTGACCTTGCATATGCTTGTGATGCCTTTACCATCGCCATCTCCAACCATCATCAACCCCTCTCTACATTCATCATCCCCTCCTCATCTCATCCTTCCTCTCTGTGTGTCAGTTTTTCTGTCCCTAAGACTCTTCACAACTATAGCAGCTATCATCACTCCCCACTCCATCACTTCCATCCAAGCTTTCCTATAGCAACTTTGAGCTCGAGTCCGAATCTAAATTAGAGCTATGGTGGGATGAGTAGCAATGCGAACCAGGGATCATATGGCTCTAGAAGTAATGGCCTCTAGAAGTAATGTGCCTTGTGGAAATGTATCTCCATCTACAATGAGCGCTTATGGAAACTCTACATCTGGTTCAAAGAGTGGGGTGAGGCCCAGTTCACCAGCACCACCATCTCCTTGTCTTGATGCTGCCAATATTGGCTGGATATGGTGGTTATTTGAATCCAAGTTATGGTGCTGGCTCAACCCCAAGTGGGCCAAATCGAAGCTATTTCATTCCTAGTTGTGGACCGTAGATGGCGCGAACAACGCTAATAGGTGGATGCAGCCAGCGAACAAAACCGGTTGCCGGACAGCCGACAGTGACGACCGGAGGACATAGACGGCCACAGATAGATGGCTGACAAGCAGACGGGTTGGAATCGGCTAACTGAATAGACACAACGCCAACCAACGAGACGAGGCCGGAAATACACAAAGACGCCCCTAGGATAGAGGTCTGACGACCAACAACAGGCGAATAGACGTTGACACTCGGCAACCGGCAACCAGCCGGACAGACAATCCGGTAGCCAGCTAGCCAGATAGACAGACGGCGGTAGCGGCCATACAAAGAAACAATTGACAGATGGCCGGTTCAACAGTCGACCGACCTACAATGGAGAGATGGCGACGACCGAGAATGGTGATAGCCAACGGCCACAACCAAAGCGCCGGATAGACGGGGGGCAGGCGGCTGGATGAAGAGACATGCGTCCCCCCTGCCCCAAAATAGAAGGAAGACGAGGAGCAAGAAGAAGCATTAATAGGAGAAAGAAGAAGCAAACCAAGAGCAAGACAGAAGAGGAGAAACACAGAGCAGATCAGAGAAGAAAATTTGACAAAACAGAAGGGCAATCGAACTAGGGCCTGAATTTGACGGGTTGGTCTTTAAGTTTTTTGACGGGCACTTTTTAAAGATGTATGTCATATGACACGAGAGTGCCAAAACTAACATGTCATTTGACATACAAGTTTTAATAATGAAAAGCATATGATGCTTGAACTATAGAAAGTATACAAAGATACACAAATAAACATAACTACCTCACAAAGATAATGAAATCATACAAATTGAATATTTAAATCATCATATATTTCTTAAAACCCAAAAAACACAAAAAATGTTTATCATATCGTGACTCCTCATATCAAGCATTGTAAAATATGTCTACTTTAATGATAATATCCTTCTCTCTTTTTCTTCATACCAAAGGTTAAATATATCCCTCCAACAAATGTTTGATGTATCTTGAGCATTCAAGGATATAAACATCAAAGCATCTAAAGTTTCCAAAGATAAACCGTTTCTAATATCATTTTTTATGATATTTTGAGTGAAAAGCCTCGTTCAGATGCTGCTGTACTAATAGGAATAGTCATACATAGTTGCCACAATTGCATAATACCCGAAAATAATTGCCACCAAGAGTTTGCTTTGCAACAAATATCCTATAGAGTATCATGAAGAGGAGGCAATTGAAGTGGTTCACAGTTTCAAACACCTCAGTGTTACCATACCTAGTCAGCACACTTGGAATACATGGTGAATGAAACCACACAGATTCATACTATGAATTTGAGAGCATGTGGCACTTGAGCACAACCCAAAGATGGGAGATTACAACAATGTCATTGCTTTACAAAAAATGTATGGGAGGAAGCATTTCAGCAAGCTCATGGAATGAAACAATGAAAGTATAAAAGAGATTTCACTGCCTTCATTTAGGGGGTTAAGAGCACAACCCCAGTACATCTAAAAACGGGAAGAAAGCCAATCAAGTGGTGTGAACTTCAAAGGGGTTATTCCAAGAAAATATCGAAAGTAAGGATGACAACATGAGATTGTATCCTCAATGTAGAACGTGAGACCATGTTTTACTCTACAAGAGGTCATATGAAATGGAGATCAGCCAGTCATAGATCTAAATTTAAGTGCTATTCCAGCTGCATTTATACTCGATATTAAGAGAATTGTTGGGGGGGCTGGCCAATGCCCAAGCACAAAATACGTCCAAACATGAGATTAGTTTCTTGTAATAATTTGTGATCTCTCATCGTTTGTTAAGACAAGAATAGGGGAGGGTAGGAGGAGAGACAAATAGATTGATTTGTCATATTATTGCCGCCCATGATGACCCCCATGACTATGGCCACCCCTCAAATAAGTGGGGATCGAACCCGAGTCAAATAAGCGAGGAATGCATTCGAGCGAGAAAATGGAGAGAAATAGAAAAAAAAGAGATAAATACATACCTCAGAGTGGTGGCAAATAGCAGATGTGCAATCACCGAGAAGCGCCAAGGAGCAACGAGTAGTGAGCGTGCTGGGAGCAATGGGCAACGACCAAGGAACAGGGAGTAGGAAGCGAGAAGGAGCAGGGAGTAGGAAGTGAGAAGGAGCAGGCAGAAGGAAAGCAAGAAAAGAGGAAATAGGGGAAAAAGAGAAAGAGGGGGATTCGGGAATTTAGAAATGAAACATTGAAAGCATAGTTATTAGTCACGACTCACGACTCACATTATACATAATACATATACAGTTATACTATTATAAAATGTACATTCTACAATGTACATTATAATAGTATATGTCTTTGTAGTATCATGTATGTACATTTTATAGTATGTACATATACTACAATCTACAATATACATAGTACATATTACAATATTAAATATACTATATATAATATGTATTATGACATTATACAATGTCATATATATATATATATATATATATATATGACATGGAAAATAAATTTTTAGCATGTCATTTGACTTGTATAAATACTTGACGGACATTTTTATTGGGTGTGTGTTTTTGACAAGCAAAATGGCCTTTGACGGGCATGACACCCGTCAAATTCCTGCCTTGAATTGAACAAAAAAAAATAAATCCAAAATTTGAAGGCATAGGCCTAAATTTCCCAAGGGTACAAGATGAAATTTCAAAAGCTCGAGGGCAAAAGAGAAGATTTCCAAAACCTGAGGGTACTTGATAAAATTTTAAAAAACATGAGGGTAAAAATTAAAATTTTAAAAACAAAGGGGTTAAAACAAAAGCTCACCGGCTCCAACTATTCAGTGTGGAAGTCGAAGATGAGGGACATGCTCGTGGTTAAAGACCTCTGGCTACCGATTCAGTTCGGGGACAAGAGACCGGACAAGATCGACGCCACAATATGGGAGGTGATGCACATGAAGACAACAACGTACATACGATGCTTCATCGACATGAGCCTATACAACAACTTCAATGAAGAGAGCAAGGCTCATGAGCTCTGGGAGAAGATCGGCATAATGTTTCAGAACAAAAATGCTGTCAATCAGGTGTCGGTATTCCGGAAGCTAGTAAGACTCCGGTACCAAGATGGCTCCAGCATGGCGGAGCACATGAATGCCTTCCAGGGGCTGATCCACCAAGCAACTTCATTGGAAGTACCTCTCGCCGATGAGGTACTAGCACTACTCCTGCTCGGTTCCCTCCCAGATAGCTGGGAGACGTTGGTTGTCACTTTGGGCAACGCCGGGCCGGAAGGAAAGCGGTTATCCCTAGCAAGAGTAAAGTCGAGCTTGCTAGATGAGGAGGCGCGTCGGAAAGATAAAGATACGAGCTTCGACTCCAAAGCGCTACTTACCGAATCGGAACGCGGAAGAAATAGAAACCGTAGTCCCCAGAACCGGGACAAGTTGGGTACACGGTCAAAGTCAAGGGGGAGGCCTACTTGTTTCTATTGCGGCAAGCCGAGACACTTCCAGAAGAACTGTCGGCACTTTCGTAAAGACAAGGAAACCGACGGTGCCGATTCGAAGCGGACCTCGGACCGGAACAGTAAAGATCGGAGGGGGCCGGACCGGAAGGGAACGACGACAATTGCGGCAAATGAAGAAGAGTTGATGCTCATCACCGAGGAGAGTGAAATAAACCTTGCCGGCGACGAGATGACTTGGGTGGTAGACTTCGGAGTGTTGTTCCACCTTACCTCGGACCGGAAATGCTTCTCATTCTACTCAGCCGGTGACCACGGCTGTGTTCGGATGGGGAATGAAGGTACATGCCGAATTGTCGGCATAGGAGACGTGTGGCTGTCAACACCAACCGGATGCAAGTTGCTGCTGAAGGATGTCCGACACGTTCCGGAGGTTCGTCTAAACCTGATATCAGCCGGTCGGCTAGATGATGAAGGCTACACGGGTAGCATCCGGAACGGGGTCATGAAGTTCAGCAAAGGGAGCCTGATTGTGGCTTGGGCCCGGAAGGTCAACACGCTGTACTTGATGAATGCCCAGTTATGTCCGGAAGAAGTGAACGTGGCATCCAACACTGCCGGTGTGCTGTGGCACAAGAGGCTGTGTCATATGAGCGAGAAGGCGATGAAGAGGCTTGCAGACGACAACCTCATTCCAGTGAAGAACGTGCACTTACAGAAGTGCATTGATTGTCTGGCCGGTAAGCAGAACTGGACCTCCTTCCAACCAAGGCCACCGATGAGACGTAATGCACCACTGGAGTTGGTGCATACGGATGTGTGTCACGTAGACATGACGTCACATGCCGGAGCGCAGTACTTCGTGACGTTCATAGATGACCACAGCCGGAAGCTGTGGGCCACACCGTTGAAGACGAAGGATCAGGTGTTATCCGTCTTCAAAGAGCTCCACGCGAGAGTGGAAAGAGAAACCGGCTGGAAGCTGAAGGCGGTTTGAGCAGATAACGTAGGAGAATACCGGGGCAGTTCGAGGAGTACTGCCGCTCGAAGGGAATCCGGCTCGAATTTACCGTGCCGAAGACGCCGGAACTAAACGGGCTGGCCGAGAGGATGAACCAGACCATAATGGAGAGGGTTAGGAGTATGCTAGCGCATGCAAAACTACCCAAGAAGTTTTGGGCTGAGGCACTGTCGACGGCGATATATGTGATAAATAGATCACCCTTAGTACCCTTGGACGGAGACACGCCATAGAGAGTATGGACCGGTAAGGAAGTATCCTACCGGCATCTGAAGGTGTTCGGGTGTCTCGCGTACGTGCATGTAGCTAAGGACCGGAGAGGAAAGCTAGATCCGAAGACCCGGCCATGCATATTCCTCGGTTACGGTGACGATGAGTTCGGCTACCGAGTGTGGGACCCGGTCGACAAGAAGGTATTCCGGAGTCGAGATATTATCTTCATGGAGGACAAGACGGTCGCCGACTGGGAGTCGGAGAAGAAGATAATGAACTCCGAGTCGACTAGTAAGAATCGACTCTACGATGAGCAGACCCAACCGACAAGAGATCGGTTAGCACTCGAGGGACCAGCCAGTTACAGTGAGGATACCGAACAGGCTGAAGAAGAAGTAGTGGAAGCTGAAACCGGAACCGACCTAGACCCCGAATTGGATTCAGATGAAGAGCAGATGGACGAGCCGGTTACCGAAGCCCGAAGACGGAGATATCCTCTCAGAGAGAGAAGGGCGCCCCGGAGATTTCCGGACGCAGAGCATGTTCTGCTGACTGAAGAGGGGGAGCCGGAAAGCTTCGAAGAAGCGAAGGAAGACACCCACAGCCGAAAATGGTTAAGTGCCATGCAGGATGAGATGGATTCCCTGCATGACAACCATATGTACGAATTGGTGGAGTTGCCGAAAGGAAAGCGGGCACTCCGAAACAAGTGGGTGTACAAGTTGAAACCGGGAGATGCCGGTAACCCCCCAAGATACAAAGCCAGGATCGTGGTGAAGGGGTTCCAGCAGAAGAAGGGCGTGGACTTCGACGAGATATTTGCCCCGGTAGTAAAGATGACCTCCATCCGGACGGTGCTGAGTATAGCAGCAAGCATGGACCTCGAGGTAGAGCAGCTGGACGTGAAGATGACATTCCTTCACGGCGACCTCGAAGAGGAGATCTACATGCAGCAACCGGAAGGATTCGTGGAGAAAGGGAAGGAGCACCTGGTATGCCGGTTGAAGAAGAGCCTGTACGGACTGAAGCAGGCTCCCCGACAATGGTACCGGAAGTTCGACTCCTTCATGATCGATCAAGGGTACCACAAGACGCAGGCCGATCACTGCGTGTTTGTGAAGAAGTTTGAAGGAGGCGACTTCCTGATACTCCTTCTGTACGTGGATGACATGCTGATCGTCGGACGGGACCAAGTCAAAATACGGATGCTGAAGAAGGCTTTCAACCGGACCTTCTCAATGAAAGACTTGGGTCCGGCAAGACAGATGTTGGGGATGCACATCATCCGGAACCGGTCAGTGAAGCAATTATGGCTGTCACAGGAGAAGTATGTGACAAAGGTGCTTCACCGGTTCAACATGTCAGAAGCGAAACCGGTCGGATCGACACTTCCGGCAAACTGCAGGCTATCTGGCAAGCAAAGTTCTAAGACAAAAGCAGAGAAGGCGGATATGATGAAGATTCCATATGCCTCTGCCGTCGGGAGCTTGATGTACGCAATGGTTTGTACTCGACCGGATATAGGATACGCAGTCGGAGTGGTGAGCCGGTTCATGAGTAATCCCGGCAAGGAGCACTGGAACGCGGTCAAATGGATACTCCGGTATTTGAAGTGTACTTCAAATATGTGTCTCCGATTCGGCTCCGGAAAACCTCAACTGGACGGTTTCACCGATTCGGACATGTCGGCTGATGTGGATACCAGACGGTCTACGTCCGGGTATGTAATGACATATGCAGGGGGAGCTGTTTCGTGGCAGTCGAGGCTGCAGAAGACGGTTGCATTGTCAACCACAGAGGCGGAGTACATGGCAGCTGTGGAAGCCGGCAAGGAAATTTTATGGATGAAGGACTTCATCGGAGAGCTCGGTAAACGGCAAGATGAATACCGGCTCTATTGCGACAGTCAAAGTGCCATCCACCTTGCTAAGAATGCGGCCTACCATTCCCGGACGAAGCATATCCAGCGGAGGTATCACTGGATCCGGGAAAAAGTAGATGACCAGGAGTTCGCACTGACGAAGATCCAAACGGCCGAGAATGGGTTAGATATGCTAACCAAAGTGCTGACACCCGACAAGCTGGATGCATGCCGGAAGAGGATCAGACTGGTAAGACACCCCATGCCAGAGTGAAGGGGGAGTTTGTTGGGAGACAGGTCCCTCCGGATGGGAAGGGAGAAGAATAGTGCCGATGAACAAACTCGGCCGAGGCCGAAACCGGATGAGGAGTACCCGGCTATGGAGAGCCGGATGGTGCAGACCCGGTGTGAACCGGATGAGGAGTACCCGGCTACAGAGAGCTGGATGGTGCAGGCCTGGTGTGAACCGGATGAGGAGTACCCGGCTACGGAGAGCCGGATGGTGCAGACCCGGTGTGAACCGGATGAGGAGTACCCGGCTACGGAGAGCCGGATGGTGCAGGCCCGGTGAGAACCGGATAAGGAGTACCCGGTTACGGAGAGCCGAATGGTGCAGACCCGGTGAGAACCGAAGGAAGAGACATATTCGTAAATATGTTTCTGAGAGCCCATCCAGGCTATATTTGTAAATAGCCGAAAAGTCATATTAGTATAAATATGACTTAGGGCAAACCTTTTGTTGTTGTTGTCAATTTTCTTTTTGCACGAGATTAGTGTGCGTAACTGTACAGAGAGAGAGAGAGAGAGAGAGAGAGAGAGAAAGAGGTCGTTGCCTCTGTTGTAACCGCCGCCTGTGGCGAAGATTTGTGAGCACGAGGTCGGTGCCTCAGTGAACTCACTGTTGTATATTCCTACATAGTGACAGTTTGCAACCTGTGGGTTGCCGTGGTTTTTCCCCTAGTTTGGGGTTTTCCACGTAAACCTCCTGTGTATTCTCTTCTTCTTCTTGTCGTGTTTTATTTCCCGTTTTCTATGTATCATTCTAAGCTCGGTTGTGGCCGAGCGTCGCGCATAAGGAACGTTGCGTTCTCGTCACTTCGGAGGGGGGTGAAGCCGTTCTAGGTTTCACCCCCCACCCCATCAACACATTGGGCCTATTTAATAGCAAAAATGTCACGAGCGATGTGGAGGCCTTCAAAGCCGAGATGCTCATGAGGGACATCCTAGAGGACCGGTGACTGATTGGATTCGCTTGAGTCATAACACCGAGCATCCATTCCGAGGTGCTCGAAATACAAGTTGATAGCCGCAATTGGTCAGAGTTTGAGGAGTGACTCCTCGAAATATATGGACTGAACGACTCGCTCTGAATGTCGAAAAAGGAGCTTATGGAATGGGTCAAACTTCCTGGCAAGGGAAGAAACACAACAACACTTCTTCAAGAATTTGAGAAGTGTTTCACCCGACTCTTGGCATTAGACAAGACTGTACTCGACACGAGGAAAGTCCTGTTGTTCATAAAGGCGGTTGATGCACGTGACCAAGAGAAGGTGGATCTCCTCATGGAGACGGATGATGGGCTCACAACTGATTAGGCCGTGGTGAAAAGGGTGTGTAGATGGTTTGACTAATGGCGGAAGTGGAATGACGAAGGGTCACCAGGGGGCCAGGTTGCCGAAAGTAGAATCGTGGATGCCCCCATTCAAGCCAAAGAGACAAGAGGGCGAGCTGACACAAGCCCGCCAACCCTGACAAACATGGTTGAAGGGCCGTCCAGAGGGTTCGCATTGGATAAGCTTACAAAGATGGTGCGGGACCTTCAGATCGCCCAAGCTTGGAGAGACGGCGGGGTCCCCCCTCACGACTGATAGCCACCATATGTCCAAATGTGCATATGGTGCGACAACGGCAACCACATACAAAAAGACGGCTCCGACTTTGCAAAAGCTCTAAAGAATAACGTGGTGTACCTCTAGAATGGCTGGGTGCATGCTAGTGAAACGCGGAGGTCCCTAGAGATGGACACTGGCTGGGGTGGCATGAAGAGGTTGATGGAAGAAGAAGAGGCACAACACGTTGATGCCATCCACTACTCGGTTTCAGCTGGAATCTGGGTAGGTGGTTGGCTGGATTTTGACCGGTTGTACTTGAAGGCTTCTCCAAGAAGAGGCTAAAGAGGGAAGCAATTGCTTGTGCAAAGAGGTGTATCTTGGAGGTTACCGGATGGGATGATCCAATGGAGGAGTGGACAGATATGAAATCAATCTTATGTCAATGGACTTCTACAATAAGGGAACGTGGCTGATTAACACGAAACATGGGTGGAAGATATGAGCGGCGACCAGGGCCACAGAGGAATTGCATGGTGCATGTCTGAATGTCTGGGTCAAGGTGAGAGACGTTGAGATTTATCAACGCGTCTTCGGACAGGAGACGTTCTCTCATTCGGTTATATTGGGCGAACCATATATAATGACAAATCATATGGAGATAAATGTGCTAGACAACGGGTTGGCATACACACAAGTGAAGAGCCATGATGGGAAACACTCTATCCAATTGAAGGTCTAGCCGAATCATGAGAGGAACGGAGACTCCCTTGGCGACGAATGATGGGAGGATTTTTGAGGAGGGCTATTAAGGCGTGGGGCCACGATAGCCTGAGAAGACGATTGAAACCCCACCCCTATTCCACCACCTCCAAAATAGATAGAAAGTTTTGGCTCTTCGAAAATGAAGGATGTACCATAAGCGGCATAGGCGGCTGGGAGAAGTGAAGAGTCAGGAAGATCGAGGAGCATCTCAAGTCGTGCGGAGTGATAGACCTCGACGACTGTATCGGCAACGCTGTAGAGGCGGTCTCATTCGATGACAACCTAGGAGAGTTGGAGGAGGTGTTCTGGGCGGGCCTGAGTAAAGATCAAATGATTTTGGTGAACTCCGTTGACATGTACAAAGTTGGGGGGGGGGGGGGGGGTGGGGAGATCGGACAACCGACGTTAACACCAAGTACAAGACTTTGGACCGGAGGGTGGGGCCAATCACGCCATCCTTACTGGAGGACAAGTGGGAACAAATGAAAGGGGTTGCACCTGATCCTAGCTTACGAGACCTGTGTGACATAGGACATTGGTTCTTTGACAAGACGCTGTGTAGGTTCAAGATTGCTGGGGGTGGCCTCCTACTGCCCACGGAGGAAAAAAACTTATGGATGATGCTCGAGAGCCATGGAAAGGCTTTCGCTTTTGCGCCTAATGAGATAGGGTGCGCCGACCCGACGATTGTGGAATCAATGGTGATCTTCATGGTATCGCATGTGCCGTGGAACATCAAGTTGATTCCGGTACCGAGAGGTCACATCCCGAAGTTCATGGAGCTATTCAAGGAGAAGGCTGAGATGGGGATTCTTGAACTGTTGACTGCCCCATATTCAAATTGGTGGCTTATGGTGCCAAAGAAGAATGGCACGTTACGCTTCATAGAGGACCTACAAGCAGTCAATCAAATGACCATTCGAAATGCAGGAGTCGGACTGACCATTGACGAGTTTGCAGAAGCCTTTGCCGGAAGGTCGATCTACTCAATTGACAACTTATACTCAGGGTACGACCAACTTCAAATAGTCGTCGAAAGTAGGGACATCACGACGATGCGAACCCCGATCGGTTTAGTTTGGATGTGTACCTTGCCGCAAGGAGGGATGAACTCAGAGGCGCATATGGTGAATGCGATGAACAAAGTACTGCGAGATTGCATTCCGGAAATCACCATGTCGTTCCTTGATGACATCCCCATCAAAGGTTGTTTGAAAGAAGAGAAGGAAAAAACTGTTGGTGAGGGAGTCACATACTAAGTAGTTTTTTCATTCTCTGTGTTTACCTAACTATTGTCACAGTTCGGCTCAGCCGACTATGTCTATGTACAAGCTTTCACATCTTATTCTTTACATGGTATCAGAGTGCAAGGATTAGTAGAGAAGCTTGACAGGAGAAACTATGCATCTTGGGCATTCAAGATGCACTAGTATCTTCTCGGCCACATATATTGGAGTTATGTGGAAGGAGCGAATGATGTAGCACCGGAGCCGTCACATGGAGACTTTCCAGCCTAGGAGCAAGCCGCAAACCGAGTCTTCTATTGCTTTGCGTCTTGTGTGAGTGATCAGATGCTCGACTACATAAAAGATGCGAAGTTGCCCAAGGATGCCTGGGGGAACCTGAAGAGGGTTTTCACCGCTAGCACCACAACCCGCAAATTGCAACTCAGGCTGGAGCCCAACAACGTCCGACAAGGAGGTATGTCGGTCACTGACTATACCACGAAGATCAAGCAGATCTGTGACTCACTTGGCTCCATCAACGTGATGGTGGACGAAGATGAGATGGTGTAGAGCTATCTTGGAGGTTTAGCTCAAAATACGGCCTAATTTGGACAACTACTTACACGAGAGAGTAGCCCTAGTCTTTTTTCGACTTGCATCGACGAGCACGCATGCAGGCAACAAGATGTTGTACACAGAGGCAGATAGGCCCCATGGTCGTAGTGGATGCAGTGGATCAACATGCAATGGTGGCTGATGATATGAGCAAAACCATAGACACAAAGGAGGTGCAAACCGTAGTGGACCCTCCACGAGTAAGGGGAGTCAAGGTGGTGCTAGAAGCCGACAAAACAAAGTCATCTATTGCTAGTATTGTGGTCAAAAGGGCCACAAGGAGAGCGAGTGCTGGAAGAAACAGGCTGATTCGAACAAAGCCCGATCAAGTAGAGCTGACTCCAAGAGACGACAGAGATCGCACTACACTGAGGGCTCTAAGCGAGCCAAAATAGGCCCTGCCTTTGTAATGAAGCACAAAGCCAATTCAATGAAGACGAGCACCTTGAAGCTGAACGAGGTGTAGTACGTGGATTCCGGAGCATCCAACCACATGAAGAATCACAATGAGTGGTTTTTGATTCTAGAGAAGCCAGAAACAACCGGGGGTCGTCGAAACCGGGGATGATACTCATCCAACCGAACGTGTCAGATATGTCCCGCTGAGCCATGTTGGCTAGAAAGGAATAATGAGGAACGTCTTGCACGTCCCAATGATCACCAAGAACCTGGTGCCAGTCGGACAGATCGTTGACTAGGGAATGTGTGAGGAAAGAGACTATAGATCTTGAGAAGGATATGCTAAAATATATAGTATGGAAACCGAAAACATCAAAATAGATAGAACACGTAGTACACAAGATTTACGTGGAAACCCTAAAACAGGGGAAAACCATGAGAACAGATATTCCACTATGTGAACGAAAAGTAAAGAAGAAAGAACAGGTTACAACTCTTTAATAATAAACAGAGAATACCCACTTAGGGTTCTTGGCAAGTTTCTCATAACTATGCCACCGCTCTCTCTCTCTCTCTCTCTCTCTCTCTTCTTACTTTCTCACTCTCTGTTACGCTCTATACAATGCTTCGTTATGTTTTACACACTACTAGCCCTATGTTTGCCCTAGGTGTATTTATACTCATACACAATATGGGCTATTTAAAAACATAGCTTTCATTATGATTATTATTATCAATCTTAGTTGATTAGCCGACTAATTGACTCCTATGTTGATTCTCCAGTCGGCTCGACTAGTCGACTCCCATGTCGGCTATCCATTCGAGCCGATTAGTCGACCTTCTCCTTGACCTGGAGCATCCATGATGTATTCGACTATTATAGTCGACTCTTTCTATCTCGTTCAGAGCAGTTGACAACCCTGTTGACTCGCTGGTCGATCCAACCGACCATCCAATGTTCAACTTGTCTTTGTTCAATTGTTGACTTCTCTCATAGACACCTACTGTCGACTTCTCCCAGAGGAGGGGCATATTCCTAACAAACTCCCCCTTCACTCCTATAGGGAGGAGGGGTCATTCCAGTCTTCTGTCGACAGACTCTGTGTCTGTCCATAGGTAGGTTCTTCATGAGCATGTCAGTATGGATCTTTACGAGGGTAAACTCTCCTTCATCCACTTTCTCTCACAACCCGTGATACCGTCTCTATATGTGTTTGGTTCGTGAGTGGTAAGCAACATTCTTGGTTAGACGTATGGCACTCTGACTGTCAGAATGGAGTAAGAATTCTCTTTGCTTCATTCCCAACTCACTCAGAAAATTTCTCATCCATATAAGCTCCTTGACAGCCTCTACCGTGGCCATATACTCTACCTCTGTGATCAACAAGGCCACAGTCTTTTGCAGTCTTGACTGTCACGACATTGTTCCCCATGCATGGGTCATCACATAACCATATGTGGATCGGCTTGAATGTACATCCCTTGACATGTCTGAGTCAGTAAACCCTTCGAGCATAAGTTTTCTGACACCATACCTAAGGCACACCATCGAGGTGCCTTTTCAAGTACCTGAGTATCCACTTGACTGCTACCCAGTGTTCTCTTCTTGGATTACTCATGTATCGGCTTACTATTCCCACAACAAATGCTATGTCTGGCCTCGTACAGACCATAACATACATTAAACTGCCAATGACTGCAACATATGGTACTTTCCTCATCTCAACCTTTTCCTTCTCCCCTTTGGGGCATTACTTGGTATTCAACTTGTAGTTTGTCGGCAACATAGAATTGATTGGCTTTGCTTATGACATGTTGAATCTTTCCAAGATCTTTGTCACATATTTTTCTTGTGACAACCATAACACTTTCTTAGTTTTGTCCTGAACTATGTGCATCCCCAAGATTTGTTTGGCCGGTCCAAGATCTTTCATGGCAAATGATTTGCTTAGGGCTTTCTTTATGCTCACGATCTTCTTTGTATCTTGTTTGACTATAAACATGTCATCCACATATAATAGGAGAATCAAGCAGTCACCTTCATCATACCTTTTTACAAACACACAATGATAAGCTTGTGTTTTATGGAACCCATGTTCTAGCATGAAGGATTCGAACGTCTTGTACCATTGACGTGGAGCTTGTTTCAACCATACAAGCTTTTCTTCAGTCGACACACTAGGTTCTCTTTTCCTTTGTCCACAAAGCCTTTGGACTGCTACATGTAGATTTCTTCGTCTAACTCCCCATGCAAGAATGTTGTTTTGACATCCAATTGTTCAATCTCTAGAACCATACTAGCAGCTATGCTCAGAACAACTTGGATGGATGCCATCTTCACAACTAGGGTGAATATCTCGTCAAACTCAACACCCTTTTTTTGTTGAAATCCCTTCACCACAATGCGGGCTTTATATTTGGGTGCGCTTTCGACTTCTCCAATTTTCACCTTGTAGAACCATTTGTTTTGGGGTGCTCTCTTCCCTTTCAATAGCTCTACCAGATCGTAGGTGTCATTTTCATGCAAGGAGTCCATTTCTTCTTGCATTGCACTCAACCATTTCTCTTTGTGCTCATCGGCTATGGGTTCATCACAACATTCTGGCTCACCTTCATCAGTAAAGAGGACATATTGACTGGTGTATCGTGTGGGTGCTCTCCTTTCTCTGAGTGGATATCTCATGCCTCTTCATTCGGCTCGGGTTCATGCATGTCAGTCGGTTGTTGGAGTTCTGCTGACTCCGACTCATATGCCTCAATCGACTTCAGTAGATCAGCCGACTCCGACTCCGACTCATATGTGTTTGCCGGTTGCTTTGCGTCTATCGACTTGGATTTGGCTGTTCTGACTACTTGTCTTCTAACAATCGACTGTGCCGAGACGACTAGTCCTGTGTGCGGAGTCAGCCGAGAAGATGACCCCGATTGCTGCTATTTCCAGTCTTCGATTGTCTTGTCTTCCATAAACACTAAGTCTCGACTCCTCACAACCTTCTTATCGAGAAGGTCCCATAGCCTGTAGCCGAATTCATCGTCCGAATATCCCAAGAATATGCATGGTTTCGACTTGCTGTCGAGCTTCGATCTCTGATCCTTAGCTACATACATATATACAAGGCATCCGAACACCCTCAGGTGTTGGTAGGAGACATCTTTACCTGACCACACCCTTTGTGGAACATCACCTTTTAGAGGCAATGAGGGAAACCTGTTGATCAGATAAACAACCGTGTACATCGCCTCAACCCAATATGATTTTGGCAACTTTGCATGCGACAACATGGTCCTTACTCTTTCCATGATCGTTCGATTCATCCTCTCTACAAGCCCATTCAACTCAAGGGTCTTTGGCACTGTATACTCGAGTCTTATGCCCTGGGCCTTGTAGTACTCCTCGAATTGTCCTCTGTACTCACCACCATTGTTAGTTTGGAAAACCTTCAGTTTCCAACCAGACTCTCTTTCAGCTTTGGCCTGAAAATCTTTGAAAACAGACAACAACTGATCTTTCGACTTAAGCACGAAAGCCCACAACTTTCTGCTATAGTCGTAGATGAATGTCACAAAGTATTGTCCACCGCGGTGCGCTGGAACATCCACATAGAATACATCTGTGTGGACCAGGTCTTGCACGCTCTCTCCTCCTCGGTGGTCTTGTGTGGAATGCTACTCTATTCTACTTTCTGACTAGGCAATCAACACATCTCTCCAAGTGCACTCATTTTACTTCTACAAGAAGTTTCTAGTCGGTTAGGATATGCATACCCTTTTTGCTCATATGGCCAAGCCTCTTATGCCATATCTCTCCGCTCGAGTCAACAACCACATTTGCTTTATCCTTGCACAACTTGGCTTGCATTATATACAATGTCCATTTTCCATTTCGAAAACTACCACTGTAACCTTCATCGTCCAATCTTCCAGTTGATATCAAATTTAGTATGATATCAGGGATATGTCGAACATCCCTTGGGGTCAACCAACAACCAGTCAACATTGTTAGGCACACACTTCCTATGCCAACTATCCTGTATTCTCCATTATCTCCCATCTTCACATAGCCATAATCACCGACTGTGTAAGACGAGAATCACTCGCTCAAAGGAGTTATATGGAATGATGCAATGGAGTCAACCACCCAGGTGCACTCTTCATTTGCAAGATTTGCACTTGCTTGCTTGCAAATGAACATGAGTTCCTCTTCACTTGTAGCCATGGCTGAAGTGCTCTTTTCCTCAGAAATCTTTCTAGGTTCGACATCATTTGAGACGCCTTTGTCTCTATTAATATGTCAACAATCTTTTTGCAAGTGACCATATTTTCCACAATAAAAGTATGTTAGCTTACCTCTAGACTTGGACCTGGATGAGATTTGTCTCTCTTTTGTGGACTCCTCTATTTGCTTCTTCCTTTGCCCGAATGTTGCAATAGATTTGCATTTGACTGGGACAGGAGACACTTGACACGAGGTTCTGAGAGTCACCACCAGGTTCTCCCAGTTGTCTGGCAGGGTACAGAACAACAACAGGGCCTCCATAGCATCATCAACGGGGAGCTTGGTTGCCAACAATTGATTTACTAGCCCCATAAATGTGTTGATGTGCACCACTATGCTTTCTCCATCTCTGTACTTTAGCCTTACTATCTTTCTCATCAAATATGTATTGTTGAGGGCATTCTTCCTCCCGTACAACCCTGTCAACTTTTGCCACATCTCGTACACATTAGTGTCGTTAGCCACATGTTGAAGGACACTCACATCTATGCATTGCCTGATGGTGGCCACTGTCTTCCTCGTTTAGGAGTTTCCATTCAGGCTCTAATACCCCTGTGGGTATTTCTTCTCTGTCGATGGGCTCGTATAGATCTTTGACAATAAGAAGATCTTCCATTTTGATCTTCCAGTCAGAGTAGTTATGTGAGTTTAGAACTATCATACTTGGAAAAGCACTCACACCTCCTTCTATTACTGCACCTCAAGCTCTGATACCAGTTTGTGAGGAAAGAGACAATAGATCTTGAGAAGGATATGCTGAAATATATAGTATGGAAACAGAAAACAACAAAATAGATAGAACACATAGTACACAAGATTTACGTGGAAACCCTAAAACTAGGGAAAACCACAGGAATAGATATTCCACTATGTGAACGGAAACTACCGTAGAAAGAACAAGTTACAACTCTCTGATAACAAACAGAGAATACCCATTTAGGGTTCTTAGCAAGTTTCTGAGAACTGTGCTGCGGCTCTCTCTTCTTACTTTCTCACTCTCTGTTACACTCTATACAACGCTTCGTTATGTTCTACACACCACTAGCACTATGTTTGCCCTATGTGTATTTCTACTCATACACAATACGGGCTATTTACAAACATAACTTTCATTATGAATATTATTATCAATCTTAGTTGATTAGCTGATTAATCGACTCCTATGTTAATTCTCCAGTCGGCCAGACTAGCCGGCTCCCATGTCGGCTGTCTAGTCGACCCGACTAGTCGACCTTCTCTGTGACCTGGAGCATCCATGATGTAGTCGACTATTATATTCGACTCTCTCTACCTCCTTCAGAGCAGTCGACAATCTTGTCAACTCGCTGGTCGATACGACCGACCATCCAATGTTCGGCTTGTCTCTGTTCAATTGCCGACTTCTCTCATAGACACCTACTGTCGACTTCTCCTAGAGGAGGGACATATTCCTAACAGTATGGAGGTTTGGTTCACTCATCATGGGTGCTTCATTGAAGAGGAAGGCAAAATCATCGTGCAAGTGCGTCGAGAAGGGAAGATGTTTATCCTCGAGACGAATGATGTCGGCACTGCTATGTTCACCAAAGGGCAAAAGGTTGAGTCGGACATCGACCTGTGGCACAAGCGGTTTGGGCATGTTAACTTCCCAAAGCTTCAAGAGATGTAGTTGAAACAAATAGTGTCTGGCTTGTTGAAGTTCAGTGGCTGAAAGGGCAAACTATATGAATCTTGTCAACTCAAGAAGCATCACTAACTTCCTTTCCCCAATGAGTGAAATCGGAGCCGAAATAAGCTCGATTTAATCCATTCGGAGGTGTGGGGACAGATACAAAACAAGAGCATTGGTGGTAGTCGTTACTTTGTAACCTTCATCAATGACTACACTCGACACACATTTGGGCATGCTTGATTGAGAAGAAAAGCGAAGTCTTCTTCTGTTTTTTGAAGGTGAAGAGCCTTGCCGAATGGGAGATAGGCCGAAAGATCACGTTACTTAGGTCCAAGGATGGAAAAGAGTACTTTTTTGACCAGTTCTTGAGCTATTTGTAGAAGGAAGGAATTTGGTGCGAATTTCCTGCAGGTATACGTCGGAGCAGAACGACATAGCCGAAAGGATAAATCGGACAATCAAAGGATTAGCAAGGACAATACTCAAGGAGAAGAGAATGCCCAAGTTCTATTGGGCGAAAGCCGTCAGAATATTCGTGTACCTTCAGAATAAGACATTTTCCGCTGGAGGAAAAGTGTCGCCACATGAGTTGTACTTTGGGAAGAAGTTGAACTTGGCACAGTTGCATTGAACGTCTACAGGCTGGTAGGTCTGTCGGCTGAAGAAGCCGATAGCTTGTTGGCCTAGGGACAAGTTGATAGGCCATTAAGGCCTATATTCATATTCATAGTAATGGGAATAATTTAAGGAGTCAGGGTCAATAGCTCATTTATGAGCATTGAAGTACTTGTTAGTACTTCTGTCAGTCCTTTCGAGCACTTGTATAAGGAGTGCTCACTAAGCACATTTTGATGTACAGAGTGTTATTAGTTTTGAATTGATGTTGTTGTTGTTTGTTCACTCTCTTTGTATCTCTCTCTCTCTCTCACACATATAATGTTTAATTTTTTCATTCTCTGTGTTTACCTAATTATTGTCACTATTTGGCTCAACCGACTGTGTCTATGTACAAGCTTCCGCATCTTATTCTCTACATGATTGACACACAAGACTCTGGACAAGCCGGACCGATCCGGCCGAACAATCTAGTGACAATCCTGTCAAAAGTGGACCCTAGAGAGAAGCTGATCGGCCAAAGCCCACAAAGCATAAAACCTCCTTAGTCCATGATCCCCATGGTCCCACCCAATCCAACCCACATGCATGGTTATCCGTGACACCGTAACCACTCGAAGCAAAGTCTGCCCAAGAACAACCCCATCCGTGCTTCACTCGGCTAGACGATATTCGAGAAGACTAGTCAGATCTGTCTCTCCTATTGTTTTAGTCATCCGAAGCATGATCAGCCTGGAAAATGACGCATAAACTATGATCGGCCTCTTAAAATCTGCAGTCGAAATAGGACTAGTCGTTAACTATGCTCAATTAAGCTAGGTGATATTCAGGAAGACCAGTCGGCTCTATTCCTTGACTCACCACTTTGAGCAAGTTTAGTACCCAACTACCATTCCAAAACCAATCGACTAATAAATCATTTGATTCGGGTCCAATTCGACTAGGCCGATCGGCTGTAGTCACTTCGGACCGAACGCACTTATAGTCGATACCGATTGACTCGTGTCCAAATCCGGCTAGAACAAATTTGAGTGAGCAAGCCGCCGGTTGCACTCAACTACTATTTGTTGCCAACTCCGGGTAGGGCCTTCCAAAGCTAATATAGAATGACATCAACATCTGACTGATCCAAGACGAGTTTAAAGAAGTGCGAAGAGTCGAACTTCAACTTTTGGGAGGAGCAAATGCAGGACTACCTGATTGTCATAGGTCAGATAGATATGATCGAGTTTGAGAATCCACCAGAAGAGTACAAGCCGAATGAGTGGACAAAGTTAGATCAAATTGTTCTGGCCACCATTTGGATGCACTTGTCGGAGTCAGTATACTTCACAATGCAATCGTGTTCGACTGTCATCCAACTCTGGAAGACACTCTTGGATAATCATGAAAAGAAGGTTGCCGCAACAAAGATACACTTGATCGGGCGCCTTTACAACCTTTGGACGAAAGAATCTGACTCGGTCTAGGTACACATCAACGAGTATGAAAGCCTAAGCTCCCAAAATTTGGCTCAGGGGGCGACAATAGAAGATGAACTAAATGTCAAGGATAGTACTAAAGCAGAGATAATTAGTACTAAAGAAGGGAAGTACTATTAGTACTAAGAGGCCGGGACTGCGTAAGACTCTCTCTCTCTCTCTCTCTCGAGAGAAGAGAAAAGAGAGATAGCGAGGATGAGAGAGAGAGAGAGATGATGATAACAGCTAATATATTATGTGAAGGATAAGTACAAAGTAGCTAAGAGGCTTAAGACTGGCATTGAACCAATTTGGTTCAACATAATGCCTAGTGCCTTCTTTTATAGTGTTCTCAGGAGTAATCTTAAAGCTTTTAGAATGTTCTAGAGAAATCTAGAATATACATTAATTTCCTATAATAAAACTTAAATGAAAATAATATCCTATGTATTACAATAGATGGTATAATGGTCAAGAGCTCGACCCATATAAAATAAGGTCATGGGTTCGAGTCTTGCCACTATCTCCCCCTTAAGGTGACGAGTGGAACGAGTCGGCGCTGATTGCGGATCGGGGTTGTCCGGATACATTCGATGGAACTCAGCAAGAAGATCTTGAGCATTGGCGACATGCTCGACGGGTTCCCAAGTACGTTCACTCGGACTATAGTTGAGCCAATCGACCAAATAATAAAGTTTGTTGCGAACAAATTTGGAGTCAATGATGGCAGCAACCTCATACTCTGGGCCGATGTCTAACTCAAGCGGGGGCAATGGTGGTGTAACACGATCAGGAAGAATGTTTGCTTTATAAGGTTCAAGAAGAGAACTGTAAAAAGTAACGTGCGGAAGCAAGTATGAAGACCGAACAGAAGGAAGAAAACTCAGGTTTAATGGAGAGCTTGAGCTTACGCAGTATACGCGGGAGAGACAGAGAGAGTAAGAGAGAGAAAACACAAGAACTATATTCAACAAAAACCTCAATTCACTACTCTATACATATGTGTGTTCCATGAACACTTTTATACAAGTCCTCGATGGACTGACCGAAGTACTGACCGTACTTTAATGCTCTTTAAGAGCTTCTACACTAACTCCCAAATATATTCCTCAAGGAATATCTTTCCTAACGGCCTCCCGGTTTACGCACTCGGCCTAACCGATCGGTCCCAACCGATTCGGTCCTCGGCTTCTTCAGCCGATCCGGCCGATGTTGAGCTTGTCTCGCAACACTCCCCCTCAAGCTCAACTCGAGGCTCTTTGGGATCCTCGGGTTCACAGCTCCGGTTCCTCCTGGCTTTACGCCTCGCTCGCGCTCCTCGACCTGTTCGACTCCGCGCGCTTCGACCCTTCCGGTCGGCTTGTCTGCTCATGCAGCCCTTATCAGCTCTTCTGTTGTTGTGGTGTTGACGCTTCTCCTGCTGCCTTTTCTTCCGCTTGGGCCTCGGTTGATTCAACGTATCTGAATCAAACATCCGAACCGACTCGGCTACCTCCGATTGGTTTTTGCTCCCGTCCGAGTTGGCTGTCTCCAACTCGTCTTCGGTCTTCTCGCCCTTGGTGGCGTCATCTTCCCCATGCGTGGTTGGCTTCGGCTGCTCCCCTTCTGTCCGCTTTCAGACTTTTCCGCAGTTTCGCCCTCAGCTTCTTTAGCCGATCCGAAGTCGAACTCGACAACCGAGTCAATAGCCGAGTCAACCGACTCGGTGTCGCGACCTCTGCTCCTTTCCTGCTGCTTTGCTTGGTCATTCGGGAGTAATCTCCCCCTCAAGTTTGGCACGTCGAGGTGACGCAATCCAAGCGCATCGGAGAATTGCCGCAACTTGTCAAGAACAAGGGGCTTAGTGAAGATGTCGGCAGTCTGCCGATCCGTCGGAACGTACTGAAGTTCGACTTCACCGGAAAGGACACGCTCACGGATGAAATGGTAGTGCACCTCGATGTGCTTTGTCCATGCGTGGAAAACGGGGTTTTTCGCGAGCTGGATGCTGCTGAGGTTGTCGCAGTAGATCGTCGTCGGATCTGACACCTCCTCTTGCAGGTCCTTAAGTAGCCGCTTCAACCATATGGCTTTGCATGTCGTGACAACCGCTCCTCGGTACTCAGCTTCGGTGCTTGACAGTGCAACTGTCGGCTGCTTCTTACTGCTCCACGCGATCGCGGCACTCCCGAGGGAGAACGCCTATCCGGACGTGGATCGGCGGTCAGCGGCGTTGCCAGCCCAATCAGCATCGGTGTAGCCGACTAACTACGCGGCTGCACCGGTCCGATATAGCAGTCCCCGGTCCTTAGTGCCGTTGACATACTGAAGTATGCGTTGCGCACACTGAAGGTGCTCCTCGGTAGGTCGCGCCATGACTTGACTGATCACTCCGACTGGATAACTGAGGTCGGGTCGGGTGATGGTCAAGTATATGAGGCTTCCGACAATTTGTCGGAACCTCGTCGGGTCGCATACCGTTCCCGTATCGGGACGAAGCTTGACGGTTCTGTCCAGAGGAGTCGAGACTGACTTACAGTCGGCCATCCCGAATTTGAAGAACATACTCAGCACGTAGTGACGTTGGCTGATCAATATGCCTTCGGGGGTACGGATCACTTTGATCCCGAGGAAGTAATGAAGGTCCCCCAGATCCTTCATGTCGAACGATGCCGCAAGCTGGAGCTTCACACGGTCGATTTCACGTAGGTCGGCGCCGGTGATGACCAAGTCATCAACATATAGTAAAATACTAACCGGTCCGAGTCGACCTTTCCAGATGAATAGGGAAGAGTCCGATTTTGACGTGACGAAGCCCATCCGACGCAGTTGTTGCGTGATCTTCGCGTTCCAAGCACGCAGGGCTTGCTTCAGTCTGTAAAGGGACTTCTTCAGTCGGCATACTGCCGAGGAGTTCGTTCCAGAATGAAATCCAGGGGGCTGTACCATGTACACCTGTTCCTCAAGGTCACTTTGCAGGAACGCATTCTTTACATCCATCTGATGTAAGTGCCACCCCTTCACCGCAGCTACTGCGAGCAAAACACGGACGGTCGTCATTTTCGCGACCGGCGCAAACGTCTCATCGTAGTCGATGCCGTGTTTCTACGCGTAGCCCTTTGCCACTAGCCGAGCCTTGTACCGGTTGACCGAGCCATCGGTGTTGTACTTGACCTTGTACACCCACCTACACCCGATCGGTTTTACCCCTCTTGGTGCGTCAACCAGATCCCAGGTCTCGTTCTCCGCCAATGCGTGCATCTCTTCCTCCATCGCGGCACGTCAATTCGCGTCTTTAGCCGCTTTTGCATAGCTCTCCGGCTCACGCACTTCTGCATAGCCACAAGTCGATGTCCGACTCGGTTTTTCTTCCCTTCGTGAACATTGCGGTGCCGCCGTCAGTGGAGTCGAGGATGAACATCCTCCCGTCTCTGCGCCCTTGCGCAATCACACGACCTTCTTCCTCAATGAAGCACCCGGGGTGTGTAAACCGAACCTCCATCCCTTGGTCGACGATCTGTCCGACCGAGACCAAGTTCTTCGTGATTGTCGGAACGTGCAACATGTTCATGAGTTTCCCTTTCTGCCCGACATGGCTAAGGGGAACTTCTCCGACATTCGCGATCAGATGCGGAGTGTCATCTCCAGTTGCGACTACTCCAGGTTGTATCGGTTTTTCAAGGTACGAGAACCACTCCTTATGGCTCCTCATGTGGTTTGACGCGCCGGAGTCTACGTACCACACCTCGTCCGATCTCGGGGTGATTCGTTTCATTGACTTTGCTTCGTGTTTCGTCATGAAGGCAGACCCTTCTCTGGCTCTCCCGGAGTCTTCGGCGTAGTGTGATTGCTGCCGATTTCCCTTGTCGGTATGTCCGGAGCCGTTTCCGGAACCGGTTCTCTCCGAATCGGCGCACTTCTTCCAGCACTCACTTTCCCTGTGGCCTTTCTTGCCACAGTACCAGCACTCCGCGATGGCCTTCCCTTGCCGGTTCTCATCGCTTCGACTCCCCCTGTTTCCGGAGGGTCCAATGTTGCTGTCGGCATCACTTCGGTGCCTTCTTCCTTGATCTCGTCGGCCGCCTCCATTGCGCGCCGACTCGCCTCGTCCTCCACGTCCACGGGGCCTATCTCCCTCCGTGTACAACATTCTGCTATCGGTGTGCGTGCTTGTAGACGCACCCGCGTGGTTCTCCTCTACTAGGAGCATTGAATGTAAGTCGAAAAAGGACGACGTATTCTCCCGGGTACACACAGCCGTCCGGAACGCTCCGAACTTCGACGCCAAACCTCCGAGACAGATCTGGACCATCTCGCTCTCCTCGATGTTCACCTCTATGGAGGTGAGGGAGTCGCAGATATCCTTGATCTTCGAGGTATAGTCCGCCACCGACAAGTCGCGTTGTCGTAGGTTGCTCAACTCCTGTCGGAGCTGAAGCTTCCTGGCTGTAGTGCTCACGGCGAAGATCTTGTTCAGATTTTCCCACGCACCCTTCGGCGTCTTTGCATCCTGAACATAGCTCAATAGCAGTTCGCCCACACACGACGCGAAGCAGTATAATACCCTGCTCACCGATTGCTCCCACGATGGAAAGTCTGTGTGTGTCGATTTGGGTGCCGCGTCATTAGCTCCTTCGACATAACTCCAGTAGCCGTGCCCGAGCATGTACTGGTGCATCTTGTAAGACCAAGACGCGTAGTTGGTTCTGTCGAGCTTCTCTGTTGGAAGCGAGCTCGCCATGCCTCTATCCATCGTTCTTCTTGTTCTTCTTCGTCAAGTTGTGTCGGCTGTAGAGAGGTTCTCAACCCTCGCGCTCTGATACGATGTAAAAAGTAACGTGCGGAAGCAAGTATGAAGACCGAACAGAAGGAAGAAAACTCAGGTTTAATGGAGAGCTTGAGCTTACGCAGTATACGCGGGAGAGACAGAGAGAGTGAGAGAGAGAAAACACAAGAACTATATTCAACAAAAACCTCAATTCACTACTCTATACATATGTGTGTTCCATGAACACTTTTATACAAGTCCTCGAAGGACTGACCGAAGTACTGACCGTACTTTAATGCTCTTTAAGAGCTTCTACACTAACTCCCAAATATATTCCTCACGGAATATCTTTCCTAACGGCCTCCCGGTTTACGCAGTCGGCCTAACCGATCGATCCCAACCGATCCGATCTTCGGCTTCTTCAGCCGATCCGGCCGATGTTGAGCTTGTCTCTCAACAAGAACTATGGAAGATCGGATGTATCCGAAGATGCGGAGGAAGATCAAGGCGGAACGTGACATCATTAACCTTACCGGTAATACAGAAAGGACTGAGTCGGCGATAATCCAACTTGTAGCACGGTCGAGTAGTCTTGATGTGACGACGTAAGAAGCATACTTGATCTCTGATGGAAAAAGAAGAGGGAACCCGATGACGATCTGCGTAAGTTTGTTGCGAACAAATTTGGAGTCGATGATGGCCGCAACTTCATACTCTGGGCCGGTGTCTAACTCAAGCGGGGGCGGCGGTGGTGTAACACGATTGGGAAGAATGTTTGCTTTATAAGGTTCAAGAAGAGAGCTATGGAAGATCGGATGTATCCGAAGATGCGGAGGAAGATCAAGGCGGAACGTGACATCATTAACCTTACCGGTAATACGGAAAGGACCGAGTCGACGATAATCCAACTTGTCGCACGGTCGAGTAGTCTTGATGTGACGACGTAAGAGCCATACTTGATCTTTGATGGCAAAAGAAGAGGGAAGCCGATGACAATGTGCGTAAGTCTTCTGTGTCTGTTCAGCATGATGAAGATGAGTAGAGAGATCCATCTGGATCTTGCGTAGTCTTTCCAAATGATCCTCGGCACGAGGATTGGTAGGTAGCTTCGGGGTGTCGATCATTGACTAGTGAGGATGAGAACCGGTATAAGCCTAGAATGGGGAGACTCGAATTGAGGAGTGAACAACATTATTATATGCAAACTCCGCAAAGTGGAGAATCTCGGCCCAATCATCCTGTTGATAACTCAGGAAACACCGGAGATATTGCTCCAACGTTTGGTTTGTTCGTTCCGCTTGCCCATCGGTCTGAGGAGGGTAGCCAGAGGAGAGGTTGCAAGAGACCTTGAGCATCTTGAAGATATGTTGCCAAAATTTGGAGACAAATTGCGGTCCTTGGTCACTGATGATACTGTCTGGGAGGCCATGATGCCGAAATACCTCATGCATGACAAGGGCGGCGGTTTCCTCGCTAGTGATGGCCTTAGTACACGGCACAAAATGTGCCATCTTCGTATATTGATCGACGAAGGTTAAGATAGCATCAAACCCCTTCGAGACCGGTAGATTTGTGATAAAATCAAGACAAATAGACTGCCACGGCTTACTTGGAATCGGTAAGGGTTCCAACAAACCATATGGATGGTGTTGTGGCATCTTTGCTCGGCAGCAAGCATCACAGGTCCAAACGTAGTCGTCGACAAAACGTCGCATATGGGGCCACCAAAAGGATCGTTGAACTAGATCCAACGTCTTAGTGCTATCGAAATGTCCCGCCATATGGGTGTAGTGACAACTTTGGACGATTGGAAGACGACATGAGCAATCGGGGACATATACAAGGTTTTTAAAGAATAATAAACCATCATGATATTCGAATTGTCGGTAGTCCATACCTAGTTGCTGAGACTGGGAACAAGATGCCCAAGAGGTATCAATGTGCGCTAGAATGTCTTGAGCAAAACTGTCTGTCTTCAAGTTCGCACGTATGGCATCGGTATTTCGGGAATCCATTGGGGTGTGAAAAATCCGCGTTGTGTGCAATTGTGTTGGTCCCAAGATTACTTGCTTTTGATTATCAAATGCTGGATCACCAGGACGAGGTGCAAGATATGAACGCTGTGATAGCACATCTGCTTTTCCTTGCTGCTTCCCCGATCGATATGTGATTTTGAAGTCGAAACGCGTGAGGAATTGAGCCCACCGAGCTTGCCATCGATTTAGCACCTGAGCGTTCTGGAAATAAGCAAGGTTTTTGTGACCACTAAAGACAATGACTTGATGTGGAGAGCCCTCTAAGAAATGCCGCCATTGCACAAAGGAATCCACGGTGGCTAATAACTCCTTGTCATGTATTTCGTAGTTGATTTCCGTGGCATCGAATTTGCGCGAATGGAAAGCTACAAGATGTAACTCTTCTTTATCTCCTTGTTGAGAAAGGATGCTACCGAGGGCGAAATCCGATGCGTCGGCCTCCATGATGAATGGTTTCTTTGTATCCACATGTGCTAGAATAGGAGCTGATGTAAAGGCTTTCTTAAGAAGCCGAAAAGCCATGTCCGCTTCATTGGACCAAAGAAATGCTTGTCCCTTCTTCGTAAGTTGTGTGAGAGGTAAAATAATCTTCGAGTAATCCTGTATAAACTTGTGATAGAAGTGAGCAAAACGTAGAAAACATCGTACATCTCGTACCGATCGTGGAACTTGCCACTCTAACACAGTTTGGACTTTAGCTGGATCCATGGAGATGCCCTTTGAGGAGATGACGTAGCCTAAAAATTCCACTTGCTTGCAGTCAAAGCTACATTTTTTTAGCTTGGCATAAAGACCATTCTTGCGGAGTCGTTTTAGTACGAATAGTACATGAGAATCGTGCTCTTCCTGGGAATTCGAATAAATCAAGAGATCATCCAGATAGATGATCAAACAGATATCCAAGAGGTCTTTGAATATATCATTTTCCATGTGTTGGAAGATTGCGGGTGCATTGGTTAGACCGAACGGCATAACAGTATATTTGAAATGCCCATACCGCATGCGAAAGGCAGTCTTCCATTCATCTCCCGGTCGTATCCGCACGAGGTTATACGCTCCTCGTAGATCGATTTTTGTAAAGAACTTGGCACCATTAACTCTCTCTAAAAGACTTGATATAAGAGGAAGTGCATACCTATTCTTGATGGTGACTTTATTTAAGCCGCGGTAATCATCGACGAGATGAAGTGAGCCATCTTTCTTCTTGACAAAGAAGATGGGTGCACCGGCCGGAGATTTCGAATGACGAATAAACCCGCTTGCCAAGTTCTCCTCTATGTAGGCTTGAAGGACTTCTAACTCGGTGGGGGACAAGTTGTAAATGGGTCCCCATGGTGGCTCTGCTCCCGGTTGTAGTACAATGGGACAATCATAGGGACGATGATGAGGAAGAGTACCGGCTTTTACCTTGTCAAATACATCGGCATAAGGATGATATTTTTCCGGAAGTTGTACTAAGGATTCCTCCTTAATAGGGTTGGAAGGATGTACTGATATTGCAAATAGGAACATTGCCTCCTTGTGTCCTTCTTTGCGTAATTGACGTAGTGAAATGGTCGAAACTCGATGAGTAGATTCTTGGGGTTGTCGATGTCAGACTTCTCTTGTTCTCCAATCTATGTCTGGATTATGTAATTCAAACCAAGGTAATCCCAGGACAATGGGATGCTCTGGACTACTAATTATATTAAATGCTACTACACACACAAAACTACCTAGGACAACTCGAATGGGTTCTGACTCTTCTACAATATTCCCGGAAGAAATGGAACGACCACCAATGACTACTATAGATGCGGGGCAAGGAAGTTTTCTTAAGGATATCTGAGAAGCTTGGGCAAAATTTCGATCCATGAAATAGGAATTAGCTCCGGAATCTAGAAGTGCTAGGACATGTACTGGGGAGTACTTTTAGTACTAACTATGACTTGGGCTAGGAACACATTGCTAACTTGCTTGGAGGGAATGGAACCACTAATGGGCTGTACAGATCTAGGGCTATCCAACCAAACGGCTCCTATTTTGGCTAGACTCAATCGTTTAACTCTTCATCTAATTGACTAAGGATTTCAAATTTGTTTGAGATACTTGGGCTATTAGTACTATTAATACTACCAAACACTCTATTAGTACTATTAATACTATCAGACACTCCTAAGGGAAGAATTGACTCGGGTTTAGTACAGGCTACGATTTGATTTACCTATCTTCTGGGCCTATGGGGACAATTGATTGCGATATTCCCTGGTCCACCGCAATAAAGAAATAATCGATTTGCACGTCGTCGTTGCTTTTCTTCTTCTGATAATGGGTCATGTTGACGCATGGTATTGATCTCCATCGGTGTCGGAGTATTTGCTTGAGGTATGTCTCGTGCAAACGGTTTGGCCGCGACTGAGATGTAAGTGGGCTCCGGCCTAGAGCGTGGTATCTGTAATTGACGTTCTGAATGCCGTTCGAAAAGGCGGTTGTCACATCGGACCGCTCGACTGATTGCTTCCGTAAGAGACTTTGGTTCTTCGGGGAATGTTAGAAGTAGATCTTTGACATCGTTTCGTAGGCTGTAGTGAAACTGCTCCATTAGTGCTTGATCATCCCAGGGGATATCTGAAGTGAGTAGACGGAAATCCGCCGTGTAGGCAGAGGCTGGACAATCGCCTTGACGCAATCGTCGGATCTTGTTGATCACCGTCCTGATGCTGTTGGTGTCTCCAAAGCAGGCTTTAAACTCACTAATAAAATCTTCAAAGTTATTAAGCAAGGGTGATTGTTTTTCTAGAATCGGAGCGAACCATGCTAAAGCTGAGCCGCTAAGCAACATGCCTATTAGGCTGACTCAGGACGCATCAGTGAGGTATCGGGAAGGATGCATTTGGATGACTAATCGTACATGATTAAGGAATCCCCGGAATTGCGATCGCATTCCATCAAATTTCACAAGAAGTCCAATCTTCGGATCTTTATGAAATCCTTGGGGACTTGATCCTTGTTGTTGCAATGCTGCTTCGAGTTGTTGTACCCGTAACGCTAACTCCCCATGCTGTTGCTGCGTTTGTTGTTTTTCTAAGGCGATTTGTTGCAGATCCCCTATCAGCCGTTGGTTTTCTTGTTCGAAGGCAACAAATTTTTCTTTTAGGCATTGTAGCTCGGAGAAAACAGATTGATATTCTTGGGCGCTAATAGTAGCCATAGTATAGGGAAAAGGGTAGGACGATGGGGGAGAACGACAAGTAGGCTTGAGGACAAATTGGTTCAAACTGTCAGGAATAGTACTAAAGCAGAGATAATTAGTACTAAAGAAGGGAATTACTATTAGTACTAAGAGGACGGGACTGCGTAAGACTCCCGAGAGAGAGAGAGAGAGAGAGAGAGAGAGAGAGAGAGAGAGAGAGAGAGAGAGAGAAGAGAAAAGAGAGATAGCGAGGATGGGAGAGAGAGAGATGATGATAACAGCTAATATATTATGTGAAGGATAAGTACAAAGTGGCTAAGAGGCTTAAGACTAGCATTGAACCAATTTGGTTCAACATAATGCCTAGTGCCTTCTTTTATAGTGTTCTCAGGAGTAATCCTGAAGCTTTTAGAATGTTCCAGGGAAATCTAGAATATACATTAATTTCCTATAATAAAACTTAAATGAAAATAATATCCTATGTATTACAATAGATGGTATAATGGTCAAGAGCTCGACCCATATAACATAAGGTCATGGGTTCGAGTTTTGCAATCTCATGACACTAAAAGCAGTGTTATTAATGAGTAGTCTCCCCCCTTCATGGGAAACTTTCGTCACAATTGTGTGCAATGCGTCGACTGTTGTAGTAAAGTACTCCGAAGTCACAAGCTCAATCTTGACTATATTAGGAAATAGGTCTCTCCGGATGGGAAGGAGAGCATGAGCCGAACTAGAGTCTACGGAACCGATAAGATGAAGTGAGCAGATCAGTTGGATTCGATGAGTAAGCGAGACTAGATCTAGATCCAGATAGGCATCCGAAAAAGGTTATATTTGTAAATAACCCTAATGTTGTATTAGTATAAATACAACTAGGGCATGTATCATTTTGTGTGTAGACAAAGCAGTTATTGGTTTTGTAATTGACTAGAGAGAGAGAGAGAGAGAGAGATGTTTTGTACTCTATTGTAATTGTTTGTTAGACGAAGATGAGCTCGAGGTTGTTGCCTGTGAGTCCCCTTGTACTTTCCCATACATAGTGTAATAGTTCAGAGTTTGTGGACTCCCGTGGTTTTTTCCCATTCAGGGTTTTTCCACGTTAAATCTTGTGTCTCTTTATTTCTGTTTTGTTGTCTTGATCTTTGCATCCTTCATTTGCACAAGTAAACTGGTTGTGTCCGACTGCATATCCTATCAAACTGGTATCAGAGCGATGGATGAACATTTTAGTGGAATGTTCAAGTTAACCGGCTTCAATTACTCATGTGGAAGTCGAAGATGCAGGATATGCTCATGTGCAAAGACTTATGGTTGCCAATGCAATACATCATGGATATGAAGGCAACGACATACATAAGGTGTTTTATAGAAATGAGTCTATACAACAACCTCAACAAAGAGACAGATGCTGACGTCCTTTGGAAGAAGATCAACATAATGTTCGAGAACAAAAATGTTGTCAACAGAGTCTCAATGTTTTGAAAGATTGTGAGACTCTGGTATCAACATGAATCCAGCATGGCGGAGCACTTGAATGCCTTCCAAGGACTGATAAACCAAACCACCTCTCTAGAAGTACCTCTTGTCGACGAGGTATTGGCACTATTGCTGCGAGGATCCCTTCCGAATAGTTGGGAGATGCTCGTTGTCACTTTGGGCAAGACCAGACCGGAAGGGAAAAATCGATCCCTACAGACAGTGAAGTCAAGCTTGTTAAATGAGGAAGCTCGCCGGAAGGACATAGAGTCCATTTCTGACCCGAAGGCCTTAGTCACAAAAGGTGACATGAACAAAGGAAATGGCCGAAACAGAAGTTCCTAGAACCGAGAGAAGTCAGGGACGAGGTTGAAGTCAAGAGAAGGCCCACACACTTTTGTTGTGGGAAGCCGTGGCACTTCTAAAAGAATTTCCGGCACTTCTGGAAAGAGAAAGGGAGAGTTGATGGTGTAGAGCCGAAGAAGATTCCAGACAGAAAAGGCACCTTAGTGATTGCGACAAGTGAGGAGCTGTTGCTAATTAGCGAGCAAAACGAGGTGAGCCTTGTTAGCAACGAAATGGCATGGGTGGTCGATTCTGGAGCATCGTTTCACTTGACCCTCGATCAGAAATACTTCTCATCATACAGATTCAGAGATCATGGTTTGGCAAAGATGGGAAACGAAGGAGCATGTCGAATCATCAACAAAGGAGACGTGTGTTTGATGAAATCAACCGGGTGCAAATTGGTGTTGAAAGATGTGCGACACGTCCCAGAGTCGGATTGAATCTGATCTCAGCCGGTTGGCTAGACGATGAAGGCTACACAGGTAGCATCTGGAACGGCACACTAAAGTTCTGCAAGGGAAACCTGATCGTGGCCTGAGCCTGAAAGACAAACACACTGTATTTGATGCATGCTCAAGTATGCTGAGAAGAAGTAAATTTGGCAGCCGATACAAGCGGTGAATTGTGGCATAAGAGGCTATGCCACATGAGTGAGAAGGGGATGCAGAAGCTTGCCAAGGAAAATCTCATACCGGAGATAAAGAATGTGCAACTTGAGAAGTGCATTGATTGCTTGGCCAACAAGCTAAACAAAACCTCTTTCCGATCAAGAACCCCGATGAGAAAGAAAGCACTGTTAGAACTTGTGCATACGGATGTATGCTACGTGGACACTAAGTCACATGCTGGTTCACAATATTTTGTGACCTTCATAGATGACTATAGTTGGAAGTTTTGGGCTTCCGTTCTGAAGACGAAGGACCAGTGTTTACGGGTAGGGGGTGGAGCCAAGAACAACTCCACCCCCCTCCCAAGGGGGTTATGCATGAGAGAGAGAGAGAGAAGGATAGAGAAACAAAGAAATGACACAAAATGAGAGGGAAAAAATCTATATGCATTACATGTCCCATAAGGGGTTTATATAGTACATAATGTAATGGTTACATAATATGACCATTACCAAAAAGACCGTTACATTCTTGTACACATGCACATAATTGTGCATGTGTTAATGCACATATTTATCCTCACTCACGCTCGTATACATTACACATATACCACAACCCCTTTATCGCGTTTGACCCTTACACCGCCCCATACACTCCTACGAGTAACACATGGCATGCCTGTGGGACAGTCCATCACACAGTGAACCCACTCACCATGGCAACTCTTATTGACCGAAACTCCATCGGCCGTCTTGTCGGTCAGAAATCCCTCGACTGGATCATAGCTCTACGATTGATAACTTCGATCGGAGCTTTGATTGATCCGAACCTTCTTGTTTGGTCAACACATCTCTCGATTGGATCACACACCAATCAGCTCGTCCATTGCAGCATGGGTCGTGAAATTGTGTTGCATGTATGTGTATTCTTCAGTTTCTTCATGTGAGTTGAGTTTCATTTTTTACCCTCAAGTTTTTGAAATTTTATTTTCTACCCTTATGAAATTTGGTTGTATGCCCTCTGGTTCTAGAAATTTGATTGTTTGCCCTTGAGTTTTTGAAATTTTGTCCTATGTCCCTCCTGTCTCACTTCTTTCCTCTCTTGTTGTGTCTTCTTCTTTCTCTTTTGTCTTCATATTCTTCTTTCTTTTGTTGGAAAAGAAAAGAGAGAGACATAGAAACAAAAGGAGAGAGAGAGAGAGAGAGAGAGAGATGTAGCAGTGATGGTAAGGTTGCCCAATGGAGACCAGGTGGTCATGGGTTCAACCCCTACATTCCACAGTGGCATCTAGTGAATTAAGAGATATAAAAGAAGTATATAATAGAGAGGTGAGGAAGTTGGGTTTCGTACCCATAACACAGTGCTTGTAGTGCTAACAACTTACCACTAGGGTAAGGTAACTACGATAAAAGAGAGAAAGATAAATAGATAGATTATATTATTGTCTTCGGAGGTCAAATATGACCTATGAGACCAAAAATATTACATTTCACGTGATACATGTGAAGGTGAGTAGCGACTCTCGATGTTCAAGAACTTTACCAATGAATGTTGCAATCGAGAGTGCACATCGTGGTTGTGAGACAAATTTGTGCAAGGATTGGGCTCGATCAAAGAGATGTGGAAAGCATGGTCGAATATGATAAAAGGTAGAGCATTCTATCAAAGTGTGATACTCAGACTCTAGAACTTGCTAAGTCGCATGGAACCAATGGTTCGAATGGTAGATATCGGGATGGGCTCTAACATGTATCGATGTGTACGACTTCCCCGTTCCGTGAAGAATATGGTTTTGTAATTAGGTGCAACATTTGTAGTATAATGTGTGAAGTGTGAGCCACCACATTTGTCCCATGTCATGATACATTGGTGTTGCAAAAATGCCTCATTTATAGAGGAATCTAGTGACGCATCATGAAGCAAGTGTCTTGGATCCCATCTACCAAACCATTTTTCTAAATCTTGCATCCAACCGGAACACAAAATTTTGCTTTTATGCGTCTTTTGGATCTTTTTACTTGCTTCCCATGCAATTCTAGGAAGTCAATGTGAGGGGCTTTTTTGAACCTTAAGCATGTATTCAGCAACCCTTTCCATGGCCATGATCTCAATGGGAAGCGATCCCGTCTCAAGGAGGAGGGTGTAGGGCGTTTGTTTCTTAACTTGTAGAAACTTTGTAAGAAAATGTTTTTGGACATTTTCAAACTCTTTCCACGTAGATTTAGGGATGCTACCACCCCATACTTCCACCCCATAGAGAAGAACTGGGGTCACCAAAGTGTCAAAAAGATATTTCTTGAGAACCCAACACTTAATATCTCCAAGATTGCATGTGTTCTCAAATGCATAATATGCTCGCTTACCCGCCTCTAAGCGGTGGTGTGTAGCACATTCATTCCATTTATGATTTGAAGGAACTTCAAGGCCAAGATATTTGAAGCGTTCCACACATTCAAGTGGTTCATTGTTGTACATAATGCATGGTTTATCTCTTTTTTGACTCTTCACAAGCATAATCTTTGTTTTAGAGCTATTGACACTTAATCTAGTATGCATGCAAATTTTTTCCAATGCCTTCGTAAGCTTTTGTGCATCTCCTGAAGTATTTGCAAAAAACACTACATCATCCGCATATAACAAAAGCATAATCACAACATTCCCAATGGCAACTTCTTCAACACATTCTTCCTTTACAAACTTGGTAACCATTTCTTCTAATTCATCAATGCATAGACCAAATAATGTTGGTGACAATGGGCATCCTTGGTTAACACCAATAGTGCTATTGAAAAAATCTGAAAGTCTATCTCTCATATGCACACAACATATAACCTTCTCATATATTCGGGAAATTGCAAGCATATATTCACTTGGCACCCAAGTTCTTCCATCCGCCTCCAAAGATGCTCAAGATGTACCATATCAAAAGCTTTCTTGAAGTCTACAAAGAAACAATATAAACCTTTACCTCTAAGGCGACTTTCCTCCATTAATACTCGAAGAGTGACAAGATGATCAATGGTGCTATGGTGTTTTCAAAAACTAGCTTGTCCATAAGCTCTCTTACCATTTTCTTCTGCCTATACACTTATCTTCGATTCCATTATACATATTGCCATTAATGAGCCAACCATCATGGTTCGGTAGTTGTTTACATTATTTACATCTTCGTCTTTATGTAAAGGTTTGATCCAATATGTAGTCCAATCATATGGCATACCATGTTGCAATGCATCATTAAACATATCCCATGTTTTCGATTTAGATTTATGTTTGTTAGTTTTCGGGTATGTTTTTTGTTTTAGTGTTTATGTTTTTAATCTTAGTGTTTAACCCCCCACCCCTCTTCCTTTTTGTTATTCCTAATCATGCCGGCTCCCTCTCCTTTCTTCTACCTTGTCTTCAATTCGGGTGCACTCAAATCGAGCGTGGTGTTCCTCTTCGCCTACCTCTACCCGCCGATGATCCACCATTCCGCACTCCTTGTTCCGACCGTAAGGTCCATATCCATATATGTGCTTCCTTTCCCGTCCATTTGAGCATTTCAACTTTTATACATTGAAGATCGCTTGCCTTTCGAGAGGCCAATTTCTTAAGTCCTATGCATATATCTTCAATTGTAAAGAAGGGAGACATATGTGAAAGAGAACCATAACACATCATCTTTCTGGAAAAAGATAACTCATATAAATTCTTACAATGCATAGACAAGTCATAAAGGGTTAAGTCACCATAACTCTCAACACGTTTCTCCTTTAGTTTTCCCCAAAATTTAGCACATGCATGTGCTTTCTCTTGCGTTTGGAGAAGTTGTTGAGTAACTTCACATATTCGTCTCTTTCTTTGAATAAGTCTTTTATAGTCATGCAAATGCTTTTGGTAATTTTCTTTATCCTTAACTACATCCAAAACCATAAGGCACTTTTGAGCTTCATGACATTCTTTATCAAACCATTTTTTCTTACATTTCTTGGTGCATTTCCATGATGTGTGGTTGGTTGAAAAACATTTGTTTGTACAAGAGAGAATGACATTCTTAAAAGCTTCCAATTTGTATTCTAGTGTGGCACCATGTTGTGTCTTTGTCATTTGTAACATATCCTCAACCATCTTGGAATACATGGGCGCTCATTTAAGATTCATGCTCAAGTGCGTTTGTTTACTATCTTCAATGACCTTCTCACAATCAAGCCTATGCATACATTTGAGATCAATACATAAATTCCTATGATCGGATTCCGGTGTCCATTCCCCCAATGAGAATTTATGTATACGATCCAAAATACCTTCGGAAAGTAGCACATAGTCAATCACACTATTTCCATTGTGTTTTCTACATGTAAAGCTGTAACTAGTATTGGGCCATAAGGAAATACCATTTGCAATAAGCAATCCGGTACTATTGCACATTTGTAGGAGTAGTTTCCCAAATTGGTCCAGATCTTTTTCGTCGCTAGAAGATTGACTATACATTTGCATATCCTCTTGCATCCTTGAGATATGTGGCATGAAAGATTCTTGTGAATCAAGTTGGAAACTTCTTATATGAGCATTCATGTCACCAAAGACAATAACTTCCCCTTTGGATTTGAAATAAGCAATATCATCTTCTAGATTTGCAAAAGGTTGATCTTTATCCAAACAAGCATAGAAGTTAGAATCTTGATGAGGAATGTAACATCCAACGACAAAAGTGGGAAAATCATTAGGTGTTTATATTTTGTGCCATATGTAGCATTTATGTTCATCATTTTTTACGAATTTCCTTTCTTAATCAAACATGCCACCCCTCGTCCTCTTCTTTGTCTTGGATTTTTCTCCCATATCAAAGAGTGTACATTATAGTTTCCTAAACCTTGAATCCTTTGAGTATCATGCTGCCATTTTTCAACAAGAAGTGTGATATCTGAGTCATTGATGAACTCCTCTATGCCGAATCCCGCATTCCATGGGTATCCATTGCAATTCCAAAAACATAGTCGTAAAAGACGTGGTTTAGTCTCATAGGTCACGTGTCTCTATTTGCCTACATTTCCATCTTTAAGCACATCCTTAACCTTAATTTTCAATCTTTCTTCATATGCTTTACGACGGGCATTTTGTTGTGAGATAGTACGATCTTCACTCACAAAGCATTGTGTACCTTTCAGGTATACCCAACTATTTTCGAGTATGATCCGCCGCTTTGTATCATCCGTCATTGCACATACAATGGGCCTTTCGCCAGAGCGAGGAACACCATGTTTACCAACTCGGTGTGCCCCATATATATTCACATCCGACATCCCATAATGCATGCTAAAAAATTCACCAATAGCCTTTCCAAGGGAAGCGGGTGTTTCCATACTCTCCTCTTTAATCCCACGGATAACAATGTTCTTTGATCTTCGTTCATGCTCTTTCAATTCTCGGGCATCTATGCTTTCTATATTCTTCTCTTGATGCCTCGCATGCATATTAGATGAGTTTGATACCCCATCCCCACCACATACATTGGCCCATGATTTCGTTGTACATACATTTTTCATCTCACTTACATCCCGCCTCATCGTGTCTAATTTTTCTTCTTTTAATGCTTCCTTTAACTCAATCTTATTAAGGCTCTAATTTTTTCGAAAGAAGCTCTTTTACATTCTTGAATCTCTCCTTCAAGTTTTGCAACCACATTCTTACGAATTTCATTCTCAATGGCAATAATTTGGAGCTTAGCATTCTCTTTCATTAACATCCTAATCTCTTCACCTTGCTTGTTTATGGTTTCTTGAAGATAAATCAAGTGACTCATAAGCATTTTGTCCATTGTGTTTATTGCATTGGAATCAACATTTGTTGGTGATTTCGGTTCATTATCAATCATACTCCCGAACTTTGAGGCAGCCTTACGAGTGTGTGTCATTGTAGGACCAAACCCTATGAGAAGAGAGAGAGAGAGAGAGAGAGAGAGAGAGAGAGAGAGAAAGAAAGATATATTAACGTCTTCTAAGGCCAAATTTGGCCCATGAGACAATTGGTTTACAACAAAAGAGTATTTATCCCGTCATCATAACTAAAATAAAATTAAGTAAAAAATAGAACTTAAACTAAAAGAGTTCTAGTAGTGTACAATACGTAGTATACTCGAAAGTGACTATACACTAAGCCTAATTTTATTTCCACCCAAGCCTCTCGAAAAGAAGTGGGGGGTCAAAGGGTCTTGATGTGGGTGTGACCCGTGGTTCCAATGTAGAGAGTGCCCTAGCCATGGCTTCTAGGCGGTGTAGCTCACGTTCCCTTATTTTCAATATTGCTTCCACATCACGTCGAGTTGCTTTGAAACCCGGCACCCGAGGACGTCTGGTTCTTCTCTGGTTTTCTACCTCATCAATGGAAAGGCCGAGTGGTGCAAGTGTGTCAGCATTCGTTGTCTCCTCCTGTTCCTGAAAAACTTCATTTGTTACATGTTCGTGATCATTAGCAACATTATTGTCAACATTTTGTAACTTATTCTCTCTGTGTTGTTTTAGCTCTAGAATGTATTTGCCTAATTTCTTTATATCTAGAGTATCTAATAGTTTGGGGAGGGTGGGAGACGAACCAAGTATGTCTTGGTATTTTGCCCTTATCTTGGCATAGGTTGGACACTTGCATGTAAAGTGGTAGTCATCCTCTATCTCTATGTGACATAACCTACATATCCTTTCCTCCCTAGGGACTCCACTAGTACGACCATTCTCAATCTCAAGTTGGTGAGATGATATTCTAAGTTGTCCAATGGCAACCCTTAGTGCATGTGGTAAGAATACATCTAGATATTTTGGCCGTGTGATAAAACCTAATTCAGAGAAGTGCATGAAGTGTTTCTTATAGTACAACATTTTAGATGGGAGTGGCTCTAGTGGGGTGATCCATTTACACCGAGTGTAAATTTGCCATATTTCTTGGCATATTACTTTATTGCGGTCCTCATGAGAGATTAAAGTGTTATCACTCGTGTGGTTGTACCTAAGGGGAGGTAGGTTATTAATGTCTAGACCATTCGCAAGAAGCCAACTCACCATCATGCCATACCATGAGCTAGTATAGCCGGACTCATACAATGATCGAGAGGCCTTAAAGGCTTGATGAGATATTCTATCATGTGGTTGGCTATGTATCCTGTGAATGAAGACTACAAGTTGAAAAAGTGCCTCTACTAACATTGGGGGTAACGTGAACTCAGACCTAATAATGTCATGTGGTACAGTCGATTTGCTTCGGAGTTGGCATGATAGCATCATCACCAATGGTCTCTCTAATTGCGTCCACATGAAAGATGGTAATCCTGGAGCCCAAACCGTTGATGCATACATAAGGGAGGGGGTCACTAATGAGTCAAAGAGCCACCCTTTAGTCCGTGGCTCTTGAAAGTGTGCTTGGTGGCATTGTCTCTCTAGGAGTTAGAGGGATGCATGTCCTCTCGTGCGTCTATCCTTCGCTGCCTGTGTCATCGAAAATTTACCTGAGCGGGCACTAAAAGTGACTCCGAGATAGACGTATGATCCAACCACCTCGACTGGGCCTAAGAGAGAGAGAGAGAGAGAGAGAGAGAGAAAATGTACCTTTCATTTGATTTAGGGCTTCAAAATCTACCTTGCGTTTGAGGAGCCGTGGGGCAAAGATGAATGCAGACGAAAACACTCATAACTTCTCGCCACGGTAACGGAATTCAATAAATGAACTTTCCTGAGAGAGAGAGAGAGAGAGAGAGAGAGAGAACGAGGGAAACAAAGAAGTTATATTATAATAAAAATGCACACAAATAATGTGTTTAGAATGAGGGCAACAAATAATGTGTTTAGAATGTTGAAGAGGTTTTGTTAGAAAATCAGCCCTCATTTGATGAGTGGGGGCAAACTTTAGCATTATCTTCTTTGTTTCAATGAGATCGTGAAGAAAATGATGCTTCAAATCCACATGAAGTATATTGTTGCTCATCTTTGGATTGTTGACTAGCTTGATGCATGCTTGATTATCACAAAATAAGGTCATTCCAACAACATATTTAGCTTCGGTGGATGACAATGCTACGGTAGTTTGTTTCTTCAACTTCCATGAAATTGCAATGCCAGCTAGTGTGTAAACATAGCCACCTGTTGACTTGCGATCGTCCACATCTCCTCCCCAATCGAAGTCCGACCAACCAATTAGTTGACTGGAGGGGTTTGTCCATCCTTGAACAAGTGTGATTGACTCAAATTGTGTGGCCAAGTAAGTCAACACATAATGTTGAGTATGCTTCAAATATCATAGTAATCTTTTGAGTGCAATCCAATGCTTTGGTCTTGGATTAGCCATGAAACGAGAAAGAAAACCGGTGGTAAAGCAAATATAGGGATGTGTGCAACTTACTAGATATCTTATACACCCAAGGATTTGTTTATAGGGTACATCCTTTCGGAAATTTCTCGCTCATTTTTGGGAGAATCATCATTTGAAAGTTTACATGGAGAGGTAAGAGGAGTACTAATAGGCTTACTATGGAGCATATCAAATCTTTGGAGGATAGAATTAATATAATTTGATTGTGATAATGAGATAGTATGATTTGTTCTAATTTGAGTTATTTTGATGCCCAGAAAATGTGTCATAGGGCCTAAATCGGTGATAGGAAAGACATATGCAAGTTCCTTCTTTGCAATAGTTAGATAAGATTTAGAGTTAGAGATCAAGGGTAAATCATAAACATAGACACCTATAATAACAAAATTGGATTTGACTTTTCTAACATAGATATTTGGCTCATTGTTTAAACGATGATATCCAACTTTGATAAGAAAAGAGTGTAGTTTGTGATACCATATGCGTGGAGATTGCTTAAGGCCGTAAATAGATTTATGAAGTCAACAAACATATGTCGGATGACTTGGATCTTCAAAAAATTGTGGTTGTTGTAAATAAAATTCTTCATCTAAATCTCCATGAAGAAAAGTCATTTGTACATCCAAGTGGTGCAACTCTAGATCATGTTGAGCAGCAAGAGCAACAAGCATTCGAAAACCACACATTTTTAGTGTTGGAATAAATGCATCTTGAAAATCAATACCTGGTACTTGAGAAAAACCTCGAGCAACTACACGAGCCTTAAAGCGAATTAGATTACCATTACTATCTCACTCATTTGACGATCTTTTGGAGTCTCAACGAGGGTCCACGTACCATTTTTAATTAAAGCTTTCATTTCTTCTTCTCCATTTGATAGAATCGGATCCGGAATGTGCATCTTTGGCCAATAGATTTGTGTCATCACTAAGGGTTGGAATAACTTCTTCTTGTATATAAGCTTCATGGCCCAAGTCCACAAAATGTGCTGCCATTTGATCAAGTTGTTCATAAATACTATTTAGAGGTCTATACTTTGGAGGTGGAGAAGTTGGTGATGAAGAATTAGGAGAGGAACTAGAGAAGATAACATCATTTGTATTGTTAGAGGGAATTAAACAATGTGTGTTTAAAGGAGTATGAGTAAGAGAATCATCTAGAGATTGGAGTGAGGAAAGATTAGATGAAGAATTAGTTGGTTGAGGAGGATTGACCCTTCCCTTGTGATTAGATGGAAGAACAACACAAATAGTGCTAGGAAGTAGTGGATGAGCCAATGTTAGCTCCTTCAATACGAGAGTTATTAATTTTAGAGATGGTTGAGGAAGATGGTTGTAAGTGGGTAGGGGTAGGTAATAACGGAGGTAGATTAGAAGAACATGAAAAAGAAACATTTGTAGAAAGTCCATTTTCTTGGAATATCACATTGCGACTAAAGAATATTCTTTGCTTTTGTGGGTCGTAGAGCTTGTATGCCTTGTATCCCGAAGCTTCTCCATATCCAATGAAAATTGATTTTGTAGCTCTTAGATCTAGCTTGTTTCTTTGAACAGTTGGCACAAAAGAATAAGCATCACAACCAAAAATACGAAAGTTACTTAGGTTAGGTTTGTGACCATGCCATAGTTCATAAGGGGTTTGACCATGCCATAGAAAGAAAAGGAGAGAGAGAGAGAGAGAGAGAGAGAGAGAGAGAATGAGAGAAACAGAGAAGTTATTATAATAAAAACGCCCTAATGATTACAATTGTTGGTGGTGGCTTTATAAAACCACCACCACCGATGCCAAGAAATTGTTTGAACCTAACTGATAACTAATAACTAACACTAATTAATATTTATTTATTTATTTTCGATTATTATTTTCCACATCTTCTTCCTTTCTTTCGCCTTTCCTGCAGAAACTTCTTCCTGCTTTCTTCTTTCTCCTCCCATGTCTCTTCTCTTCTTTCTTTCTTTCTTTCTATTTTTTTTTTCTATTGCTACTGCTTCCTATCTTTTCTTTGCTTCTCCTCTTGCTTCTTAGAATCATTACCAATGTAGAACCCTGATAGAACCATCTAAAAACCGTTTCCTTAGAAACCCACTTAGTTCCTTCTTCCATAGACTTTCCATGATGCCTTTTCACTGGTCTACGAAGATTTAGATCTTGTTCAGCTTTTCTAATGGCAGTAGAAACTTCATCACTAGCATTCAACCCAACCCAATGAGTCCTTTTTCATGCTTCTGTGCTACAACCTGGAGGTGCTTGTTTTCTCGATCCGTTAGAAATATCTACTCTTAACTGCATTAAGGCTGCTCTGGAATCTTCGAACTCATCAAGTGTGTCTTGCCATTGCTCTATTTAGGTGTTCATCTCCTCATCAATAGATGTATCAAGCTTCTCATAATTATGAACATTTGAAGAGAGTTCTTCCTTGATTTCAACCCTAAGAGTAGCTAAAGACTCTTCGTTAAGCATTTCCTGAGCTTGAGCTGCCTTGCTCTTGACAACCAGAAGCTCATCAATGAGAACTTGAGCTTCATCATTTGTAAAAGCTGTTATGTAAAGGCGTCCCTCCTTGCAGGGGAGTCGGCCGAAAAGTCAACTTAAGAGTCAGCTAGTCGAAATCGGCTAAGAAGCCGAAATGAGTTGGCTGACAGAAATCAGCCGAAAAATCGAAAAGAGTCGGCTGACCAAATTTGGCCGAAATCGGTCGGAGAGCAAAAAGGAATAGTTATTTTGCCGAAGAACCGAATTGGGGGTCGACTGACCAAATTAGGTGAAAAAGCCGAATTCGAATTCAATTGAATTGGAGTTCAAACACACACACACATATATATACATATGTCTTCTTATACATATGTATGAAGTGACTTAGTATATATATACTAACAGGCCTAGTAGTGCGTATGTATGTGGGATAACTCACTAGAAGTAAACAGTGAGATAAAGGGGGGAAAAACATACATAACATATGTGAGTAAGTGAGATATATATATATGTGAGTGAAAAACGAGTTGTAAAAACATCGTGACCCAGAGAATGATTGAGTATATACACAATAGTGGCTGTGCAGGAGAGAATACTCAGAAGTTAAGTGAGAGAAGAAAGAAGAGTGAAAAAAAGAGAAATAGAGAGAAAGATAGAGAAGCTTTGGAAGCTTCAAAGGGGAATAGACATCTACGTGTTAGGGTTTGGAATGCTCATAAGAAATTGTGGTTTCAGAGAACATTCAGATAAGATTAGGTGCTTTCATTCTATGGTTGTATTTTGTCCTCTATTATAGTGGAAATCTTTGTTCCGTGGTTTTTCCCTGAAATCAGGGTTTTCCACGTAAATCGTGTGCTCTTCTTCATTTTTCTGTTTGTGTCTAAGTTTAATATCGGAATTTGTCTGAGTGAAATTTTATCAAACTGGTATCAGAGCATAGGTTCTAGATGGAAGGGGGTGTGAGTGGCTTTCCGGGGATGATTGTCCTAAACTCACAAAACTATTCAGACTGGAAGATTAAAATGGAAGATCTTCTGATAATCAAAGATTTATATGAGGCTATAGAAAATAAGGATATACCAAGAGGGGTAATAGAATCGGAGTGGAAAATTCTAAATAGAAAGGCAGTGGCAACTATAAGACAATGTGTAGACATAAGCGTCCTACAACATGTAGCAAGTGATACCAATGCCTTCGAGTTATGGCATAAACTCTCTGCCCTCTATGAAAGGAAAAATGCCTTAAATAAAACCTTCTTGATGAGGAAGATAGTGAGACTAAAGTACGTAGATGGGCAGAGCATTGTAGAGCACATCAGTACTTTTATGGGAATGGTGAATTAGTTAGCCTCAACGAAGTTCCCATTAGATGACGTTATGCAGGCCACACTACTGTTATGTACTCTACCGAATAGCTAGGAAAACTTAATAGTGACACTCAACACCTCATGTAAAGAAGACAACCTATCTTTACAAGTATTCTAAATGAAGAGACAAGAAGAAAGGATAAAAGTGCCTTGTCTCAATCGGAAGCTAATGTGACCCAAGAACCTATTAGAGGTAGAAGAGAGCATAAAAGTTCAGAAAATGGAGATAGATTTTATGGAAGGTCGAAATCTAGGGGAAGGCCTACATGCTTCTATTGTGGGAAGCCCGACCACTTCCAAAACAATTGTCGACACCTCAAAAAGGACAAAGGCATGGCTGATGAGGTCGAAACCAGAAAAATCTCTGATGATAAAAATAGCTCATCCATTGTAACTAGTGAGGAAGAGATGTTATTCCTATGTAAACAAGTTAGTGTGAATCTCGCAAGTGCTGAGTGCTCATGGGTAGTGGATTCTGGAGCATCATTCCACCTAACCCCCAAAAGAGAATGTTTCTCATCTTACACAGCTGGTGACTATGGCTACATAAGGATGGGAAATGATGGTGAATGCAAGATCGTGGGCATAGCAAATGTGTGTTTGCTAACATCTACTAGCTACAGGTTAACACTGAAGGATGTACGCCATGTTCCAGATGTCAGATTGAATCTGATATCGGTTGGACGACTAGATGATGAAGGTTACCAGGGTGGCTTCCGAAATGGTACATGGAAGTTCTGTAAAGGGAGCCTGATTGTGGCTCGAGCCCAAAAACAGAACACATTGTATGTAATGCATGCAAAGTTGTGCCGAGATGAGGCAAATGTAGTGGCTGGCTCAGACGGTGAGTTGTGGTATAAAAGGCTCGGACACATGAGCGAAAGGGGAATGCATATCCTTGCAGAAAAGGATTTTCTACCGGAGGTGAAAGGAATACACTTGGAAAGGTGTGTGGACTGCTTGGCTGGAAAGCAGAATAGAACAACATTTCACTCCAGACCTCCGATGAGAAGAGAGCATGCTTTAGAGCTGGTTCACACAGATGTGTGCTATGTGGATGCCCCATCACATCGTGGAGGACAATATTTTGTCACATTTATTGATGACTTCAGTAGGAAGGTGTGGGCTTATGTGCTGGTGTCTAAAGACCAAGTATTGTCGGTCTTTAAAGAGTTTCATGCAAGGGTGGAAAGAGAATCTAGACAGAAGATGAAAGTTGTCCGGACAGATAACGGTGGTGAATATAGAGGTCAATGTGAGATGTATTGCAAGACTCAAGGCATCAAACTTGAGTATACGGTGCTGAAGACACCTGAGCTAAATGGTCTAACAGAAAGAATGAATCAGACTATAATGGAGAGGGTACGAAGCATGTTGGCGCATGCAAAACTGCCAAAGTCGTATTGGGTTGAGGCAATGTTGACGGCTGTTTATCTCATAAACAGATCTCCATCAATGCCTCTAAAGGGGAATGTACCATAGAGGGTGTGGACAGGAAGGAATGTGTCTTATCAACACTTAAAGGTGTTTGGATGCTTGGCCTATGTACATGTTGCTAAAGTTCAGAGGTCAAAGCTGGAAATCAAGTCCAAACCTTGTATATTCTTGGGGTACTCAGAAGATAAATTTGGGTACAACATGTGGGATCTTCTCGATAAGAAGGTGATAAGAAGTCGTGATGTTATATTCATGGAAGACAAGACAGTCGAAGACTGGAAAAAATAGAGACCAGAGTTGTCTTCCCAATCGACTACTACTATGGAGTCGACACTAGTTGATCCCACTCCCACACAACCAGTCGGCAGACAATAGCCGGCTGATGAAGCCGAATTTGAGTCGGCCGACACTCAACATCAAATAGATGCTCACGAATCTAAGTCGTAAGATGAGCTGGCAGAAGAAACCGAATCTGAGTCGGTTGGTGAAGGAAGAAGATATCCATGAAGACAAAGGAAGGCCTCCTTTAGATATCCAACCAATCAATATATCCTCTTGATTGATGAAGGGGAACCAGAATGCTATGAAGAGGCCATGACTGATGTACACAAGGAGAAATGGTATAATGCCATGCAAGAAGAAATGGATTCCTTGCATGAGAACCTAACTTATGAGTTAATGGAGCCGCCTAATGGTAAGAAGGCACTTAGAAACAAATGGGTCTACAAATTAAAGACTGGTGAAGATGGAAGTACACCCAGGTATAAGGCCCGTATTGTCGTAAAGGGCTTTCAACAAAAAAGGGTGTTGACTTTGATGAGATTTTTGCTCCAGTTGTGAAGATGACCTCTATTCGGACTATTTTGAGTATGGCCGCCTGTATGAATCTTGAAATCGAATAGTTGGATGTTAAACAGCTTTCTTGCACGGTGAGTTAGAAGAGGAAATCTATATGCAACAGCCGGAGGGCTTTGAGGTAAAAGAAAAAGAAAATCTCGTGTGTAGGCTGAAGAAAAGCTTGTATGGTCTAAAGCAAGCTCCACAACAATGGTATAAGAAATTTGAGTCCTTCATGTTGGAACATGGATTCCACAAAACACAAGCTGATCATTGTGTATTTGTGAAAAGGTATAATGAAGGTGATTTTCTTATTCTGTTGTTGTATGTGGACGATATGTTGGTTGTTGGACAGGGTGTCAAAAAGATTGCAAGCTTGAAGAAAGCATTGAGAAAATTGTTTGCCATGAAAGACTTAGGACCAGCAAAACAGATTTTGGGACTGCATATAGTTCGGGACAGGACTGAAAACATGCTATGGCTGTCGCAAGAGAAATATATGACAAAAGTTTTGCAAAGGTTTAACATGTACAATGCAAAATCGGTCGGATCTCCATTGCCAGTGGACTGTAAGTTAAATTCAGGACAATGCCCGAAAACAGAGAAAGATAAGGCAGAGATGAGGAGAGTGTCGTATGCTTCTGCTGTTGGCAGCCTTATGTATGCTATGGTTTGCAGAAGGCCGGACATTGCATTCACTGTTGGAACAGTTAGCTGCTACATGAGTAATCCTGGAAAGGAGCATTGGGTTGCTGTAAAATGGATACTTAGATATCTAAGAGGGACTTCGAGTGTATGCATTAGATATGGCTTAGAGAAACCTATCATAGAAGGTTTCACAGATTCTGATATGTCGGGTGATGTAGATTCCAGCCAATCCACATTAGGGTATGTGATGACTTATTTAGGGGGAGCCGTGTCATGGCAATCAAGATTGCAAAAGACTATGGCTTTGTCAACCACAGAGGCTGAGTATATGGCTGTAGTGGAAGCCGGAAAAGAAGTGATTTGGATGAGAGACTTCTTAAGCGAACTAGGAATGAAGCAAGAAAGGTTCTTGCTTCATTGTGATAATCAGAGTGCTATTCATTTGGCTAAGAATGTTTCCTATCATTCCCGTACGAAGCACATTCAAAGAAGGTATCATTGGTTGCGAGAGAAACTGGAAGAAAATGAATTTGCTTTAGCAAAGATCCATACTGATGAAAATGGATCAGACATGCTCACAAAAATTCTGTCTATGGAAAAACTCGTTGCGTGCCGAAAAAGGATTGGTTTGGTTGACTCTCCCCCTACAAGAGTGAAGGGAGAGTTTGTTATGTAAAGGTGTCCCTCCATGCGGGGGAGTTGGCCGAAAAGTCGACTTAAGAGTCAGCTGGTCGAAATCGGCTTAGAAGCCGAAATGCGTCGGCTAACCGAAATCAGCCGAAAAGCCGAAAAGCCGAAAAGAGTCGGCTGACCGAATTTGGCCGAAATCAGTTGGAGAGCAAAAAGAAATAGTCGGTTTGCCGAAGAACCGAATTGGGGGTCGATTGACTAAATTAGGTGAGAAAGCTGAATTCGAACTAGGTTGAATAGGAGTTCAAACACACACACACACACATATACACATGTCTTCTTATACATATGTATGAAATGAATTAGTATATATATACTAACAGGCCTAGTAGTGCGTCTGTATGTGGGATAACTCACTAGAAGTAAACAGTGAGATAAAGGGGGGAAAAACATACATAACGTATGTGAGTAAGTAAGATATATATATATGTGAGTGAAAAACGAGTTGTAAAAACAGCGTGACTCAGAGATCGACTGAGTATATACACAGTAGTGGTTGTGCTAGAGAGAATACTCAGAAGCTAAGTGAGAGAAGAAAGAAGAGTGAAACAAAGAGAAATAGAGAGAAAGATAGAGAAGCTTTGGAAGCTTCAAAGGGGAATAGACATCTATGTGTTAGGGTTTGGAATGCTCATAAGAAATTGTGGTTTCAGAGAACATTCAGATAAGATCAGGTGCTTTCATTCTATGGTTGTATTTTGTCCTCTATTATAGTGGAAATCTTTGTTCCGTGGTTTTTCCCTGAAATCAGGGTTTTCCACGTAAATCGTGTGCTCTTCTTCATTTTTCTGTTTGTGTCTAAGTTTAATATCGGAATTTGTCTAAGTGAAATTTTATCAAAAGCAACCTCTGGTGTAGAATCCTCTTCCTCAGATGAGTACGAATCTTCATCAAACTCACTCTCCTCATCATTGGTCTTTCTTTCAAAATCTTCAGATTGTCCATCTTCCTCCATTTTCTTTTCGGTATGGCAGAACACTCATTTAATTGGTATTAACATCAATTCATTGCGAGTGAATTCGTGAGGATGGCTTTTGTGTGGACTATCGACAAGGAGACAAAGATGTAGGAAAAGAAAAATAGGGAAGGAATGAATGAAGGCTATTGCGTCTCCAATGGCATGCTTGTTTGCTTTCTTCGTCTTCTTCATCCTTGTCTTCCTCTTCTTTTGTTGTGTGTTGATGGTGCTAGTGATGAGAATGGTGATGGTGATGATGAGATCAAAGACGAAAAACTGACGATCTGGTGTTGTTGTTGTGACATGTGAGCTTAGTGTGAGGGGGAGTTTCGGAGTGCTAAGGACTAGGAGGTCTTGGGGAAGAAAACAATAACACAATATAGACAAACATGCAGAGAGGGAGAGAGATAGAATTCTTCTCAAGGGAGGGTCGAGTGAGGGAAATTGAAGAAGCTCCTCCGGGGAACACCATTTTTTCGGCTACACCAACACACAGACACAAAGGAGTTGAGAGGGAGAGAGAGACATCTTCTCAAGGGATGGTCGGCCATTCGGGCATGCCATGTGTTTATGGGTGGGGGGTGGAGCCAAGAACAACTCCACCCCCCTCCCAAGGGGGCACGTTTGAGAGAGAGAGAAGGACAGAGAAACAAAGAAATGACACAAAATGAGAGGGAAAAATTCTATATATATTACATGCCCCATAAGGGGTTTATATAGTACATAATGTAAAAATTACATAATATGACCGTTACAAAAAAGAAAGTTACATTCTTGTACACACGCACATAATTGTACATGTGATTATATACATTTATCTTCACTCAGATTCGTATACATTACACATATACCACAACCCCTTTATCATGTTTGACCCTTACACTACCCTGTACACTCCTACGGGTAACAACCAAGTGTTATACGTCTTCAAGGAGTTCAAGGCAAGAGTCGAAAGAGAAACCAGTCGAAAAGTTAAAAGTGGTCAAGCAGTCAACGGAGGAGAATATCGACGGTAATTCGAGGAGTATTGTCGGTCGAAGGGAATCCGACTCGAATACACCGTGCTGAAGACGCCAAAGCGTAACGGGCTGACTGAGAGAATTAACCGGACCATCATGGAGAGAGTCTGGAGCATGCTTGCACATGCAAAACTATCAAAGACCTTCTGGGCTGAGGCGTTGATGACGACTATTTATGTGATAAAACTATGACCCTTAGACTGAGATATTCAGCCATGCATATTCCTAGGATACGGCGATGACGGCAAAGACACGTCGTACTAGCATTAGAGAGTGTTCGGTTGTCTTGCCTACATGCATGTTGTAAAGGACCAAAGTGGCAAATTGGACCCAAAGATTCAGCCATGCATATTCCTAGGATACGACAATGACGAGTTTGGCTACTAGCCATGGGACTTACTCGAGAAGAAAGTAATCTAGAGTTGAGATATAGTCTTCATGGAGGAGAAGACTATTGCTGACTAGGAGAAGGAGAAGATGAGTGTGCCCTCCCGGTCAGTCAAAAGTCGAATGTTGGATCCAGATGGCTAATTGGGATCCGGATCCAGATAGGGATACAAACACGGGGTCAGGTCTGGAGCCGGATTGACCGGATGACATCCAGTCGGACCCAAAGGGGAAGAAGTAGTCGACTCGGAATCAAACGATGAACCAGCCGAAGGAGAAAAGGAAGGATCTAGCGAGCTATTTGAGGAAAATAGAGGAAGGAGATACCCTTTGAGAGAGAGAAGGGCCCCCATGTAATACTCCTTAAAGGTCCATCTTATTCCTTAATATTAGTAAGACCTTGGATGCAACAATTACAAGTAATACATGATTGGAGTATTATGAACTTATCACCTTCAATGGGTTTCACATCTTCTATGACTTGTATCTACAACAACAAACCAAATGTATGAAGGAGAAGGAATCATCTATCGACAATGGCAAGCAAGAAGAGGAAAGCATAACAATTGATGGATCTTCGTGGGATAGGGAAAACAAATTGTTCCACGTGGTGTCTAAGGAGGAAGGAGAAGTCATTGAAGATGATTTCAAATAATATCCAAGGAGAAGAGCATCTAAGGTTCATTTCTCTTTTTTCTAAGTTTCCAAAGTTACTCATAAATGTCTATACACAAATAAAAGGAGAAGATGGTATCAAACACCACATCAAGTTGAAGGAGAGTGAACCAATTGACCAAATGCTTCAACAATCGGAGGTTATGCAAAAGGAAGATCTTAAAGTATTGTTACAAGAGAGTTTCATTTATCATATGGAGGATTTGAAGTGTGTGTCACCTAATGTTGTGATTCTAAAGCAGAAAGACATAAACTTCCAACTCTTTATTGATTCAACCAAACAAAATCGATTTTCACTTCCATTTCGAGATGAGATTCTTGATGAAATGTTTGTACACACAAAACAAGGTAATGTGGAGAATGTTGTGTGCCAAGAAGGAATTTATATGGATGAATCAAAGATCGAAGTTATTCAAAAGGTGGCAAGTCCAACAAGTCTCAAAGCTTTGACGGTATTTGTGCAAAAGGTTTATTCATATGTTGACATGCTTATTTCTATCAAGAGTTATGTATTGCATGGCCCTACTCGTGTTTGGAGAGTTGACGAAGACATAATAATTGTGGTAACCTCTTTCTTTGTGTTGACAAGGAGAAAGATGGTGATGGCAATTGTCAATGTGTGTGTGTGCATGTGTTTAGAAGTGTGAGGTTTTTCCTACCAACTAGCAGGGGTTTTACTCACATAATTTGTTTCTTTTTTATTTATTCTCTCCTTCTTTGTCTATAGCCATGAATAAGTCGAAAGAGAATATTTGGTTTTATTAGTAGCTTAGGGTTTGCCATAAATGGTTCACCAAGAAGCATGGGGGGGGGCTAAATGTGAAAGTGTTTTTAGAAATCAATGGATTGAACACTACAAGAATATAAGGTATGGAGCATTCACATCCGGAGGGCAAGAACACAAACCAAGGTCTTGAGGATAAGTCAAACTAAAAGCAAGGCACAAGGAGAAAAGTAAAAGAAGAAAAAAGCGGGCCACCAAAACACAGTTTGAAACGAACGCACATAACTAATTCTTTTGGAAGCCAAATATCATGTTCAAATATAGGTTGGAAAGCTTGTAAAGAGAGCTATACGTAGCTTTTTAAATCTCTAAATTTGAGGGATATATGATGATTAGAAGATTGTTGTGTTATAACTAAGAATAGGAGATAGAAAACTTCTAAAAAAAGCGTAAAAAAGAAAGCAAGGGAAAGTTATCTTGTAGAGGAGACCGTCATATAAAGCAAGAAGAGTAAGGTGGTAGAGAGAGAGGCTATTTCATGTGGTGTTTTCTTGCCCGTTTATGTAGTGTGGTTTAGTTGTTACCAATATAGCTTTGTATATTTGGATTTATGTATCTTCTTTCTCTCTTCTATCATGATCATTCATTATCAATAGATCTTTGTAGTTTTAGATTTATATATCTTCTTTATCTTTTCTTTCTATCATCATCCTTTCAATTAACTCTATATTAAATTAGCATGATCAAATAGAAAAATACCCACAATGAGGTATATATAGATCTCATGTGCAAGGGTGCACGTGTGTGAGGAGAATATAGGTACAAGGATGTAAGTCCTATATTAAATGTACTTGGGAGTGGAGGATCTAGAACATCCCAGTTACGTACAAGGTCCTATTTAAGGCGTTATAATGAACACTTCTAACTAGATTCTATCTAGGTAACTACGAAGTTACATGGTTGACTAACTAACTAAACTAAGTTGAGCTTCATCTCTCAACAACTACGTCCAAACTTCAGACGATCTGTTTGTTCTCAGAGTCCCAAAGTCGGTAACCAATCTCGCCATCTAGTCCATAGCCAAGGAAAACACATATCCTGGACCTCAGTGAAAGCTTTCGGTGATCGTCTTTTGGCATGAGAGTGTAAGCTTCCCAGCTAGAAATCCTCAGTTTCTCAGAATTCGCCTTTTTGTTGGTCCATAATTCCTGAGGAATCTGAAGTCCTAGAGGTCTACTCAATGAAATATTGATTATGTGTATTGTCGTAAGTAGAGCCTCTGCCTAGAAGCCATCCAACAGTCCGGAGTGGTGGAGCATGGACACTATTCGTTCTTGAATTGTCCAATTCATCCGTCTAACAATTCTATTCTGCCCCAGACTATGTGGTGCCGTGTATTCACATCTGATGCTATATTGTTGGCAAAATTTGGTGAATTCCTTTGATTTGAACTTTCCCCTGTTATTAGCCCAAAGACATTTCAATTTTTGACCATGGCAAGCCATTCAGAAAAGATCGAGAATGCCTAATCTTTGGTTTTGGACGGATAGGCCCACACCTTCCGAGTTGAATCATCAATGAAGCTGAAGAAATACAAGGCACCACCAAGTGACTGATGTGGCATCGTGCCACAAACTTTTGAATGGACTAAATCAAGGGGACTTGATCCTCTTGGTGCTGCCATGGGGTGTCAAGCGGCTGTCTATTTGCCGTACTGATAATTCTCGCAAAACTAATTATCGGAGAAGGAGAGTTTGGGAATATATCTGGCTTTGGATAAATGCGCGATGTCACCTTTGTTGAGGTGTCTGAGTCGGTCGTGCCACAATGATGACACGAGAATATTTACCAGAAACAAGTCAGCCTCTCTGAGTGTAACATATACTGGGTACAATGAATGTACTTTCGGACCTCGAGCAAGTAGGAGGTTCCCTAGATGAAGTTTCCACCCTCCTGATGAGAAGCCAGCACGGATGACGTCCTCATCTAACTATCCGGCTGAGATGAATGACCTTGAGAGCTCAGGAACATGTCAAACATTGTGTAGTACTAGTGTAGAACCACCCGAAAGGTTGAGCTCTATAGTGCTGATTCCAATTATAGCACAATGCTATGAATTTCCGACATGGACCAAGTCGGAATGTTAGACCGAGTATTGCCGAAATTGGGATCAATATGGGGTCATGTGCTCTATTAGAGTAGGATGCACCTGAATCCAAGCGCCATGTGCTCGATTCTTTAGTCGTAAGTAGAAATTCTTTTTGGCCGAGTGTTCTATGATGTTGAGAATCGAACTCAACTTCTCATAAATAGGTTTCACACTAGCTCATGGACATACCAGGCTAGTTTTGTAAATAACAAAAAGGGCGCTTGCCCTAGCTCAGTTGGTATTTAAACCAATCCCTTGTAACTTAGTAGTTGTTGGATGTTTTATGCTTGGATGTAATTTTGGTTAATATACAGTTTTGTCTATCTATGTCTTTAGAGCTCTCTCTCTCTGTCTTGAGAAAAACACACACACTCACTCATCTTCCATTGCGTTACAACCACACTTGCCTCCTCATTTCTTTACATGGTATCAGAGCGAGTGGTTGTCTAATCAAGCATTTTCGACTATGTTGTGCTGCAAGCCGACGATCAATAGAATCGACCCATCGACAAAGAAGAAATCACCATGAATACTCAAATGGGAAGTGCTCTTCCTATCGAGAAGCTCGGCAGAACGAAATTTGCATCTTGGTAATACAAGATGCATAAATATCTTGTCGGACAAGGCTACTGGAGCTACATCGAAGGAGCTCACGAATCACACCCTAACCCAACACACGGCGACTATCCCGCTTGGGAGCAGGCTGCAAGCCGTGTGTTGTATTGCCTTGCATCATGCATTCATGATCACATGCTTGGCTACATTCGAGAGGCAAAAATGCCGAAGCAAGCGTGGGAAAACCTCAAGAAGATTTTCGCACCCAATACGACCGCACGAAAGCTCCAGCTTCGACAGGAGCTGAACAATCTTCAACAAAGGGACATGTCAATCGGCAACTACACCTTAAAGATTAAAGAGTTGTGCGATGCCCTTGGATAGATCAATGCTAGCATTGATGACGAAGAAATGGTGCAGATATGCCTCGGTGGCTTAGCACCGCAATTTGGCGCTATAAGATCGGCCCTTCTTGCAAGAGAGAATCCTCCCTCCTTTTTTGATCTCCAATCGTTATTGCTAGTCGAAGAGAATCATGTGCGTCAAAGGAACAACGCACACGAAGGATAGATGCTATATTCGAACTTTGATGGAGGAAGAGGACACGGTCGCGGCAGGAGAGGCCAATACGGCCAAGGTCGACACAATCAACATCATAACTCCCACCAATGGCAAGCGGACAAAAACAGCCCTAGAGAGTTCGATGGAAGGGGGAGTCATCACGCTGGATCAGTCAACCGTAGGAACCTAGTTGAGTGCGGGTACTGTGGAAAACCTGGCCACCACAAAGAGGAGTGTCGGAAGAAGAAGTGTGAGCAAGGCCGACAACTAACAAATTACGCCACGAACTCTGACTACGGCGACCGCGACGGAATGTTCATAATGAAGAACAAAGCACACTCAATGTCCACACTTGCGTCAACTACCGCTTCCACTCCAAACAACGTATGGTTTGTCGATTTGGGAGCATCCAGTCAGATGACGTCCCATGAAGATTGGTTTTGGGAACTTCGGAAGCCCGAACGTCTCGGATATGTCGAAACAGGAGATGACATGACTCACCCCATACAACATATCGGGAACGTCCTATTCGGAAACGACGACAAACAAACCTAACTCAAGAACGTGCTGCATTTCCCCACTATTATGAAAAACCTGGTCTCGGTTGGCTAGATTGTCGAACAAGGAATGCAAGTACGCTTCAATAATGATGGGTGCTTCATCGAAAAAGGCGATAAAGTCATAGCTCATGGCCATTGTGAAGGCTTGTAAAAAAGAATAGCGTGCGGAAGCAATAGAAAACTGAAAACAGAAACGCAGGTTTAATGGAGAGCTTGAATATACACAGTACGCGAGAGAACAACTTAAATCTAATATCAACAACTCTGTATAATTCTTTGTACATACAACGTGCTCAACAACACTATTTATACAAGTCCTAAGAGGATTGACAGAAGTATAGTGTACTTCAATGCTCACTCAAGCGTCTGACACTAACTACGAGACATTAACTACCTAGTAGTTTAGGCTACTACTAGGCTTCCGGTTATTGCTTGATTCGGGTAACCGGCTCCCCAGTTCATTGGCTCACTTGCTCACCGGCTCATCCTTCCGGATGCCGATCCGGCTCAGGCTTATTCATCCAATCTGGATTCGGTTGAGCTTGCCGCTCAACACTCCTCCTCAAGCTCAACTTGAGGTCGGATCGTAGTGTCAGTCTCCATGACTGTCGGTCCTTCCACCCGGTTCCTTCTGGAGTCACTCCGCCTCGCTCGCGCTCCTCATCCGGTCTAGTCCCATTTGCCGTGACCCTTCTGATTCTGCGCACCTCGATCTCCTCGGTCGGCTTGTCTGCTCAACAGGCCCAATTTAGCTTCCTCGCTGCTATGACTTCGTTGCTTGCCGATTCGCCGATTCCTTCGTGTTGGCGTCGACTTTTGCTGCCTTTTCGTCTTCTTGGCCTTGAATTGATCCAGTTTTTCCGAATCCGTATGTTGAACGAAATCGGCTATCTCCGATTCGTTCCAGCTCTTGTCCGAATTGGTTGCTCCTGATTCATCTTATGGTTCCAAGCCCTTCACCACATCGGACCATGTCTGGGACTTGGCCTTCTTCTTCCGGTCGGCTCTGTCCTTCTTGACTCTGTCGCCGTTGCCGCTTGTTCCAACTTGTTCGGATGTGTCAACTTTCTTTTTTGACTCGGCTCCTTTCTTCTTCTTGTCTCTCCCTTTGTCAATTCTTCCCTCACCAGCACCTTTGCCCGTTCCGGTGTCTTTGCTGGTTCTCCCCCTCAAGTGTGGCACGTCGAGATGCTGAACACCAAGCATTTCGGTGAAGTGCTGCAACTTGTCCGATCTGAGAGGTTTGGTGAAAATGTCGGCAACTTGCCTATCCGTATGAACATCCCCAAGTTCGACTTCACTGCTCAAGAGACACTCATGCACGAAGTGGTAGTGCACTTCTATGTGCTTTGTGTGAGCATGGAATATGGGGTTCTTGGTGAGCTACATGCTACTTATGTTGTCGCAGTAGATCAGGATCGGGGTTGGCACCTCCATCCACAGGTCTTGCAGCAGTCGCCGAAGCCAAATGGCTTCACAAGTGGCAACGGTAGCGCCCCGGTATTCAGCCTCAGTGCTCGAAAGGGCCACTGTTGGCCTGCTTTTTGTTGCTCCACGCAACAACCGCGCTACCAAGGTAAAACATATACCATGCTGGTATAACAGTCCCCGGTCCTTTGTGCCGCTCACATATCGCAAAATTCGATGCGCGCACAGAAGGTGCTCCACAGTCGGCTTCTACATATATTGGTTGATCACGCCGACGGGATAACTAATGTTGGGTCGGGTGATTGTCAAATATATGACACTTCCGACGATTTGTCGGAACCACTTCTCATCGTAGGCCGGTCCGGAGTCGGGTCGGAGCTTCTGGTTCCGGTCAAGGGGTGTGGAGATCGGTCGGCATTTCGTCATGCCGAAATTGCCCAACATATTCAAAACATAGTGTCTTTGTGAGAGCAATATGTCGTCGGGGGTTCGGATCACCTCGATCCCAAGGAAATAGTGAAGATCCCCCGGGTCCTTTATCTCAAATGCGTCCGACAACTGGGACTTGACTCAGCTGATTTCATCGAGTCCAGGTCCGGTGATGACTAGATCATCGACATACAATAAGATGCAAACCGGACCATCTGGACCTTGCCGGATGAACAATGAAGAGTCGGACTTGGAGGACGCAAACCCCATCTTATGCAACCGGTGCGTGATCTTCGCATTCCAAGCTCGGGGAGCTTGCTTCAGGCCATAAAGTGACTTTTTCAGACGGCATACCGTTGACATGTTCATCTCCGACTGGAAACCGGGTGGTTGGGTCATAAAGACCTCTTCTTTAAGATCGCCTTAAAGAAACGCATTCTTCACGTCCATCTCGTGAAGATGCCACCCCCTTGTCACAGAAACAGCCAACACCACATGAACCGTCATCATATTCGCTACCGGAGCGAAGGTCTCGTCGTAGTCGATTCCGTGGGTCTGTGCGTATCCCTTCGCCACTAATCGGGCCTTGTACCGGTTAACCAAACCGTTGGCATTGTACTTTACCTTGTACACCCACTTATATCTGATCCATTTACAGTGTCGGGGAGGGTCAACCAGGTCCCATATGTCGTTGGCATCAAGTGCCCACATTTCTTTCTCCATAGCGGCACACCAATTTGCGTCCTTTGCCGCTTCTGTGTAGCTCTCCGGCTCACGCACTTCTACAATCTTGGTCATGTACGCATAGTGATGCGCCATGTACTCATTGTACCTGTACCGCTTCACGGGGTTCTTCTGGCGGGAAGACCGATGTAACTTATCGTTACCCGGTTTGAGGCCCTTCTTGGCTGGTTCGGTCTTCGTTGCCGAATATCCGCCTTCTCCTTTTTCGGAGTCGGATCCGCTCCGATCCGACTCAGCGTTGTCGGTTTCATATTCCGACATCTTCTTCTTCCCCTTCTCTTTGCGTATGAACCGTCTCCTTGGTTCCTTGCACAAGGAGAGCACGGTAGGGTCTCCACTACTAGCTGGTTCCTCATCCGATTGGTCATCCTGACTCAGCTGCTCATTCGGTCCACTTAGGCAGAATGAGATCAGACTATCTTCTAGAGTCTCGAACCCTTCGTCTTCTAACTTGACCGGTTCAGGCTCACTAGCCTCATCTTCCAGTATCGGATCGGGGTCTGAAGTCAGAGCCGGTAAGGCATACCATGATGCCGTCTCATCAAACTCAACATCCCGGCTAACTCGAACCTGCTTCGTCCGGGGGTTATAACACTTATACCCCTTTTGCTCATGCGAGTAACCGACCAGGATGCATTTCTCCGACTTTGCATCCAACTTCCTTCACTTCTCATCCAACACATTCACATATGCAATGCTACCGAATATCCGATGGTGTCTCAAATTCGGCTTGCGCCCGAAATATAGCTCATGCGCAGACACCTTGTCACCAATCCGGTTTTGGATAAAGACGGCCGTCCAGACCGCCTCAGCCTAGTAGAATTTGGGCATGCTCTTCTCCTCCAACATCACCCTTGCCACGTCGATAATCGACCGGTTCTTCCTCTCGTCCACACCGTTTTGCTCCGGTGTGTATCTACAGCTGAACTCTCTCCGAATTCCTTTTTGCTGCAGATAACTGTTGAATTGGCTGGAAAAGTATTCTTTTCCGCCATCCGACCGTAGGCACTTGATCTTCCTCTCCATTTCTTGTTCAACCAGGCTTTGTAGGTTCTGGAAACACTCGAAGACTTCGCTCTTCCTCTCAATGAGGTAGATCCAAGACTAACGTTCTGTGCCGGTCCCCATACATCCGAATGAATAAGGTCGAGCTTGTTATGGTTACAGTTTCGTTCGGTGGGGAATGGAAGCCGGTGTTGCTTCCCAAGTTGGAACCTTCACATATTTGGACCTTCTGGCCACTGAACTTCGGCAAACCGAAAACAACTTGTTCCGTTTGCAGGTTTTGAAGCCTCTGGTAATTGACGTGACCGATCCGCTTGTGCCAGAGATCAATATCCAATTCAATCTTCTGTGCTTTGGCGAACAAAGCGGTGCTGACGTCATTGGTGTCGAGGATGAACATCCTCCCATCTCTGCGCCCTTGCGAATAATCTGGCCCTCTTCCTCGATGAAGCACCCAAGGTGCATAAACCGCACATGCATCCCCTGGTCAACGATCTGATCGACTGACACCAGGTTCTTCGTGAAAGTCGGAACGTGTAATACGTTCATCAACTTCCCCCTTTGTCTGATGTGGCTAAAAGGGACTTCTCCGATATGCACGATTTGGTGAGTGTCATCTCTAGTTTCGACGACTCCCGGTTGTTCCGGTTTCTCCAAGAAAGAGAACCACTCTCTGTAGCTCATCATGTGATTCGACGAACCGGAATCAACATACCACACTTCCTCCGATTTGGAAGTGGTCTTCTTCATCGAGTTAGCCTCGAGTTGCATCACCATGGCTGGCCCTTTACCGGCTTTTCTGATTTTGGATCCTCCCGATCGTTCTGCATAGTGCAAGTATTGCCGATTCTCTTTGTCGGCCTTGCCAGATCTGGATCTGTCCAAATCGGCACACTTCTTCCAACACATTGCTTTCTTTGTGGCCCTTTTTACCACAGTACCAGCATTCCGTGTTGGCCTTTGCTTGCTGGCCTTCGGCGCCGCCGTGACTCCCCCTGCTTGTGGAGGGTCCGGAACTGCTGTTGGCACGTTCTCTGTGCCTCCGGTCCTGCTCTTTCCGGCCGCTACCATTGCAAGCCGACCCGCCTCGTCCACCACGCCCACCGGGCCGATCTGCCTCTGTGTACAACATCCAACTGTCGGTGGGTGCACTTGTTGACACACCGGGGTGGTTCTCCTCTACAAGGAGCATTGACTGTAAGTCGAAAAATGACGGCATATTCTCCCTTTTACAGACTGCCATTCGGAACACTCCGAACCTAGACGCTAGGCCCCCAGACAGATCTGCACCATCTCATCTTCCTCTACAGTGACGTTGATAGAGGCAAGTGAGTCACAGATCTCTTTAATTCGGGCCGTGTAATCAGCTACTGACATGTCCCTCTATCGGACATTGCTCAACTCCTGTCAGAGTTGCAACTTCCGGGCCGTAGTGCTTGTCGTGAAAACCTTCTTCAGGTTTTGCCAAGCTTCTTTTGGCATCTTGGCATCTCAGACATGGCTCAGCAGCTGGTCTCGAACACTAGACGCAAAGCAGTACATCACTCTGCTTGCCGCTTGTTCCCACACTGGGAAGTCTTTGTGTGTCGCATCAGGTGCTATGTCATTAGCTCCGTCGACATAGCTCCAGTAACCATGCCCAAGTATGTACTAGTGCATCTTGTATGACCAAGATGCGTAGTTGGATCTGTCGAGCTTCTCCACCGGGAGCGAGCTAGCCATTCCTTTGTCCATCACTTCTCTTTCTGTTCTTACCAGGTCTTAGGGTTTGTCTTCAGATGCTGATGTCAGTTGTAGAGGTTCTCAACCCTCACACTTTGATACCATGTAAAAAACAATAGCATGCGGAAGCAATAGAAAACCGAAAACAGAAACACAGGTTTAATGGAGAGCTTGAATATACATAGTACGCGAGAGAGACAAAGAAAGAGCAGAACAACTTAAATCTATTATCAACAACTCTGTAAAATTCTCTGTGCATACAACGTGCTCAACAACACTATTTATAGAAGTCCTAAGAGGTTTGACAGAAGTATAGTGTACTTCCATGCTCACATGAGCGTTTGACACTAACTACGAGACATTAACTACCTAGTAGTCTAGGTTGCTACTAGGCTTCCGGTTACTGATTGATCCAGCTAACCGGCTCCCCAGTTCACCAGCTCACTTGCTCACCGCCTCATCCTTCCGGATGCCAATCCGGCTCAAGCTTATTCAGTCGATCCGGATCCGGATCCGGTTGAGCTTGCCGCTCAACAAGGCCGTATGTTCATCCTCGAATCAAGCGAAGTAAAGTCAACCATGTACACAAAGGGCCAGAAAGTCGAAACCGACTTAAAACTATGGCACAAGAGAATTAGCCACATTAATCTCCAGAAACTACAAAACATGCAATCAAAAGGAGTCGTAATCAGACTCTCAAACTTTACGACAAAGGAGATTATAGGCGTATGCTAAGCATGTCAGTTCGGGAAACAACGTCGTCACCCATTCCCTAAAGAGTGGAATGTGAGCAAAGCAATCCTAGATGTCATACATTCAGATGTGTGGGGACCAGCCCAGACAGCAACATTCGACGGATGCCAATATTATGTCACGTTCATCGACGACTTCTCCAAGAACACCTGGATTTATCCGATGAAGCAGAAGAGTGAAGTGTTCAGGCACTTCCAAACATTCAAGGACGAAGTCGAAAAAACTAGGGGTCAGCATATACGTTGTCTTCGATCAGATGGAGGTAGAGAATATTTTTCAGATGTGTTTACGGCGTATCTCCGAAAAGAAGGAATCCGACGAGAGTTCTCGTGTCGACACACGGCTCAGCAAAGCGGCATAACAGAGCATAAAAATCGCCATGTAGTAGAAGTCGCACGAGCCAGGATGAATGAGAAGAACCTGCCGAAATCATATTGCTCAGAAGCGACAAATACGGCCATATATCTCATGAATAGGTGCACAACCTTGGGAATACACGATATAACTCCGCATGAGAAATTCTTCGAAAAGAAGTCGGTCTGTCACATGTCCGCATTTTCGGTTCTATCGCCTAGGTACATATTCCTGACGATACGTGGCAAAAGTTTGATCCAATGTCGGAGAAATGTATCCTCGTAGGATACTCAATCGAACATAAGGGGCACAAATGCTACAACCCATCTACCCGTAAGGTTCGAACAAGTTGAGACGAATACACATCCTGGTAACCACCAGTGAATACTTTGACTCCAACCCCGCTCGACGCAAATGACACTGAAATAGAAATAGAAGTTGAGGATCAGCTCACACATATGTTAGAAAACAACCCAATTACGACATGGCTGAGTGGGCCATCAGAGCCACCGAGCGATGAAAGCAGATCTCGACGGAGTCCGAAGCTGGACAAAGGGAAGGCAAAAATGCGGGGATATGAAGATCAGTTCGAATTCGAATCGACCCACTCCCTTGATATTGAGTTCGAAGGCCTTGATACCGGGACAGACGGCGTGAAGAAAGCTTCAGAATCCACGAACGAAAAGCTACACCAGTCCACCCGAGAGAAGAACCTCGTAAACCTCTACGGCTACGACGAGTACATGGTGTATCACTATGTCTTTATGATGAAAGTAGCGTCCGTACGGGAACCGGAAACACTTTCCGAAGCCGCAAAGGATCCGCGATGGGTCGACGGAATGAATGAGGAGATGGAAGCTTTATGCAAAAACGAGACATGGGATCTCATTCCTCTCCCCTTGAACAAGAAAGCGATTGGCTGCAAATGGATATACAAAGTAAAATACAATGCCGACGGATCCGTAAATTGCTTCAAAGCACGGTTCATTGCGAAAGGCTACGCACAAATGCACGGCATAGACTACGAAGAAACCTTTGCCCTGGTGGCAAAGATGACAACTGTATGGACAGTAATTGCACTCATCGTAGCGAAGGGATGGCACCTCCACTAGATGGACGTGAAAAATGCTTTCCTCGAAGGAGAGTTAGAAGAAGAGGTGTACATGATACAACCACCCGGATTCGAATCGCGTAAGCATCCGCACGCCATATGCCAACTCAAGAAGCCACTCTACGGCCTCAAACAAGCACCGCATGCTTGGCACTCGAAGATCACTCAGTATCTTCACTAAGTCGGGTTTTGGATGTCAAAATCTGACACCTCTCTATACATCTTAAACGAATCGGATAGCCTAATCATCATCATCCTTTACATGGATGATTTGTTCATCGGAGGGAAGGATCTCGCCGAGATTAACAAAGTGAAATCACTTCTTTCCGGTAGATTCGAAATGAAAGACTTACACAAGCTCCATTACTTCCTAGGTATTGAAGTAATTCAGACACCAGTCGGAATAATGATCTCTCAATGACACTACATTCTCAACTTACTCTACAAGTTTGGAATGACCGAGTGCAAGCTTGTGTCTACCCCTCTTGATCGTAATCTCAAGATTGATGCCAATTCCGGAACCGCTAAGAGCGAGCCGACTTAGTATCGACAATTGATCGGTAGTTTGATCTATCTAACCATTGCGCGACCCGACCTTAGTTATTCGGTCGGCCTACTTAGCCAGTTTATGCAGAATCCGCGAAATCTTCATCTGGACTGCGCTAAGAGGATACTTCGGTATGTCAGTACAAGAATGGACTATGGCATTCTATACCAGACGAATGCGATCATTCGACTCGAAGGGTACACAGACGTGGACTGGGCAGTATATAAAGCAGAGGGGCGATCCACATCCGGATTCGTCTTCTCTCTTGGTAGTGGAGCGATCTCCTAGACTAGTAAGAAGCAGCCGACAATCGCACTATTGAGCACGGAAGCCGAATACAGGGGCGCAGCAATCGCTACATGCGAAGTCGTTTGGCTCAAACGCGTACTAAAGAATCTGAGAGTACCCATCAAGGATCTGATTAGCCTATACTGCGACAACATGAGCAGTATCTACCTGGTGCGGAATCTCATATTCCACGCGCGGACTAAGCATATCAAGGTCCACTACCACTTCATCCGTGAGCGCGTACAAGCCGGAGAGATCGACCTACAACACATCAGTACGCACCTCCAGGTTGCTGATATTTTCACGAAAGCTCTAGGTGTCGACAAGTTTGGGCAATTTGCATTCGACCTTGGTCTCACGACATCTACATTGCCGAGCTTGAGGGGGAGTACGTAGCATACGAAGCACGGCTAGACTACGCAACACGCAATAAGAAGCGTAAAAAGAAGCGTAAATCAATAAAGTCGGAATCTGATTCCTTAAATTGAGTCATTGATTTATGCTACAATCACAAGGTCGGACATTGTTCATGTTGTTGGTGTTTTGTCACAATTTATGCAGGAGCCCATGGTGAATCATTTAAAAGCTGCTAGAAGAATATTGAGATACATAAAAGGAACAATCAATTATGGTTTAATTTATGATAATGATGTTAATCTAGACCCAAAAGGGTATTGTGATGTTGACTGAGCTGGATCTCCAAATGATGGAAGAAGCATATCTAGAAATGTGTTTATGATAGGTACAAAAACCATATCATGAGTTCGAAGAAACAACCAACAGTAGCGTTGTCATCGACAGAAGCAGAGTACAAATCTCCAACAAATGCTACTTGTGAGGTGATGTGGTTGAAGAGGCTAATGGGTGATTTACAAATAAATTATGGTGATTTTATTTTATGTTCAGATAGTATGTCAGCAATCTATTTAGCAAAGAATCCAGTATTTCATGCAAGGAGCAAACACATTCAAGTTCACTATCATTTCATAGAAAACGTGATAACCAAAAAAATTCTTTTGTTACATGTTAAGACAGGTGATCAAGTTGTAGATATATTTACAAATTTTTTGGATTTAGAAAAGTTAAAGAAGTGCATGCGTCAAATGAACATAGGAGGTATATCATGTCGAGCTTGAGGGAGAGTGTTCGAAGTCAAGGTCATACTTGGAAGGACTTGAACACATGACATATGTGTTCATAATTATTTGATTTCCATTATTGATTTATTATATTATATTATTCGGTAGTCAATATTAGTTAATGATAAAGGTAATTGCATGTCATAATGTATGCATGCTTAAGTGGTGTGCATTCAAAAAGCATGTCTGACAAGTGGTGTTCATGCAAAAGACAAGTGGTGTTCATGCAAAAGTTCTTCACTAGTATAAAAGAAGGCTATAGAGTTTTGAGTGTGGAATAATTATATATGTAAAATCTCTTCCTCCCTATATTGTATGCATATATTTTCATTATTATACTATCATAGATTGAATCTTTCCTCAATATATACATCATTTGTTAATGTCTATGTTTCTATCTCTATACATGTATGTTATTTATTGATCTTGGAAGCCTACATCGTGTTTTGTTGTGCATGTAGAGTTGTCAAAACTCTAACAAGGTATGTACGCAGAGATGAGATGAGAGAGTGATAGAGATGAGCAGATAACACAACCAATTAATTCAAAATAAGAATACTCTATACATACAATGTGATCAGTGAGCACTATTTATACAAGTCTTCAAAAGTACTAGAACAAAAGTACTAACAAGACTTATTTCAATGCTCATAAATAAGCTACTAACATTGACACCTAAAATATTCCTACGAGGAATATAGGTCCTAACGGTTTCCTGGCTCCCCGTCGATCTGGCCTAGTTGATTGGCCCAAGCTGAGCTTGCTCGATCAACAATTGTCTATGTTTTACCTAAGTGTCTGTAGATATATGACTCAGTTGGTTGTGTCTTTTGTAGTAGCTTCCGCACACTATTCTTTTATAGATTTGAACCCACAACTTCTTGGTCTACATGTCAAACATTTATAGTAACATATATGATGTATAATCATAAATTATATTATTAGTTATTTTAAGATATTTAGAGTATTCTACAACATTCTAGAGTATAGAGGAAGTGGTCGAAACTACACTTCTCTAATTTTGCATAGAGACCATATTCTCACAACCCTTACAAAGCTTGGTAAACATGTATATCATGCTCCTCTTGAGTTTTTTAGTAGATAAACATATCATCCAGGTAAACTATGATGAAGATATCAAGGAAATCTCGAAAAATGTCATTGGCAATATGTTGAAAAACGGCTAGTGCATTCGTGAGACCAAATGGGATCACTGTATACTCAAAATAGCCATAGCAAGTGCGGAAAGCAGTCTTCCATTCATCCCCGGGACGAATTCAAACAAGGTTGTACGCAACTCGAAGATCTAACTTCGTAAAATATTTCGCTCTGCTAAGGCATTCTAGAAGGCTTGAGATCAATGGTAGAGCATATCTATTTCGAATAGTCACTTTATTCAATCCACGATAATCCATGACCAGACGAAGCGAACCATCGTTCTTCTTAACGAAAAAGATGGGTGTGTTAGCAGGAGATCTTGAATGTTGGATAAATGCATTTGCCAGGTTCTCATCGATATATTCTCGAATAACCTCTAATTCTGTGGGCAAAAGGTTATAAATTGGCGCCCATGGAGGCTCTTTTCTTGGATGCAAATAAATCGGGCAATTATATGGTCGATGCTCTGGTAGTCTATTGGCCTTCACCTTATCGAACGCATTGGAGAATTTTGTATACTTGTTTGGTAGTTGGACTCCCAATTCTTATGAGCTAGATGAGAATTCTCTTGGGAGTTGCTAAAATTGCGAACACAAATATATCTTCCTTCCTCAACTAACCAATGTACAAAGATTGTTGAAATCTTGTGGAACCTTAGATCCCTTGTTGGAGATTTAAGAGTCTTGGATTGTAATGTGAACTCTTCAATAGTTCTTTTTCTCCAATCAATAATTGGGTTATGTAGTTCAAACCATGGAAAACCAAGAACTAGGGAGTGCTCTGGACTACTTATGATGTTGAATGAGATGACACTAGCCAAATTACCTAGGACTACACGAATTGGTTCAAACTCAACTATATCACCTCATGTTATGGGGCACCCATTAATGACTCTAACATACATTGGGTTTGGGAGCTTATGCAACTTGATCCTATGCATTATAGTGAATTCATGATCCATGAAACAAGAGTTGGCTCCAAAATCTAAGAGGGCAAAAGTTGAGAATTGATGTCAACTAGATGTGGTAAGCTCAACGTGTGTGGAGATAACCCGACTAGCTTAACCTGATGCAATGGAACCACTACTAGGGACGAACGTTATATGCCTAGGACTGACCAACCAAATGGCTCCTATTTTGGTTGTACTGACTTGTTTAACACATATTCTAATTGGCTCAAAACATCAAATGTAATTTTATGACAGGGGCTAATAGGCCTAATTAGGTTACAAGAAGGTGCGATAGAAATTGAAATGGGGTTATCATGGGCACTTGCTTGATTAACTTGTCCTCTTGGTTTATGTGGACAATTCACAATTATATGTCTTGGACCACTGCTGTGACAATATAGGCATAAACAGTTCGCTCGACATCGTTGCTTTTTAGCATCTGATAATGGTCCTCGGCATCGTCTTGTCTCGATTTCCATCAGAGTGGGGCCTTCCATCAAACTAGGCTTTGATAATTGTGGGGGAGTTGCGACCCCCGAAACATATACAGTTTCTTTTTATCTGAAGCGTAACATTTGTTTGCGTTCAGAATGGCGCTCAAATAAGCGATTGTCATAGCGCATGGCCCGACTTCTTGCTTTAGTAAGATATTTTGGATCATCATGGATGTGTTAGCCACGCAAGACGATTCAAGATGTGAAAGGGGCCGAAAGACCGATATGAGTATGTGGCCAATACAAGTAGTAGTTGGACAGGTGTGAAGCTGGACAAAGATATAGCCAAAAAAGCCAAGATATTTACTAGCTGAAATTGTAAAATAGCAGTAGTTAGTTAGTTACATAACTATTATGAATCGTATGTATTTTCTTGATGTAACCTATCCATGCTTTCTATAAAACAGGGGCATGAAGCATTGTAAAAAGGATCGGTTTGTAAGTGTTTATCATTCTTAATATAATTTTTATTTGGGAATACGGTGTTTGTGCTTTTCTCATTATATTTTTTATTGTATAGTGTATTGTGTAAGCTGATCGGTTGTACCTAACATAGAAAATGTGCCAATCACTTATACCAAGCAGTTGATTAGGTATAATCTGCGTGATTAACCTTTATATCAATTGTGACTAGTAAGTGTAAGCACATATCTCTTACCACAAACCTTGGTAAGGTTACTTAGGGATTAAGTATCCGACCCATGTTCCTAGAGAATAGTAACACAATTTGGCATGCCCGGTTCGATATATTAGAGACAACAAATAGAAGGAGGATGGATGTCATTTGAACAGGGTGACTACGACGGATCTGTGAGATACAGAGAGCCACGCACAAGATCAAAGCACTGACGAGCAGAAGCGGAAGACGTGTTAACCAAAATTCCCAACTTAGAAACTCCCAAAAACATTTCGGAGAACGAGAGGTTCAATAATCAACTTCCTCAATCAAGTGACCAAGATAGTACTGTCAAGTCTAACACATAGGAACTAGAAGTTCCGGTACTAATCAGCCCACATAGCGGGTCGACAGAACTTCAAGAAGAGGACATGTTGTTGTATCCATATCCGAAATACAACGATGAGCCTGATGGCAAAGCGCATGTGCGCGCCTTTCTTACTACATGGCAGGCTAACCATGTGTCTCAAAGACTGTCACAAGCTGACGCGGATGCGTCGAAGATAGCGAAATTTGGATCATCACTAGAAGGTCAATCGGTGAATTAGTATTCACAACATGACCAAGGCAAGTTTGAGACTTTCAAAGAACTCACTGACAAATTCATTAGATTCTTTCATCAACGAATAGCACCATGAGGACTGATGAGTTAGTTCTATGCTACATAATAGGAACCATATGAGATGGTTTAATAATTTATCATTCAGTTCCAAAATCTTCGGAGGCAGTTGTTGCTCCCACCTCTTGATGAAGATTTAAAAGAAACATTTTTATGGCTCTCCGAGAACCTCTTCGAACAACATTTGCAATATTAGATTTCAAAGAGGACACAATTGAGCAAGCCATTGACCGGATGCTCATAATGGATAGAGCACAGACAAACAACATGTCAATGGCATCATTAAAATGAGCCTTACTGAAGGACAAAGAGCTAAAATTCCGACAAGCAATTCAATGCAAAACGAATGAGGTGAGTCGAGTGAGGTGACAAACCCCATATGCTATAGCTGTAGAAAAGAGGGTCACCATGCAAATAGGTGCCCAAACAAGGAGTGAGGAAAAGCTCCACCTGTAAATATGGTAACAACAAAGGTACAACAACTTACCATCCAAAGCAAGGCCAAGTAGTCTGAGTGGGATGCTCAGGAAGAAACTAGAAAAGCGGCAAAAACATGAGCCGAACAAGCGAATACAAGGAATGTCAACCGAATGCATAAGGAGATGAATGATATATCAAGCAGAAAATCAAACACGGAAGCAGTGCCGACAATAATAATTGAACCTATTGCTAAAGATTCAACATGGCAAGTCCCACCTGACTGCCAAATCACATTACCATTGGCAAGATTGCTAAAACTAGTGCCCAGGTTCACAAAAATAGTAGCGGCAATTTTTAGTAAGGGGGAATTGAGAGTGGTTCACATTAATTTCACTAATTCAACCCAAGGACCGGCAATAATGGATGAGCACAATCTAGTTGTCAAAGTGATAATAAAGGGCAAGGAAGTACCAGGGAGTATAATAAACAAAGGGTTGAGAGTAAATGTCATAAGCAAAGTGACTTGTGATCATCATGGTATTCAAGAATGGGAAGTGTGCCTATTCTGGCTTTGGATGACCGACACAACCTCCATCCGACCACTCGGATTAATTAAGAACTTAGAACTCTCGATGGGAGGCTACCCATTTCAACATTTCCATGGTCGTATTAAAATTGGATGCATTAGGAGCATATCCACTCCTATTGGGCCGACCTTAGTTATGAGCAATCAACATTAAACATGATTGGCAACAGAACACAATTAGTTTCCAACGAGGAAAGACCAAGATTCGAGTGCGTACTTACAAGAAAGTGCCCACACTGAAGGAATTGACTCCCCTATATGTTGAACGGATCAATATGCTAAAAGGATTGGCCAATGAAGAGGTCAACCAATATCTCAAGGAGAATCCAAAGTTGGTGCCACTATTTGAGATAGATGTAATCTAAATGATTACCCCATATTTGTTAGGCTAGGATACAACAGAAGAGGAAAAATCAAACGAAATGAACCCACAACAATGACAATTACAACAAGCATAGGAAGCAATGGAACATTAAATGCAAGTATCACAAAGAGTAAGTGCCTCAACCTTAGAAGAAGTTAATTTAGGATCGGCGGATAAATAGAAAACCGTCCTAATAGTCAAGGAAATGGTGCAATATGACAAGATAGCCATGGTCAAACTATTACAAGAATATAAAGATGTATTTGCCTAGTTGTATGAAGACATGAAAGGGCTGGATCAGAACTATGTTTTGTCAACATCAAATTCATTTAAACAAGGATGCCAAGAAAATTCAACAACGGATATACCGGATGAATCCGAACTATGCCACGAGAGTCAAGGAAGAAATCGACAATTTACTACGTGTCAGATTCATGGGACTGGTCAAAAGGGCTACCTGATTAAACCCAATCGTCGTAGTACCCAAGAAAAATGGCAAAATCCGAGTATGTGTCGATTATTGCAAACTAAATTTGGCAACCATAATTGATGCCTTCCCTTTACCATTCACTACTGGCATTTTAGATGCAGTAGCAAGGCATGAGATATAAAGCTTTCTTGACGGGTTCAATGGCTGCAATAAATTTTGTTGAGTGGACAAGCTCAACAGGATCCGGATTGGCTAAATAAGCCAGAGCCGGATCGGAGTCTGGAACAAAGAACCGATCGGGGTCTGGATTGGTATCCAAAACCAGAAACCGGATCAGAGAGACAGATCGGATTGTAACCGGTAGGCCGTGAGAGTCCTACGAATCTAGCTTAGTACATATGCATATTTTTGGGAGTTTGTGATAGTAGCTCGTATGAGCATTGAAGTACCTTTCAGTACTTCTGTTAGTCCTTTCATGGACTTGTATAAAAGTGCTCACTGAGCACATTGTATGTACAGAGTGTTATTATTTTGAATTGAGTTGATGCTTTCTGCTCTCTCTGTCTCTCCTATTTATTCTCTACTCTTAAGCTTCCATTAAACCTTCATCCTCTGTTTTTTCCATTGCTATCCGGATAAACCGGTTTGTCAAATCTTTCGCACATTAACTTTGACATGGTATCAAAGCGCGAGGGTTGATAACCTCCCAGTCGAGGGGCATTTACTGAAGACAAACCCTAACACCCGATAAAGAACAGAAGATGGACAGAGATATGGCAAGCTCGCTTCCAACAGCGAAGCTTGATAAACACAACTATGCATCTTGGTCATACAAGATGCACCAGTATCTGCTCAGACATTGATATTGGAGTTATGTTGACGGTGAGAATGAAATAGTGCTGGAGTCGTCACAAAAGGAGTTCCAGGCATGGGAACAAGGAGTAAGGAGAGTTCTATATTGCCTTGCGTCCTTTGTGCACAACTAGATGATCGGCTACATTAGAGATGCTACGACGCCGAAACTGGCCTAGATAAATCTGAAAAAGATTTCACCGCGAGTACCTCAGCCTGGAAGCTACAACTTCAACAACAATCGAACAATATCCGACAAAAGGATATGTAAGTTTCATACTACACCGCTAAGATAAAGGAGATTTGTGATGCATTAGGGTCCATTGATATCACGATAGACGAGGATGAAATGGTGCAAATCTACCTCGTTGGTCTGGCTCAAAGGTACGGGCCCATTCGGACTGCTATCCTCACCCAGGAGAAACCACTGTCCTTTTTTGACCTGCAATCAATGCTGATGGTCGAAGAAAACCATGCAAGTGGGTCAAGGACCACCCAATCAAACAGTTGGATGTTGTACACAGAGGCGGCTCATCCCCGTGGACATGGAGGACGAGATGGGTTGGCACGCAATGGATGCGGTCGACAAGAGCAGAACCGGAGGCACAATGATGGTGCCGACAACAGTTCCGGACCCTCCATCGGCAGGAAGTCCCTTTAAGCCATGTCAGAAAAAAACGAAAGCTAATGAACGTATTACGTGTTCCGAGAATCACAAAGAACCTGGTGTTAATCAGGCAGATTGTCGACCAGGGCATGCAGGTGCGGTAACATCGGCACTGCTATGTTTGCAAAAGGACAAAAAGTCGACTTGGATATTGACTTGTGGCACAAGCAGATCAGCCACGTCAACTATCAACGGCTTCAAGACTTACAATTGAAACAAGTAATTTTCGGATTGCCAAAATTCAGTGGCCGGAAGGCTCAAATTTGTGAAGCATGCCAGCTCGGGAAGCAACACCAGCTTCTATTCCCCACGGAAAGAAATCGGAGCCGTAACAAGCTCGATCTAATACATTCAGATGTATGGGGACCGTCATAGAATGTAAGTCTTGGTAGGAGCCGATATTTCGTCTCCTTCATTGACGGCTACAGCCGGCACACGTGGATCTACCTCATCGAGAAGAAAAGCGAAGTCTTCGACTGTTTTCGGAACCTGCAAAGTCTTGTCAAACAGGAAACGAAGAGGAAGATCAAGTGCATGTGGTTGGATGGCGAAAAGAATACTTTTCCAGCCAGTTCAATAGTTATATGCAGCATAAAGGAATTCAAAGAGAATTCAGTTGTCCATACACACCGGAACAAAATGGTGTGGTCGTAAGGAAGAACCGGTCAATTGTGGATGCGGCACAGACAATGCTCGAAGAGAAGAGCATGCCCAAGTTCTATTGGGCCAAGGCAGTGCGGACGGTCGTCTACATCCGAAACCAGATTGGGAATAAGGTTTCAGCACATGAGCTATATGTCAGGCGTAAGTCGAATTTAAGGCACCTTAGGATATTCAGTAGCATAGCCTATGTGCATGTGCCGAATGAGAAACGGAGAAAGTTGAACCCGAGGTTGGAGATGTGCATCATTGTTGGCTACTCACATGAGCAAAAGGGGTATAAGTGCTATACACCCCGAACAAATCAAGTTCTAGTGAGCCGAGATGTCGAATTTGATGAGTCGACATCATGGTACTCTCTACCGGCTCTGATGTCCGACTCCGATCCGATTCTGGAGGACGAGGCTAGTGAACCCCACACGATCCGGGCAGAAGATGAAGAAGCATTTGGTACTCAAGATGAGAGTCTGATCTCATTCCGTATAAGTGGACCAAATGAGCGACGGAGTCAGAATGACCAGTCAGATGAAGAGTTGGCGAGTAGTGGAGACTCGGTCATGCTCTCCCCACGCAAGGAACCGAGGAGACGGTTCACGCGCAAAGAGAAGGGGAAGAAGAAGATCCCAGAATATGACACCGGCAGAGACGAGTCCGATCGGAGAGAATCTGACTCCGGACAGATCGAAGACGGACCTTCGGAGAGAAGTCTGAGTCGGCCAAGCAGGCCAAGTGATCGGCAAAGCAAAAACTGCGCCGATCCACCCACTAGAAGAACCCTGTGAAGAGGTATGGGTACAATGAGTATATGGCGCATCATTATGCGTACATGAGGAAGGTGGTGAAGTGTGTGAGCCGGAGAGCAACGTAGAAGTGGCAAAGGACGCAAATTGCCGTGCCGCTATGGAGGAAGAGATGCACACACTCATGGAGAATGAGATGTGGGATTTAGTGGATGTACCGAAAGGAGTGAAGTCGATCAGTTGTCGATGGGTATACAAGGTCAAATGCAACATCGACGGCTCCGTCAACGGGTACAAGACCCGGATAGTGGCCAAGGGCTACGCGCAGCAGCACGGCATTGACTACGATAAAACGTTCGCACCGGTCACGAAGATGGCGAAAGTCTGTGTCTTGTTTGCGGTGGCAGCGGCGAAGGGGTGGCATCTACATCAAATGGATGTGAAAAATGTGTTCCTGCAAGGTGATCTTGAGGAACAAGTGTTTATGGTTCAGCCCCTTGGATTTTAGTCGGAGATGAACAAGTCAGAAGTGTGCCGACTCAAGAAGTCGCTTTACAACCTAAAGCAAGCCCCTCGTGCTTGGAATTCGAAAATTATGCACCGTTTGCATAAGATGGGGTTTGCGGCCTCCAAGTCGGACACTTCGATGTTCATCCGGAAAGGTCCGGACGGTTCAATATGTATCTTGTTATATGTAGATGATCTGTTTTTCCGTTGCTATCCGAATAAACCGGTTTGTCAAAGTTTCCACACATTAACGTTGACAAAATTTGAATGCATCTTGAGCATCAAGAAAAAACGAAATTCGTCACGGAATGGGGGGGTATTTGTAGCAGTAGTAATGATGTTCAGACTAAAGACTCTCCTAGTTACATTCCAGCATATAATTATGGAAATCTTTGGTGATTACATCCATGCATTCATGCGGGTATTGTTTTTAGATGACTTCGTCGTTTAGAGTAAAAAGGTCGACCATCTGGAGCACGTACGACTTTGTTTAGAGAAGTGCATAATGGCTCGCTTAAGCCTAAATCTGACCAAATGCGTTTTCGGCATTACAAGTGGCACATTACTAGGTCATATTGTGAGTCCTGATAAGGTAATTTAAGCTATATTAAAAGCACCGACCCCAAAAAATACCAAAGCCCAAAGCCGATTTCTAAGACAGATTAGATGGCACAGCCGAATGATCCGATACCTCGATGATTTTGCAACACCCCTTAATGGAGCAGTCCACCCAAGACCATTCCAGTGGATGGAAATAATAGAAAAAGTATATTTGGGCTTGAAGTTTATGTTGTCATAGGTGTCGGTGGTCCAACCACCTAATTGGTCAAAGGACTTCCATGTGCTTGTCAATGCATCTGATAGTGCAATCGGCATCAGCCTCATGTAATTAACAAAGCTGAACTGGTATCGACTAGTTTATTATGCCATTCGAAAACTCTCAGTGACCGAGCAGAACTATTCAACAACAGAGAGGGAAGCATTAGGTATGGTGTATAGTGTTAACAAATTCTGACATTATCTTCTGGGCTGGAAGTTCACGTTTCACGTCAACCATTTGGCACTACTATACTTAGTGTTGAAACTGTCTTTAACTGGTAAATTGGCGTTGGACATTGTTACTCCAAGAATTTGAGTTCGACATTTACCATCTACTAGGAATACAACATATTGTAGTTGATTATCTAAGTCGGCTAGAATCAGGAGAAACTGGTGACGGAGTAAAAGATTATTTTCCGGACAACCAATTATTTCACATTGATGCAACCAAATCAACTGAAGTAGACAACGAACTAGAAGGCAAATGGCTAAATCATATGCTATGCTTTCTTACTATTGGCTTATCACCGCAATGGATGACACAAGATGAGAAGAAAAGTCTTTTAGTCCAAAGCCGAAATTTTTGTGTAATTCAAGACACATTATACCATAAGGGCATTAATGGCATTTGCCGTCAGACAATACAACAATATGAAAAAGAAGCAGTGTTGTGGGAAGCGCATTGTGCAGTCGCAGGAGGCCATTAAGCCCGCGATACAAAGGCTACGAAAATTTGGAATAGTGGATTACGGTGGCCGACAACGCTGAAGGATGCAACTAAGTATTGTCGCAAATGAGATTTGTGTCAATGGATTGGCCAACTGAATGAGAAAGCCAGAATGCCACATTAGCCAGTCTTACTGTTAGAGCCATTTCAAAAATGGGGTTTAGATTTTGTCGGCCCTTTCAAGCCGACAACGGCAGGGACAAAAAATAGATACATCATCGTCACCACAAACTATTGCACTAAATTGGTCGAAGCCAAAGTGTTGCATGACAACACGGTCGCATCAACGTCGAGATTTTTGTATGAAAATATATGGTGTCGATTCGGATGTCCACTTGAGTTGATCAATGACCAAGGTGGACATTTCATTAACAAGATCATTCAGGCGCTTATGTACCGCTATGTCGTAATCCATAAGAAGAGCACGCCGTATTATCCTCAGTGTTAGGAATTTGTCTCGCCTATGGGAGAAGTCGCCAATCAAAGTCAAGGAAGAAGTCACCAGTCGAATCGATTAGCCGACTGGATGGTCGAAGACAAGGCCGACAAGTCGGGCTGATTAATTATTATATATATATTATAATAATAACATATACCTCCTATATATAGGAATAGCTAGTTTAAACTTATGGGTAATGATGTGCATAGAGCTTCTATAGTAGAGAGTAGAAGTGAGTGTAACAAAGAGTAGGAAGAGATGCAAGATTGCGAGAGAGAGAGGCATAGTTTAGTGGAACTAGCCAAAACCCTAAGTGGGTATTCTCTGATTCCTCAATGTTTTGTAATCTGTTTTTCCTCTTGTATCTCTATTGTATAGTGAATATCTATTGCTCATGGTTTTGCCCTATTTAGGGTTTCCACGTAAAACTAGTGTATCGTGTACTCTCTGTATTTTGTTGTTTTCTATTCTGTATATTTTCTGTTGATCTACAGTTCATATCTCGACAAATTGGTATCAGAGCGAGGTTCAAGAATGGAAGGAGGCATGGCGGTTTCTCAAGAATGATAGTCCTGAACTCACATAACTACTCCGACTGGAAGATCAAGATGGAAGATCTTCTGATAGTCAAAGACTTGTACGAGCCCATACACAAAAGTGAAATACCCACAGGGGTATTGGAGTCTAAATGGAAACTCCTGAACATGAAGGCAGTGGCCACCATCAGACAATGTGTAGACGTGAGTGTCCTATAGCATGTGGATAACGACACAAATGCCTACGAAATGTGGCACAAACTGTCAAGGTTGTACAAGAGGAAGAATACGCTCAACAAAATATCTTTGATGAGAAAGATTGTGAGACTGAAGTACAGAGATGGAGAAAGCATTGTGGTACACATTAACACCTTCATGGGGTTGGTGAATCAACTTGAAGCAACAAAGTTTCCATTAGATGATGTTATGCATGCCTTGTTGCTACTATGTACACTGTCGAATAGCTGGGAGAACCTGATGGTGTCTATCAATACCTCATGCCAAGAAGAAAACTTGTCCTTGGTAGAGACAAGTATCCTAAATGAGGAAACAAAAAGGAGGCACAAGGGTGTCCTATCCTAGTTAGGGGAAAATGTTGCACAACATTCCGGCAGAGGAAGAAGTAGGCAAAGAAGTCCACAAAACAGAGACAAGTCTCATGCGAGATCCAAATCCATAGAAAAACTCACATGTTTTTATTGTGGAAAACCTGGACACTTCCATTAGGACTGTAGACACCTTAAGAGAGACAAATGTGCTTCAAACGATGTCGAACCCAAAAGCATTTTTGATGAAAAGGGCACTTCGGCCATGGCTACGAGTGAAGAAGAATTTTTGTCCTTGCAAGTGAAGAGTGTGCTTAGGCAATCGACTCTAGTGCATCGTTTCATATAACTCCCTTGAGAGTGTTTCTCGTCTTACACAACCAGTGACTATGACTATGTAAAGATAGGAGACAATGGTGAATGCAAGATAGCTGGCATTGGAAGTGTATGCCTGACAACGTTGACCGATTGTCGGCTGACCCTGAGGGATGTTCGACATGTGCCAAATATCAGGTTGAATCTAATATCAATAGGAAGAATGTACGATGAAGGCTATAGTGGTATTTTTTGAAACGCGAAATGTAAATTCTATCTGGGAAATCTCATAATGACCTGAGCACAGAAACAAAGCACTCTGTATATGATGCATGCCAAGTTGTGCAAGGACGAAGCAAACGTGGCAACCGACTCAAGTGGAGAGATATGGAACTAGGGGCTTGACCACATGCATATCCTAACCGACCAAAACCTTCATCCAGAAGTACAAGGAGTGCACTTGGAGAGAGGCATGTATATCCTAACTAACCAAAAACTTCATCCAGAAGTAAAAGGAGTGCACATGGAGAGATGTGTCGACTGCCTAGTCGGACGCAAAACAGAGTTGTGTTCCACTCGAGACCACCAAAGAGAAGAGAAGACGAGATGTGTGAATCGAACTTGCAACGCATGGTCGACGATCTGCCCAACCGACACTAGGTTTCTTTGTGATTGTCGGAACATGCACCATGTTCATAAGTTTCCCCCTTCTGTCTGACATGGCTAAGGGGAACTTCTCCGACATGTTCGATCGGTTACGAAGTGTCGTCTCCAATTTCGACCACTCCTAGTTGCTTCGGTTTCTCTAAATATGAGAACCATTCTTCATGGCTCGTCATGTGGTTTGATGCTCCGGAGACAATGTACCACACCTCATCCGATTGTGAGGTGGTCTTCTTGTGCTTCATCACAATTTTCAGTCTTTCTGGTTCCGGATCCTTCCGATCCTTTAGTGGTGTCGTGAAGTACGAAAGCTTCACATTAAAAGTCTACAATAAGATAAATACGTAACTAAAATAAAATAAATCTTGATAATATTTTATACATAAAGATAATATTAACAACACACTATGATAATATTATACATTATATGTAGAGGTAAATAGATAAATATATATGTTATATTACATGGACAAGAGAGGATTTGAGCCAATAATCCCCACCTTATGACACTCTAACCTTACCATTTAGCCTATACTAACAATTTACAAGAGACTATATGCATTGTTTTATTTGAAGTAGTATTTTATAGTCTAAACCATATAATACACTATATAGCAAATTACATGGGCAAATGGGGACTTGAACAAACAACCCCAACCTTACGGACATTCAAACCTTACCATTTAGCCTATACTGGTGATATATATAAAATATTCTGTTGTAATATTGTATGGTTTAAACCATGAAATGTACCACATGTGCACCATATAGCACACATGCAAGAGCTTCTCTGCATGTGCGCCACATGGCCCACATGTAGAACCATCTCTTCCCTATAAAAGGAGAAGGGAGTATAATCACAAGGAAAATCAAGGAATCAATCAATCATATTGAATAGAATTATTGTATAGAATTGAGCGAAATTATATTGTAAGAGATATCATAATAGAGAAAGAGAGAGAGAAAGTAAAAGCTATATACAATCTTCAAAAGACAAGAGAAGAACTAGCTTGGTGGCGGCGGTGCGCAACTCGCAACGAAAAGGCGGAGGTTCGAGTCTTATCTCATTGAAAGATAGAAGAGAAGATTGTGGTCTACTATCAAGAAAGAGAAGAGTGATAGAAGCGAAGATTGTGGTCGACCTTGTGAGACAAATTTCGAAATCAACAACGCTCGCAACTATTTTGTAACTCTTTCATGAAATAATTATAAATTTCTTACATTCCCTCAATTATCATTTTACATCCTATCTTGTCATATCTTGTTGATCACTATTTATCTATTTCTACTCTTCCATCTCTTCCGTCCAAAATCCCAGCGATTCCTTCCTCACTTTCACGTTATCTTCTGGTGACACAACGCTACGCTTCTAGGCCAGCCACACCAGGACACAATCTGGTGAACCCGACGTGAAACAGGGAAGTAGAAGAGACATCTAAAGTAAAGATCAACATCAACATGGCAAGTACGAGTACAATGGATCCGGTAATGTTGTTTATTGAAAAGTTGAATCAAGATCAATTATTTCATGCCTTACGAGAAGTCCGAGAGAAGATTGGTATGTTTGATGGCACAAATATTTCAAAGTATGTGAATATATATTATGATGAAATGGAAATGTCTGGTATAAATGATGTCAATATGATAGCAAACTTTTATAAATTAGTGGACATGGAATTAAGAGATAGAATTCATGAAATACAAACATTGCATAGTTTGGATTGGAATGCATTCAAAGAAGCACTTGTGTCTGAATATGCTCGTGAGGATTTCTCTCGCATTATTATGCGTTCATTCCATGAATGGGTCCTAAAAGAAAATAAAGGATTATCTGCTGACACGAAAAAAGAGTTTGATAGATTGTATGGACACTTAAAGCTAGAGGAAAGAAATTATTTGTCTTGGCAAAAGGTTGCTTTATTTTTGCAGGAAGTTGACAAGAGATATAGAAAAGAATTAGAATTCATGCTTGAAGTACCAAATACTGAGGATGGTATAACTACAGATTGGAATGAGGTAACAAATGCTTGTAATGAATTTATGAAAAGAATGCAAAGGAATGGTGCAATGTTACAAATACCACATGTGGGAATCACAAATCAGCTTGAGCAAAACATCGAAGTTCAAAGACTTGGTCGAGAACCATCACACGAAATGGTCCATGAACCACGAGAAATGATCGAAACTAAGAGTGAGTCTTTGCTTGATGATTTAGTTCAAAGTATGAAAGATCTAACAATTAAAGTGGCAAAGCTTGAGAATGGTCAGACTTCGAGGTTAAGGGAACCATTTCGGCCCCGATGCATGTGGTGTGATAGTCTCGAACATCGTCTACGTGATTGTGAAGAATATAAAGACATGGAAAATCAAGATTTGGTGTATTGGAAAAATGGTAACATTTATTTAACTGAAACTAGAAGTCCACTTACAAAGAACTTTGGTGATGGTGGTGTTAAGGTTCAATTTGAAGAAGCTAAAGCAAAGAAGGCTTTCGCAATGTACTACTCGGCAACGGCAGGAATGCGCCTCAATCACATGCCATCCCGATCATCATTCTAGGAGAAGGTTGTAAGTACCACACAAAAGCAAAAGATGAAGATGGAAGACCTTCGTGTTGTCGGAGATTCTATAAGGAAAAACACTAGATGGGATGTTCCAATAGATGTTATGACGGTCTATGCTCAGATGGCAGAACACCAAGAGCGTGAGGTGATGGTGGAAGAAAAAAGGAAAAGATCGGATGATGAGATTGGCTCAACCAAAAACCATGAAACAAGAGAAAGCAAAAGAAAAGAGATGGACGCAAAAGTTGAAAAAGGTAAATCTGGTCCTTCATTCAAATTAATGTCTAATATTGAAAAGGATACAGATTTAAAGAAAATTTTAGAAACAAGAATCTAGATAGTCGAGTAGAATTTACACTAAGAGAAGTGTTAGGTATTGCAATAAAGGAATTTCATGATGAAATCATTGATATTGTGCGAAGAAAGAAGCAAGTAAATGAGCAGGTTAAAGAGATAAATCCGAAGGTGGCATATGAAGTGGTGAGCAACGAGTCAAACAATATCATTGTTGACTCTCAACATGCATCGACCTCAATTCAATAGATGTAAGAAGCCATTACTCTCGCAAATGTTGGGTAAGCGCCACTACTGAGCATCATGTGAAGATTGGAAATGTTCCAAACCCCGTGATGGCACTTATTGATCATGGTTCTGAAATAAATATAATGAGTGCTGATTTTTACAGGAAAGGTAGATGGCCAATCGATACTCAGCATGGTTGGCGAGTAAAAGCTGCCACATCAGTCACGGAAGATTTATTTGGTGCATGCCCAAATGTAAAGGTTACTATTGGTGATATAGAGGTAGATCAACATTTCTTTGTGTAGGAAGGATCTACCTATCCAATAATCTTGGGGTAACCATACATCACAGCAGTACGGATGGAGACCAAAGTCCTTGACAATGGTTCTGCCTATGCGACAATCCGTAGCCAAGATGGACGACGAATTGTACAGTTTATGACAGTTCGCCCAAATCATGAGAGGAACAAGCAAGAGCTTCGTGATCATTCAATACCAAAAGATTGTGAGGATTTTGATAATCAGGTTTTTGAATAGGACTGTTGCGAGTGAGGGTTGCAATAGTCCCATTATTAAAAGACCCTCATATAGGGCATTACAACATATGAATAAGTCATTTCATGTTTCTGAAAGTGGTGCTATATGTGTGACTAGGATGTATGAATGCAAGAGGAACTTGAAAAAGAATGCTAATCTGTTTCAGCAGGCATTGAAGGATAATGGAGTACTTGAAATGGAAGAGCAGATTGAAAGTGTTATAAAAGAAATTTCTTTTGTAAATACTTTAGAAGAGTTAGAAATGTATTTGAAAGAAGATAATGAGAATGTTAGAAAGATACATGTAAACTCAGTTGATATGTATTATGAAATTGATAAGTATAATTGTAAATATGAAGAAGTAGAAGGTTTATGTAACACAAAATATAAAACAATAGATAAAAAGATTAAACCTGTTGCAGTACCATTACCTATTGGTAGCGAAGAGAAGATGAAGGCAACATCAACTGACCCTATGCTTCGACCAATAGAGAAGATTGGACATCACTTCACTTCAGATACAATAAATAACTTAAGAATCGAAGGGGGTGAATTTCTTCTACAATCAGAGATTGCGACTTTCAAAGACATGATCTTTAGGCATGGGAAAGCGTTCGCATTCAAAGCCGAGGAGATTGGTTGTGTAGATCCAAAGGTGGTAACGCCAATGGTAATATCTACTATCCCTCATATTCCTTGGAATTTTAAACCTATTGCAGTACCGACAGCTCAATTACCTCAATTGTTGGAGCTACTGAAGGATAAAGCCAAGATGAAGATTTTAGAGCCTTCAAATGCACCATACTCTAACCGATGGTTCACCGTTCCAAAGAAAGATGGCTCTCTAAGATTCATTCAAGATCTACAACCAGTCAACAAAGTCACATTGATTCGAAATGCAGGAATCGGGCCGATCGTTGATGAATTTGCAGAAGCTTTTGTTGGGAGAGCAATTTACTCTATGGGAGACCTATATTCAGGATACGACCAATTTCAACTAGCAATTGATAGTCGCAATATCACAACAATGAAAACACCAATTGGGTTGGTTCGAATGTGCAGTTTACCTCAATTTGTGACAAATTCAGTTGCTCATATGATGAATGCAATGAACAAGGTTCTACATGAGTACATCCCAAAGGTAACTATGCCATTTTTAGATGATATTCCTATTAAGGGATGATTAGAAAGAGAGAAAGATGAGACTATGGTTGGAAATGGTTGCAGAAAGTTTGTGATGGATCACATTAATGATTGTGAAAGTATTTTAAATAAGCTTGAGCAGGTACATTTGACACTATCATGAACAAAGTCAAGCTTTGGGCAGAATGAAGTTCTGATAGTTGGTCATATGTTTGGGTGGTATGGGAGGAAGCCATCACCGATCAAAATTAACGCAATACAAAATATGAAGGAGGTTTGCGAATCGGTAACAAAGGTGAGAAGATTTTTAGGTGCATGTGTGTTTTATCATATTTGGTTACCACACTTTGCACATGTATCAAATCCTCTCTATCAACTTTTAAGAAAAGGGAAGAAGTTTATATGGACTGATGAACATACACAAGTTGTTCAACAGTTAAAAGAAGCATTATTGAAAGCACCAATTCTTCGTCAACCAGACTACAAAGGTGAAAGACCAATTATAGTAACAGTTGATACTAGCCCAATTGGGATCGGTTGGGTTATCAACCAAGAAGATGAAGACCAACATCGATATGCTATCAGATTTGGAGCAAAGATATTAAATGAAAGACAAAGAAACTATGTAGAAGTTAAACGAGAATTGTGGGGTTTGCTTACTGCATTAAAAATAGATAGAGATTACTTGATCGGAGCAGATGTAATGGTTGAAACAGATTGTCTGCCACTCATCGGAATGATAGCAAGTTGCACCACACCAGATATTGCAATGCTTCGGTGGATTGCATACATTAGAACCATGAACCCAGAATTACGGCATATAAAGGGCAAAGAGAACCCAGTCGCAAATATGCTGTCAAGAGCAAGGTTCATAAATGAAAGGGTGATGTAAGCTGAAGATAAGAATTGGGCAACTACAAGCCATCAAGTTGCTCATCAAGTATCTATTAAGCCTCATGATGAGTTTAATATAAGTATAATGTTCAAAGATGTGGAGTATGAAGGTCAATGGTTAGAAATAGGAAATTTTCTAAAGACTCAAGAAGCCAACCCATGATGGTCAAAGAAACAATTAAATGAATTTTGAAGACGAGCATTCAAGTTTTTTTTACATGAAGGCCATTTATGGAGGCGTCCAAAAAGGCCAACCAAAAATCCTCTTCGAGTCATTTGTAAGGATAACATTAAGAGAAAATTAATTAATGAATTCCATGATAGTTTGTGGGCAAGACATAGAGGTATATGGGTGACATTTATGAAGTTGAAAGAAAAGTATTGGTGGCCACATATGTATAAAGATGTAACGAAATTTGTGGAAACCTATGAGGTCAGCCAGAGATATTCAACTATCCGGTATCGAGATGAGTTAAAACCAACATATTCATCATCAATGCATTATAAATGGATGGTCGATCTAGCGACAATGCTACTTGGGGAAGGTCAAATGCGATATTTAGTACTAGCAAGAGAAGACCTTACAAACCAAGTAGAAGGAAGACCACTACGACAAAAAACAACTAGAGCTATATGTAAATTTTTGTTAGAAGATGTAATATGTCGTTACGGGTGTGTTGGTAAAATAATTGCAAATAAAGGAGAACTTGACTCTAATGAAGCTAGAGAATTCTTCAACCGAACAGGGATCAAATTATCACTTACCGCTGCGTATAATCTAGAAGCCAATGGAAAGATTGAAAAAGGACATAGCCCAATAGTTAAGGCGATCGTGAAAAGCTGTAAAGGTAAAATAAAAGATTGGCCACGCATGCTACCTTATGCACTATAGGCGGATCGAACAACGCATAGTTCGGTAACAGGATACATGCCAGCTGAATTGATACTTGGCCAAAAGCCCATCATGCCGATAGAAGAATCAATTATGTCATGGATATCTATTCCATAGAGAGAAGAGGTGAGCAGAGAAGAATTACTTGCTTTGCGAATTCAACAATTAGAGCGTCGACCTGAAGATATAGAATTAGTAGCCCAATGGTTGAAGGAAGCTCGACTGAAGAATAAAATTTGTTTTGATAAAACTCATACAATTCGACCTAAGAAAATAGAAGGAGATTGGGTGCTCGTGTATGATAGCAGTTTAGATCATCAACATAGCACCGTCCACAAGTTTGCTGAAAGATGGTTTGGGCCTTACATAGTGCAAAAAGTATATGATAACTTTACCTATAAACTTAGTGAATTGGATGGGACACTACTCCTAAACGTGGTACCTGGAAAGAGGATAAAAGTATTTAAGAAAAGGTTCAAGCTTGAACCTCCAATAGATCAACATGAAGATGAAAGATAGTGGCACATTCCGGAGGATGTGTAGGTCTAGAGGGGGGGTGGATGTCGTGAAGTACGAAAGCTTCACATTAAAAGTCTACAATAAGATAAATACGTAACTAAAATAAAATAAATCTTGATAATATTTTATACATAAAGATAATATTAACAACACATTATGATAATATTATACATTATATGTAGAGGTAAATAGATAAATACATATGTTATATTACATGGACAAGAGAGGATTTGAGCCAATAATCCCCACCTTATGACACTCTAACCTTACCATTTAGCCTATACTAACAATTTACAACAAATTATATGCATTGTTTTATTTGAAGTAGTATTTTATAGTCTAAACCATGTAATACACCATATAGCAAATTACATGGGCAAATGGGGACTTGAACCAACAACCCCAACCTTAAGGACATTCATACCTTACCATTTAGCCTATACTGGTGATGTATATAAAATATTCTGTTGTAATATTGTATGGTTTAAACCATGAAATGTACCACATGTGCACCATATAGCACACATGCAAGAGCTTCTCTGCATGTGCACCACATGGCCCACATGTAGAACCATCTCTTCCCTATAAAAGGAGAAGGGAGTATAGTCACAAGGAAATCAAGGAATCAATCAATCATAGTGAATAGAATTATTGTATGGAATTGAGCGAAATTATATTGTAAGAGATATCATAATAGAGAAAGAGTGAGAGAAGGTAAAAGCTATATACAATCTTCAAAAGACAAGAGAAGAACTAACTTGGCGGCGGCGGTGCTCAACTCGCAACGAAAAGGCTTAGAGGTTCGAGTCTTATCTCATTGAAAGATAGAAGAGAATATTGTGGTGTACTATCAAGAAAGAGAAAAGCGATAGAAGCGAAGATTGTGGTCGACCTTGTGAGACAAAGTCGAAATCAACAACACTCGCAACTATTTTGTAACTCTTTCATGAAATAATTATAAATTTCTTACATTCCCTCAATTATCATTTTACATCCTATCTTTTCATATCTTGTTGATCACTATTTATCTATTTCTACTCTTCCGTCGAAAAATCCGAGCGATTCCTTCCTCACTTTCACATTATCTTCTATCGACGCAACGCTACGCTTCTAGGCGAGCCACACCACGACAGCGTAGTGTGAGCTTTGCTGACTCCCTTGTCCAGCCTTGTTGGTTCCGAATTTGTTCGAATCGGCACGCTTCTTCCATCACTCGCTCTCCTAGTGACCTTTCTGGCCAAAATACCTGCATTCCGTTTCGGCCTTTGATTGCTAGTTTCCGGCGGCGCCTTGACTCCCTCTACTTGTGGAGGGTTCGAAACTGCTATATGCACCACTTTTGTGCCTTCCTTTCTGGTCTTGTCAGCTGCCACTGTTGCGTGCCGATCCACTTCATCCGCCACACCCACGAGGCCGATTCGCCTCCGTGTATACCATCTGGTTGTCTGATTCAGTGGTCCTCGACCCGCTCGCGTGTTTTTCTTCGACCATCAACATCGATTGTAAGTCGAAAAAGGACGGTGGGTTCTCCCAGTACATATTGTTGTCTAGATTGGCCCGTACCTCTACGCTATACCACCGAAGTAGACCTTCACCATCTCATCTTCATCCACCGTCACATTGATAGACCCAGGGCATTGTAGATCTCCTTTATCTTGGTGGTGTAATCCGTAACTGACATATCCCTTTGTTGGATATTGTTGAGCTCTTGCCGGAGCTACAACTTACGAGCAGTGGTACTCGTGTCTTTTTGGGATTTTCCCAAGTTTCCTTCGGCATTTTCGCATCTTTGATGTAGCCAAGCATCATGTCGTGCACACAGGAAGTGAGACAGTACAAAACTCTGCTCATTGCTTGTTCCCATACCATGAAATCCTTGTGTGTCGGCTCTGGCGCTACCTCGTTTGCTCCTTCAACATAACTCCAGTGGTCATGCCCCAGCAGGTACTAGTGCATCTTGTAGGACCAAGATGCATAGCTGCTTCTGTCGAGCTTCTCCATCGGAAACGAGCTTGTCATGCCTCTATCCATTTCCTCTTCTGTCTATTCTTACCGAGTATTAGGGTTTGTCTGTGTTACAGCTCTTGTCGGCAGCAAAGGATTCTCAATCCTTGCGCTTTGATACCATGTAAAAGTTAATGTGCAGAAGGTTGTAGATACAACCGGTTTTGTCGTATAGCAATAGAAAACTAAATGAAGGTTTAATGGAAAGCTTGAAACACACACACACAAAATACGCAGGAGAGACAGAGAGAGCAAAACAATAAAACTCTATTTCAAAATACTCTATAGACTCTGTACATACAAATGTGCTTTAGAGCACTTTTTATACAAGTCCTTAAAAGGATTGACAGAAGTACTGACAAGAACTTCAATGCTCGTACTGAGTGACTAACACTAACTTCTAAAAATATGCCTGTGTACTAGGCTAGGATCATAGGCCTCTAACGGATTACCGTTTACAAACAGATCCGGACACCAATCCGGCTCTTGGTTCTGGATTACGATTCAAATCATGTTGAGCTTGTCCGCTCAACAAGGAGGTCTTTGAATGTCCTAACTAACTTTAGGGCTACCATTTTATTCTCATTCTCACCCATCTACATGCACCAAGAGCCACTTTCTTCCATGTATAGTTGTTGGCATAAAAGACCGACTCCTTTCACTTTGTATCTTAGTATGAACACGTCCAAATAGTTAGGGTTTATATATAAGCTCTAGCCTAACATTGTAACGTTATCCATCTTGTATCTTGAGTCTCTGAGAGTGTAAGAGTTACAGAATAACAAGAGCTTCCGTTAGAGCTTGAAGTGTGTCTACCTTTCCATTCTTTTCTTTTGTCATACTCTCTGTGTTGTTTGTTGTACACATAACCGACAAGTCCTCATATACTTCCGCATACGTATCAAACACCATATCCAACAATAGCCTTTTCACCGAATTGACACCTTATATATTTCTTACATAGTACTTATCTATTTAATTGAGACTAATTTATTTTTAAATTAGTGTAATGATTATGTGTCTATTAATTTTTAACTAACTTGAGAAACCTTTGAGGTTTCCATAGTTTCATGAAGAGGTAACTGCTTTTATGTCAATGTATGATGTGGTCTTTGCCAATTCGGGAGTCACGAAGTTCATCAATCCCTTTGTTAACCCACTAAGAGGAAAGAAACCCCGAGGAACTTGATAACTAATCTTGGAAGTGCAACACTCCAAGGTATGAGGTGCGTTGATCCCTTTGAGAAAAGTCGATAAAGATTTAAAGTTAGGGTTCACACTATACATTAAAACAAATAGGAAACAAGCGTACACATACATAAATTCATGGATCAATAATAAAACGTACATAAATCAGCAAGCATACACATATACAAAGTCATGCATCAACAAGCAACATGCAACCATAGACACAAAAATCAATAAGCATTGTGAGCCTTCGCATCCTCATGTTTGCCTCATGAGCATTCACCTCCTGCTAGCCTTTACCTCCAAGCTTTCTACTCATGAGCCTTCACATCGTGAGCCTTTGCCTCGAAGCATTCACCTCATGAGCTTTGTCCTCATGATTCTTGGCCCCCAAGCGCTCATATCTAAGTGCTCTCTTCACGAGCCTTTCTGTTGTGATCGTTCCTTGGGGAAACCGAAGTGCCTCCTCCTCTTGTGCCACATCCTCCCTACTTCAAGTCCCCCGTAGTCTCACTACACACAAGCGCTCTTACGCAATAGTGCGGCAGGCAGGTCTATGAGAATCAAGAACGGGTTATTGATGATTGTATACTCGCTATGCCGAAACCCAAGATAGATTCGCCTTGGACGTTCAGATCTCAAAACTAGCCAACCCCACAATGAGATCTCTTGCCCATTCTATAGCATTAAGAATTTCTTATTAACATGTACTTGTCCTTATATCCTTATCGTTGCAAGGGTGCTTGGTTTGGACAAAATGTATGTTGAAGTATGCACTATTTTCATTTAATACACAATTTTTCATTATCACTTAATATGTGTTATAAGTTATCTTGTACCAGTGTTACCGTATTATTCCAATGATTGGCACTTATTATTTGAGTTATACTTGTAGTTCCAATTTTCTTCATTTGTTTTTTCTTTTGGTGTCACTTTGAACAAAATCTCGATCTATCTAAATCTTCACTTTTATGCACTTGTCTCCCGTAATATATAGCACATCACAACCAAGAGCACTTTGAGTAGCATCTTAACTCACACACTTCCACCCTAACTCCTTTCCAACTACCTTTGTTGCATGCTTTGCACTAATTAAATAATACAAGAGAAGTCGAAGTAGGAGTTGTATATCACGTTGTCTAGGATTAACATATATTTTCATTGAGAGTTAATAGATTGAAAATACATAAGAAGTAGAATATTATATTTACTATGATAATATAGAATGATCAATGGATTGGAAGTCACACACAATTGCATCACTTAGGCAATTTAGATAGTGGCAAATTTACTTAAATGAGTTTTCATACCAAAAGTGGCTTTAATGATTTCTTCTATGCAAAAGTAGCCTTACAACCCAATTAAGTTTGCCTAATCTTCTAATGAATTTGCGATTTTGCCTTGTTAGCTATTGCTCACACACCAAACAAATAACAATTCCACTAATTGCAAAGTGGATCATGACATTATGCAATATATACTTATAATACAACAAAGATGTATGAGTGGTGACACATCCACATGGTTCTTGACTAATTTTTTAAATTTTTTATTTTGCCAAGGTCAACTATTTTGTGTACTATGCACATGTCTTCCTAGAATTTTGGTTATATATAGACACTAAGTTTTTTAGAAACAATGTTAATTAATTAGCAAAGAAAAACTCATTTGCTTGAAAATTTCATCTTCACATAGGGGTAAAAATAAACACATTGATACAATGAATCACAAAGATGTGGTGTGGCCCAAGAAAAAAAGGAAATCAGAAATACAAATAAAAAGTGCAATGTTTTATTTTCTAAGATGTCAACCTTGTACATTGCCTCGTTATGATTTAGTATACACAAACCTTGCTTTACTAATAGCAACCAATTTATTATAATTTTGTTTCAATGAATTGGTTAAGGGGATGGAATCACGATAGCCACAAGGATGCAAACCAACCATGCTTGCTACAAAGGACTCTATGCGTGATCGAATTCACTTACTTCTAAACATGAGTAATGTCAATATTTCTCCAGAGTTATAATCTTCGCTTTTAAATATGATGTAAGATTATAAACGAGAACAAAAAATACGTACAAAAAATGTAGGCCTCAAGACAAAGGTTTCAAGTGCCGAGAAGATGATGGACTTTGTAATTTGATGTCAAGTTCAAAAACATGTGATGTTTTAATGGGGTATTTAAAAAGGATATCAGAAAGGGAGAATTCACATGTTCATGATGCATCGACCATATGGTGTTGTCGACAAATTGAGGGAAGACTAGCCAGTTATAGAAATGCCTTGTTGTTGTAGCTCAGAGAGGACACTTTCGAGGGGTGGAGGCTTAAGACCTAAGGGCAGGGGCATGAAAGGGTTTCGCAGGACCTCATTAATGGAAGCTGCCACTATCTCCTTGGCCTACAATTAACAACATACATCAAGATAACATAGTTGAGTTACATCATGTCAAACAACCCATTTTATTTTTGTATTGTAAGTCATAAACATGAAAAGGAAAAGATTTCATACCGGTTGATGCTTCTGGGGCATTATCGGCACAATTCTATTAACGTAAGTGGACATGGGAGCCAAAGGCATCCTCTGGATGTCAAAATATAAGGATTTATTAAAGCATGAAATGTAGAAAAAATGTGAATTGGAAATTGACCATCGAAAATATGTGAAGAAACACTACCAAAATTGGTTGGGGTGGGGTGTATAAGAGCGGATTCCCCCATGCATCCATAAGGCACCCCTACAAAAAGGGTCAATTATTTGTTAGACTTACATAATATACACATATCGTGGTGTGATAATTATAAACATTATTAAATTTACTGGAGACGGGGATGGCCAGCAAGGTGGCCAAAATCGCTCCATGGTTGTTGGATGTCCCCAAACATGTAATTCTCTTAGTGGCAACATTGGTCGATGATGGCTTTGTGACTTTATATCTCCACTTTTTATTGGCCTCATTGCCATTGCACGTGTTGATATGGTTGGTAGATTGTTTGTGACAATATTGTTGGTTACTTCCATGCGTTGATGTCTCAAGATATTGGTTGTAGTCGCCACCTCGTGATTCCTTGTTAACACATGCTTCTTATGTGTCCTATACTTCTGTTCAACACAAATGATCATAATGAATGCCATCCTTTTCGTTTCAAGTTTATCCACAAACGATTATAGTCACCAAACTTAGGCTTCTATACTTGAACCATGTGACAACGTTTATATTGATTCTAATCGAGGATTATGATGATCCAAATGCCTATTTTCATAAGATTGTAATGATTAAATTCCTAATTATAGGACAAGTATAGAAATCTGAGCAAGAACATCAATGCCTATTTTACCTGAAGATGACTTGCAACATTATGGCGAGTTAGACAATTCACACCCATGAGCTCTAAGATTCTAGAAGGTATTGCTTTATCCACACCTAGTTGCTCGACGACATGCACAAAGCGTTCGTGGAGTTCGGGGGTCCAATCCACCTTCATGTGACTCACAAAGTCTTAGCAACATAATCCATGGGAGTGTTTTCAGCATAATGATGGAAATGAATGGGCCTACACGATGTTCATATGTGTGTACATGGGTTCAACATAGAAGCAGACATGCAGTGGAGGCAAAGGGAGTTTCTTTTGGTTTACTAGGAAAGGATAAATTTCACATGGTGGAGAATTATAAGTGAAACATTTATTGCTTAATAAGAAGGGGGTCATATCATGTAAATTTGAAAGGACTTATTTTGTTTAATGTGAAGAGAGGGGATGGAAAATTCGAGGCAAAAGTAGTTCGGGTTAATACAAAACGGTTTAGATGGAGCTATTTGTCTCAACAGGGCAGAAGTTGCACAATGAAAATTGTTTTCACATGGAGAAGGTTTAAAATGAGCTATTTGAAGGTGACTTTTTAAGGGGGGGGGGGGGGGGGGTCACAAGGTGGAGATTCGAATGAAACCTAAATGAGGCTTAATAAGAAGGGCCAAAGTTCATATGGTGCATAAGTGAAGGAAACTATGTGAGCTTCATTAGGGCAAAGTGGGTTCACATGTCAAGCTACACATTTCAATTATTATTACATACGTCTACGACTACACATTAGGGTGAAGGAAACTACCTGATCTCTAGAACCACTAGCACCACCACTATTCTAATGTGAAGTATAAACTACACATTTCAACACCACCACCACTACTATTACCACTAAGTTACTATTTCTACTAAGTTACTACTACTACTACTACTAAATTGCTACTACTACTACTACTACTACTACTACTACTACTACTACTACTACTACTACTACTACTACTACTACTACTACTACTACTAAGTTACTACTACTAGAAGTAATTGTGAAGTATTCCAAAATATGCTGAGTTTCTCTTTAATTCCTCGAAGGCCCTTGGCCATCCTGCATCGAGCAACAATATCTACTAGCGAGTGTGATTACATCTATCTTTTGATTGACCAAGGGCATTTCCGAGGAAAATAGCGAAAACTGAACGGAGGAGGGCATTTTAAGAAATAAAGGAGAATTTTGGAGAGGAGCAATAATTCTCTACCTTCATCTTCTTCCTCCCTTTCATGGGTCCTCTGCTGCAGCTCTGCTCAGAGTCGCTTGATTTCCCTTTTATCTCCTCAGAAAGTGTGGTTGCCTCAGCAAGAGAATCTGATGGAGCGTCCAAAACTAGCCCCAACTTCTCTGCCTTCTCCACTTCAGCCAGAAGTAGGGCTTCTTCATCCTGGAAATCCTCATCAAGATCAAGATCCAGACATAACCTCAAGCATTCATCATCAACAGTGTTGGTAGTGGAAGTAGAATTGTGATTAGAAGTAGAAGAACACAACAAGATGTGATTTTCCACATTATCATGATCCTCGTCATCATGGTTTATGTCCAAGTAGTCTTTTGAATCAAAGAAGTCGCTCATTGTGATGGATGAGTTCTTGATCACGTGCTCAAGGTCATCCACATGTGGTTTCATGTGAAGATAAAATTGCTCACAATCATCCAAGCATGGTATATCTTGATTCATGGGCGATGGGTCATTCTCATCTAAGCATGGATCATGTTGATCTAAGCATGGTTCCTGTCGATCCAAGCATGAGTCATGTGGATCTAAGCATATGTCATGCTCATCCAAGCATGATAGGTCATGATTTAAGCATGGAACATGTTGATCCAAGCATGAGAGATCATGAGTCAAGCATGAGAGATCAGGGTCTAAGCAGTGGTCATGTGGTAATTCCATGGTTGTAACATCTTCATCCACGCAGACTCGCAGATGTTCGAAGCCATGTGACGACATGGATGTGAATGTGTCGCCATGATACATCGATGGTTTGGTCTCAGAGAAAATCAATTGGGGATCATCGCTTCTTCCATCATTGGGAATTGCATAAGTCGCAAGATTACATGTGTTTTCTCCGTTAATCATCGCCACATTGTAATCCAAAATGGAGAGAGGGTCCATTTCTTTGTTATAAGAGGAGGAAGAAGAAGAAGAAGGGGGAAGTGCATTTCTTGTGGTCAATGCTTATACATAGAGAGGAAAGAAGAAGAAAGAAGAAGAAGGGTTGTGTGTGATGCCAAATTTGTATGATTGGTGATGAGTTTGTTTTGTACATCTGAATAATGTATGCTCATCCAAGAAGAAGAGGGAAAGAGTCTAGTCATAAAATGAGTGGATTTAGATGAAAAATAGTTTTTGTTTTTTATGATAATGGCCCTTGTTCGTGTGTCTGTGTGAGAGTGTCTGTGTCGGTACTTTTCTCATTGCATGATATCAGCCAGGGAATTTTTCTAGAAGTTTCTAATGGTTTAGCCCCCAGGGGATTGAGGGGTAGTAAGGGAGAAAATAAAAGACAAAAAAAAATTAAAGAAAAAGATTACCTTTAAAGCCACAAATGGAACGAGATGTCACAATTTTGCTAGGAAGTATGGTCAGCACAAGTGTAGAGAGATGATGTGACGGCGTTGCCTGAACCCATGTGACAATGTTATCTGAGTATCTTAGCCAATTCTTATTTGTGACATGAAAGCGAACCAAAGAAGAATTTTAGAGTAGTTTGGAATGGTAGAAATTTGTTACAATGCATTTGTTGGGCTCGTTCATGGGCATCGAAAGAAGATTTATGCACATGTGATGTCTTGTATGTCATGTGGTGAAAAAGAGAGCTCACTTATTGTGACCGGACGCTTGGTTTGCTATAATTCCATGGGTATTGTCCATGGTACACTGAAGATAAACATGCATGAGTTACAATGAAGATAAACATGAGTGAAACGTCTTTTGAAATGTGGGTGTATACTACTGCTAGAAATACTACTATATGGTGCCAACGTTGGAGCTTTCAAATGAATAATGTCAATGGGCAAATAAAAGATTATGGGAAGAGTTAATAATGTTGTGGAGTGGATGAGACGAATTGAAGAGGTTGCATAAAAGAGAACAAAATCGTCACGAGGAAAAGTTAGAGGTTTGATTGTTTGGTAGAAGAGCACCCAAGCGACATTTTTCTTTTTTTCTACATTTTTCAAGTAGTGTTTTTATTTATTCACTAAATCAAAAGTCGAGAGTTTCCATGAACACGTGTATGAGGAGAAAAAAAGTAGTATCAATAGATATGATGGTGATGATGATAATGATAAAAAACTGAGACAAATATGTAGAAGAACTTGACCCACTTACATCTATAACAATGATATGGGACTTACTCTCACCCATAAGGGCTTCAACTATTTAGAATACAAAGCTACTTATCCTTGTCCTTTACATGACTTGTCACAAATCTAAGGAACGAGCTTGAGCAAATGTTCAAGTGTAACAATGCATTAAAAATCATCTCCAATTTTTATTCTTCTATTATCAACATTGTGGAATTTTTTAAGCACGATCACATATGTGAAGAGCGGCGCTATGCATGAACACACATATGTCTAATTCTTAGGATTCTTATGTTACTAATTGCATTTAAAATCACCTTCACTACTTCTCCAATACTAATATGAAGGATGCCAAGACCTCTAAACATACACTTTAGCTTCCGTTAAAGCGAATTAAATTACTCACCGTCACTACTCATTTAGTCATAAAATTGTGTCTTAGTCACCTTCAAACCATCTAAATGTGCAAAATGACTCTATACATAAATAGATTCGTACATGTATGCACATCCATACACACAAATACATTTAGATTGATTGTGTCTCTTTCCTTTCTTTTCTATAAACTAGTCGCTTCTCTCTCTCTCTCTCTCTCTCTCTCTCTCTCTCTCTCTCTCTCTCTCTCTCTAACACACACACATCTGTCTATCTACGCACACAATTATTTATCTTAGGATTTGCTTCACTTACTTTGATGTCTCATTATTGTGAAATAAGTCAAAATTGGCCTCCAAAAGAAGTTAATACATCTCTCTCTCTCTCTCTCTCTCAAAGACCTACCATTTGTCTCTCCTATACACATATGCCTTGTCCTCAACTCCGTCACCAAAAGTGAATGACTAATTTAAGGATCCCTACATTCCCCACCATTTCTTTCTACAAGAGTTCACATTTTTAATCTGTTCACCGAGTGATTCTCTCCAATAAAGAGTTCAATCAAAACAAAACATTTTGATCCTCTCTCTTTTCTTGATTGCATTAACTATCTTAATGAAAGGAAAATGCTATTTACATATACTTCTTAGGTGTGAATTTATGGAGTAACATATATTGTTCTTCGATAATATTCCTTAACCTTGTTATTTGTCATGGTTAAGATTGTCTATTTCAAATAGACAACAAATGCAATTGTTTGTTGGGAAATTTATCACTTCTCTATGGTGAAACATTAAGAATGTTCAATTGCGTAAGAAAATATAAAGTGACTTGAGGGAAGAGCTTTGGATGAACATTTTACCAATCAAGGATTACTATCAATCCTTTCCCATTGGGATTTTCCACTACAAATAGAGGTAACTGCAATTACTATGTGGAAATTTTAGACTTGTCTTCTATGGTGAAAAACTTAAAAAGTTCAATTGCACAAGAAAATTTGATTATATTTGTACTGTTTATAGGACGCGTTACCATCAATATTGCTAGATAAGGACTATTGGTAATTTTGTTATGTACATTCCCAAATAGATACATAAAATTGCTAAGATCTTGACCTTATTCATACATATTGAAGAGGATATATGGAAATTGTTACAAATATGTTTATGTTAGATTCTAGAAACCATCTTAACAATGTCACACATGGTGGGGCAACATAATACAAATTAAGAAAAGCTTATCTTGCTTGAGTAATTTCAATACAATGTGTAAGGTTGGCCACATCGGCCCTAGAAGTAAAGATGCCAATATAAATCTTGCTAGTTCTGTTTGATACATGGCTTGTTAGAAATATGATTTTCTATTATTAAAAAAAATGATTCTGGAGTTATATTACACTATTCTCGATGACTATTCTAAGGCTTCCTAAGGTCATTTCCTATAGTGTTGATATTTGATGCCTTGTCAAGTTTAAAATATCAAAACATTATTGAAATTCAGATAATAATATCCATTCTTATGATATTGTTAGTTTCTGTATTTTTTGGTGAGATTCGCAAACAAGCTATTCCCTCAATGCAACTACGATTTTGTACGGTCTTTTGGAAATGTTATAATCCAGTAAGGTTTCTCTTGGTACAGTCTTTGTTTTAAATGACCTTTTTCTAGACATCAAACTCACTATTCATTAATCCAGTGATAAGAAAAACATTTGTTGCCATTCGAACTTTTTTTTATAGTATCCACTCATTTGAGTCAAGCATGATAAATGGAGTAGGATCATCTGGGTGCTAGAATATTCGTGTAAAGAATCCATCAAGAGAATATGGTTGAGTAGATAGGCATCACAAAAGCTAATGAAAGCATACCTTCCTAATGCTTCAAGCATTCTAATTGAAAATGCAACTTTCATGATATTTCAAATTGTTACTGTTTCAATATCATTTCCACATGAAAATCGTATTAACATTTACTGAAATTGAGGTTAACTTGAGCACAAAGATGCGATTACAGTGTATTTAACCAAGCAATGACTCAAGATAGGAGTGATATTAAGGTCGACCTATGGAATGAGGGAGGTTGTGTGTTGTCATTGAAATCTCATAATAGATTTTTGTCCAAGTTGATTTAACTACAATTTTCCAGTCTACTTTTCTTCAACACGATGATTTTATTAGTTACCTACGTCCTGCATTTTGAAATCCAGGAGTCAATGTATTTAACCTCACTAAATCATGAATATTCAAGACCTATAAAAGAAATACACCATCTATCACAAGCAAAACTTGCCATTTGTAGCTCAACATATGGACATGCCTTTGGCATTCTATACCACTAAATTACTAATAATGTAAGCAATGTTTAAAAGTAAAAGATTCTAAACCCCTTCACTCGAGCTAGCGCGCTATGCTTTTACATATTCGAGTGCACCTCATCCCAACAAAACAAAAGGTTGTAACAAATGTCTCCAAAAACTTTCAAACTTTTTCATTAAATACGTAACCTAACAATGTGGATCAATCCATTGTGTTTAATGACTAAATTTAACAAAAAGTAGGATATGTCATACACGACACAATGCTAAATATAAGAAACTCAAACACCCAAAGGGTTGTTCCACACTTCTTTAAGGGATCAACCAAATAGTCATAAAACAGTTTAAATTGAGTGTCTAGAATGGTTGATGATATCCTTGAAGACCTCCACAAAGATTTAGAGAGAGCTTTTTGTCTAACCAAGAGCGAGTGAGGTGTGTGTTTGAAGGGGTAGTAAGATAGTAAACAAAGTTCAAGTGTTTTCCATGGGACACTATGGTACCATTGAATCCCTATTTCCAGCTATAATATTCAAATCATGCATTATTTTCTTATCCATACATGTTTTTATTTCTATACCTATTTCTTTCCGTAAAAGAAAACATCTTTAATGGATGCTTGTGATTGATTTGACAAGTCTTTTGTGAAAAACATATCCCTCCAAAAGGCTTTAATTTGTGAGTCATTATCATTTACATGCATACAAATTCTAGAGAAGGATTCAATGTGGTCCTTGCCAGTGATCAAACTCTTAGTTGACATTGATTTTGTCCTCAAGCTTGTGTTGGATTACACTAGAACTAAGAAATGTCCACATGTTTACATTATTATTGATGTGTTATTGTTTGGAAAATTTTAAAGAGTGAGACCTCAACCACAACCTCAAGAACATCAATCATGTGATTGCCCGAAATATATATTAAAAAGAAATGGAATATGCCTCGGGTTGCCTTGTGTCTAGACTGTTGAAGAAGATTTAATCCTAGCAATAAGCATCCTCGACCCCACCCTTGCGAGAAGAGTGCTTCTTCCTTTATCGAGACTAGTCTAGATCAAGTTTTGCATGCGTGCAACCCAACAAGGCATCACACCTTAAAATAAGCGAGAAAGGTTCATATTAATTTGTCCTTATTTTAAATAACAATTCCTCAAGTTGTATTTATTAATTTGAAGCTTTTCAAGTTATGCAAGAAGATCCATATGTAGTGAATTTGGCTACATATTTTAATTTTACAGAGTAATACTTTCCAATGAGACTCAAGAGGGAATAATAAATTGAATATACTTTTAGTTCTTTTACAAGACAATACCTTACGTTATTTGCAAGGATAAATGCTCGATATAGTACTCATATCAAAGCTTAGTACTCACTTTCAAATATAAATAATATCCCTCAACAAAGGACCAACGTGGAAACATTTGAAGAGTTTCAATTACAAGAATATTTCACTCATTAAAAATAACTTTAACTTTTACTTTGCACAACCCAAGGTTTGAAAAACGAATCACCCAACTCAAGTATATAAATGCAATCTCAAAGTCATACAACTCACGGTAAGTTTGGGGGTTCTAAATTCTAGCAATAAGCTTTATATACCTTTTATGATTATCATGTGAGTTTATGCCCACTAGTGATTTGCTTTAAAGCATGACTGATCTTTTTTCCCTCACCACAAGTAGTGAAAAGTTCGCTCCTAAAGAAAAAGGAATTATAGTTTGCATGATGCAAGAGCTGAAAAAGTTCCTTTTAAAGGTTGTGTTCATAAAACATTACTTGTTCGATAGCATGATGTATAATTTGCTCCTAGAAGAATGGTAGAAAGCGTCGTTTAAAACGATGTGAAGAAACCTGTACCTGTTCTTAAAGAAGATGTATACTTACCTTCTAAAAGAATGGATTTGATCTTCTTTTTTTGTAGTGAAAACCATTTTTAAAGACAATAGAGATAAGTATACCATTTCTCCAACCAACATGGCCATTTTCAGAGTGACTAAAATTCCTCGTTAGCTATAGAAAACAGTAACCAAGACAAACTTTATTGCCATGACTGTGCTCAATATGTAACTATGTGCTGTGGCCCCTCACACATAAAGAAATATAAATATGAAACGTCAGTAATTAATGAAACATTAACCAAGACAAAGTTTATTTCCATGACTGTGTTCAATATGAAACTATATGCTGTGGCCCCTCACACATAAAGAAATATAAATAAAATGCAATGTGTCATTTTAGAACAATGATTGTGTTTTGTTCTAAAGTCTTGATAGGACGCATACAAAATAAAGAAAATTAACTCCCAAAGATATCTTGTGATGTATATTGGGTGATCTATTGAAGGAGTTTTTGCAAATTAATGGCAAATATGAGCCAGTCCATGTGAAAAAACATATGTTGGAATGGATGTACGTCATGCTTGGATTGTGGTAGATGATAGAAACTTAACGAGGACCACAATAGCAAAAGCCCACACAATAAAATAAAAGATGCTTTGACAATTGATGTCGATGATTATATTAACATTTGCACAAACCATAAATAGGACCAAGATACGAGAATACGATGATGTACAAATGGAGAATAAATTCACTTGTTTCATGGGAATTTGAATGATATTGGAAATATATCACAAGTTGAAATCCAAGTGAGTATAATGTTTAGTTGGTTTAATTTAAGGCAAAAATTTAGCTTCCGTTTTAGTTTAGGATTTATGCTCAATGCGTGTTCGGTTAGGTTAACAAGGATAAGGCAATTGTTTGGGTTTAGAGCTTATGCCTACATTTAGTTTTTCTTTTAGGTTTTATGTTGTCACTATCGCGGTGGTTGGGGGTGGATATTACTAGATGCTTTATGTACTACTACCCATTGTTTTATTAAAAAGTTGGCCCCTGAGGGTGTCTATTATTGACACTTTATGTACTATTACCCATTCCTTGTTTTAAAATTTTGGCCCCTTACAAAACATTTATGCACCATCCTCTTTCAATGTTACAAAACCACATTGCAACTGAGGAATATTGCCAAAAGGTATTATAGCCGCCTACTTACCGAAGACATGATAGCTACAGAGGAAGACATAAGCGATGATACTATCCTCCAAAGCATACCCGAGAAAGTCACACCGGAAATGAATACCTGGCTTGTGCGTCCTCTATCAATCATTGAGATATGGGAGGCCCTCACTGATTTAGATGCTGAGAGCTGCCCCGGAATTGACAGTCTCACCCCGCACTTCTTCACATGCCTTTGGGGCACTATTAAAGAAGACCTCCTCCAGGCATATGAGGAGATCATCACCCCTGGAAACATGCCGGAGGAATTTGGACAGGGGATGATACATCTTTTTCCTAAAAGTGGTGGGAATGCCAACGACATTCACAAATGGCGGCCCATTACTCTTCTCAATACTGTCTATAAGTTGCTCGCAAAAATCGTGGCACGCCGTTTAACTCCACTTCTTCCTCAACTCATTCATCCGTCACAGACAGGTTTCGTTAGAAATCGGAGCATCCTAAACAACCTCTTCTCATTTTGGGAAGCAGTAGCCCTTGCCAAGCAGACCAACAAGAAGGTAGCGGTGGTGCTACTAGATTTTGAGAAAGCCTATGATAGGGTATGATGGAACTTTCTAGAAAGTGTGATGAGGAAACTCGGCTTTCAAGAGACATGGATCAAAGGCATTGCAGGATTTTATAGGAATGGCAGCAGTTGTGTTTCGCTGGCAGGTGAAAGGGGCCCCTTTTTCCGAATATCCCGCTCTGTACGGCAGGGATGTCCACTAGCTCCATCCTTATTTCTATTATACGCCGAAGCACTCTCTTGCTTTCTCAACTCGCGGCATCTCAACCTATGTGGTCTTCCCATACCTCATTCTAACCAAAGCATCCTGGATATAGAATTTGCAGATGACACAACAGTCTACCTGCAAGGGGACATGGACAACCTCCAAAAGCTAGAAAGTGGGCTAGTTTTATTTTGTAAGCGATCCAATGCCATGATCAATTGGCACAAATCCTGTGCAATATGGCTTTCTCAGGAAACACATCCGGCGTGGCACCCTCACCCCGCTTTCAAGTGGATCAACCAAGGAGTGAGCACCAAATATTTGGGCTTCCAAATTGGCTTCAACATACCGCCGGAGACTATGATTGCACCCGTTATCCTCTCCATTCGACAAAAGTTGATACATTGGAGCTCTAAAAAATTGTCGCTAGCAGGTCGCATCATAGTGGCAAATCAGGTACTCCTCGCAACAGCATGGTACAGTCTATCATACTGGACAATCTCCAAGGAAAGTATACATCAGATTCAACGACTGGTCCGCAACTACATTTGGTATGGTAAGGAAGACCATGTAGCTCGCGCCAAGGTGGCGTGGCCTATACTCACAATGCCTAAGTCGAGAGGGGGATTGGGTCTTATTGATCCCCTTTCACAATCGAAAGCCTTACTTGCCAAATTTGTGGCGTGAGGACTCCAACCAAGAAATGATTGTTGGAAAATGCTACTGAGGTTACGTTTCGCTTACTTTAAGCCACGAAAAGGGGTCAATTGGGCCCCCCAAACGGGATGGATTCTAAACATGGATCTCAAACCTAGTTTCTCCCGCCATTTGGAGGACAAATTCAGTGCATCCATGTGGAAGGCATGGTGTGACATTCGTTGGGGGCTCTAGTGTGATCAACTGAGATCCGAACCTGCCTGGCTCAGTCAACTTATCCTATGGAACCCATGTCTTAAGGATGAATCTAATCAACTACTGGGATCACGTAAGGGGGTGTCATGGGGATACATTGCAGAAGGTCTAGGCAAAAGTATTGAATGTTGGCGACGGTTTATGTCAATGCCACTACAAGATCAAGCGAACATACTCCATGGAATCAGGGGCGGATGGACTATGAGATCGGAAATCATTAATGCGCTACTGATTAGGGACTCTGCTACTCAAAGGACGACAATGGAGAAATGGATAGGCCACGAGGAGGAGGGCTCTCTGATCCCGAGAGGTAGGGGAGCACCAGACATGCTCGAAGGCCATGAAGTGAGAGACACTAAGACACCCACACAGAATAACGCCATTCGAGTACTCGCGTACACTGGTCATAAATGGATTGTAGATCCTGATCTGATCAAAGTACAACCCGATTGACATATATGTACTCATGAAAACACATGGCTGCGTAAGGTCAGTTGGGACCCTTTGCAATGGACATGGCGTGATCCCTACGCGGGGCAAGGAAGCAAACCCATCCTTTTCTTCCAATTCACAACTAGATTGGGTCGCCACATTCTAGCCGCTCAAGCCGCCCGAGAACCGGCTGCTGCAAAGGTCTGGTGCACATTTCAAGTTCCCTCCGCCATAATCACCAAGTTTTGGCAGAAAATCTGGAAGCAACAACACTCGAGGCGAATTACCACTTTCCACTGGCTGTTAATGTTGCAAAACAGCGCTCGGTCACAAACCTAGGAATAGGATCAACTCACAGAAAACGGGAAATACAAAGTGCACGAAGACAATAGAGAGAAGAGTACATAGGGTGTTTTACGTGGGAAACCCTAAATGGGAAAAACCACGGGAGTCCTCTAACTCCAACTATCACTATACACAGAGATGTACAATGGTGAAGCTACAAGGCAACAACCTTGAGCTCACTGTCTTCGCCGCAGGCGGCGGTAATACACAGAGACGTCGACCTCTTCCTTTCTCTCTCTCTCTCTCGGCTGCTCTCACTTTGCTCTCTAGACTAAAACATAAAAATGAGCAACAACATTTAAACTGTTTGCCCTAAGTCATATTTATACGCATATGACTTTCGGGATATTTACAAATATAGCCTCAAGGGCCCTTGGCAGACATATTCACAAATATGTCCCCGCATCCGGATCTCGCTCCGGGTACCTTCATCATCCGGCTCCGTAGCCGGGGTCTTCATCATTCGGCTCCGTAGCCGGGGTCTTCATCATCCGGCTCCGTAGCCGGGGTCTTCATCATCCGGCTCCGTAGCCGGGGTCTTCATCATCCGGCTCCGTAGCCGGGGTCTTCAGCATCCGGCTCCGTAACCGGGGTCTTCATCATCCGGTTCCCGGACATCCGACCATCCCATCCGGAGGGACCGTAATCCCAACAAACTCCCCCTTCACTTCGGCATGGGATGTCTCTCCAATCCGATCCTTTTCCGGCATGCTTCCAGCTTGTCGGGTGTGAGTACCTTGGTCAGCATATCCGACCCGTTCTCGTCCGTGTGGATCTTCGTCAGCATGAACTCCTTGTCTTCTATCCTTTCCCGGATCCAATGGTATCTACGCTGGATGTGCTTCGTCCGGGAGTGATAGGCCGCATTCTTCGCAAGGTGAATGGCACTCTGACTGTCGCAGTAGAGTCGGTACTCCTCCTGCCGGATACCGAGCTCTCTAATGAAGTCCTTCATCCATATTATTTCCTTGCCGGCTTCAACAGCCGCCATGTACTCCGCCTCCGTGGTTGACAACGCAACCGTCTTCTGCAGCCTCGACTGCCATGAAACAGCTCCCCCTGCATACGTCATCACATACCCTGATGTGGACCGGCTGGTATCTGCATCAGCCGACATATCCGAATCGGTGAAGCCGTCGAGTTCGGGCTTACCGGAGCCGAATCGGAGGCACACGTTTACCGTGCCCTTCAGGTATCAGAGTATCCACTTGGCCGCGTTCCAATGCTCTTTGCCGGGATTGCTCATGTACCGGCTCACCACTCCGACTGCATATCCTATGTCCGGTCGGGTACACACCATTGCGTACATCAAGCTCCCGACGGCAGAGGCGTATGGTACTTTCATCATGTCCTCCTTCTCAGCCTTTGTCTTGGGGCTTTGCTTGCTGGACAGCTTGCAGTTTGCCGGGAGTGTTGACCCGACCGGCCTTGCTTCCGACATGTTGAACCGGTGAAGCACCTTTGTCACGTACTTCTCCTGTGACAGCCACAACTGCTTTTTCTGCCGGTCTCGGATGATGTGCATCCCTAGTATTTGCCTCGCCGGACCCAGGTCCTTCATTGAGAAGGTTCGGTGAAGAGCCTTCTTCAGCATCCGTATCTTGACCTGGTCTCGTCCGACGATCAACATGTCGTCTACGTACAGGAGGAGTATTAGAAAGTCTCCTCCTTCGAACTTCTTCACAAACATGCAGTGGTCGGACTGCGTTTTGAGGTACCCTTCGTCGGTCATGAAGGAGTCGAACTTCCGGTACCATTGCCGGGGAGCCTGCTTCAGTCCATAAAGGCTCTTCTTCAACCGGCATACCAGGTGCTCCTTCCCTTTCTTCTCGAATCCTTCCGGTTGCTGCATGTAGATCTCTTCTTTGAGGTCGCCGTGAAGGAATGCCGTCTTCACGTCCATCTGTTCTACCTCGAGGTCCATGCTTGCCGCTATGCTCAGCACCGTCCGGATGGAGGTCATCTTCACTACCGGGGCAAATATCTCGTCGAAGTCGACGCCCTTCTTCTGCTGAAACCCCTTCACCACGATCCTGGCTTTGTATCTCGGGGGGTTTCCGGCATCTCCCGGTTTCAGCTTGAACACCCACTTGTTTCGAAGTGCCCGCTTTCCTTTCAGCAACTCCACAAGTTCATATGTGTGGTTCTCATGCAGGGAATCCATCTCGTCCTGCATGGCACTCAACCACCTGTGGCTCTGGGTGTCATGCTTTGCTTCTTCAAAGCTCTCCGGCTCCCCCTCGTCGGTTAGCAGTACGTGCTCTGGTTCCGGAAATCTCCGGGGGGCCCTTCTCTCTCTTAGAGGATATCTCCGTTCCGGAGCTTCGGTAACCGGTTCTTCCGATTCTTCTTCATCCGAATCCATTTCGGGATCGGGGCCGGTTCCGGTATCATTTTCATCTTCTTCGGCCGGTTCTGTTTCTTCATCGTCTTCGGCCGGATCCTCGAGTGCTAACCGGTCCCTTGCCGGTCGGGACTGCTCCTCGTAGAGTTGATCCTCACCGGTCGACTTGGAGCTCTTCATCTTCTTCTCCGACTCCCAGTCGGCGAGTGTCTTGTCCTCCATGAAGATGATGTCTCGACTCCTGAATATCTTCTTGTCGACCGGGTCCCATACTCGGTAGCCGAACTCGTCGTTGCCGTAACCGAGGAATATGCATGGCCAGGTCTTTGGATCTAGCTTTCCTCTCCGGTCCTTTGCCACATGCACGTATGCGAGACACCCGAACACCTTCAGATGCCGGTAAGATACTTCCCTACCGGTCCACACTCTCTGCGGCGTGTCTCCGTCCAAAGGTACTGAGGGTGATCTATTTATCACATACGTCGCCGTCGACATTGCCTCAGCCCAAAATCCCTTGGGTAATTTCGCATGTGCTAGCATACTCCGGACCCTCTCCATTATGGTCCGGTTCATCCTCTCGGCCAGCCCGTTTAGTTCCGGCGTCTTCGGCACAGTAAACTCGAGCCGGATTCCTTTCGAGCGACAGTACTCCGCGAACTGCCCCCGGTATTCCCCTCCGTTATCCGCTCGTATCGCTTTCAGCTTCTTGCCGGATTCTCTTTCCACTCTCGCGTGGAGTTCTTTGAAGACGGACAATACTTGGTCCTTTGTCTTCAACGGTGCCGTCCACAGCTTCCGGCTATGGTCATCTATGAATGTTACGAAGTACTGAGCTCCGCCATGTGACTTCGCTTCTACTTGACACACATCAGTGTGTACCAACTCCAATGGTGTGCTATGTCTCGTCGGTGGCCTTGAGTGGAAGGAGGTCCGGTTTTGCTTACCGGCCAGACAGTCGGTACACTTCCCCAGGTGTACGTGCTTTACCGGTATCAGGTTGTCATCGGCAAGCCTCTTCATCCCCTTCTCACTCATGTGGCACAGTCTCTTGTGCCACAGCTCACCGGCAGTGTCGGCTGCCACATTCAGCTCCTCCGGACATAGCCGGGAATTCATCAGGTACAGTGTGTTGACTTTACGGGCCCGAGCCACTATCAGGCTCCCCTTGCTGAACTTCATTACGCCGTTCCGGATGCTACCTGTGTAGCCTTCATCATCTAGCCTCCCGGCCGAAATCAGGTTCAATCGAACCTCCGGAACGTGTCTGACATCCTTCAGCAGCATTTTGCATCCGGTCGGGGTTGTCAACCACACGTCTCCTATGCCGGCAATCCGGCACGTACCTTCATTTCCCATCCAAACACAGCCATGCTCACCGGCTGTGTAGGATGAGAAGTATCTTCTTTCCGGGGTCAGGTGGAACGACGCTCCGGAATCGACCACCCAGGTCATCTCTACACCGGCAAGGTTCAGCTCCCTCTCTTCGGTAATGAGCATTATCTCTTCTTCACTTGCCGCGAGTGCCGTCGTTCCTTTCCGGTCCTGCCCTCGCCGATCCGGACCTCTCCGGTCCGTGGCTCCCCGGTATGCACCGTTTCTCTCCGGTGACTCCTTCGAATCGGTGTCGTCGGCTCCGTTGTCCTTTCGGTAATGCCGACAATTCTTCCGGAAGTGCCCCGGCTTCCCACAGTGGAAGCATGTGGGCCTTCCTCTTGACTGCGACCGGGTCCCCGACTTCTCCCGTCTTTGCGGACTCCGGTTCCATTGCCTTCCCCGATCCGATTCGGTAAGCAGCATCTTCGGATCGGAAACCGGTTCTTTATCTCTCCGACGCGCTTCTTCGTTCAAAATGCTTGTCTTTACCGTTTGTAGAGACAAGTTATCTTCGGTGCAGGAGGTGCTGAGAGTCACCACCAAGTTCTCCCAGCTTTCCGGCAATGTACACATCAGAATGATGGCTTGCATTGCATCCTCCAACGGGAACTTGATCGCCGCAAGCTGGTTCACGAATCCCATGAACGTGCTCACGTGTTCCACCATATTCTCGCCGTCCCGGTACTTGAGGTTCACTATCTTCCTCATCAGGGAGGTCCGGTTCAACGCATTCTTCCTCTCGTAGAGGCCCGACAGCTTCTTCCACATCTCATATGCGTTGGTGTCGTTCGCCACATGTTGTAGAACGCTTACATCGACATATTGCCGGATCGTCGCTACGGCTTTCCGGTTTAGGAGCTTCCACTCCGACTCTATTACCCCCTTGGGTATCTCGGCATTGTCGATCGGTTCATACAGGTCTCGGACGATGAGAAGGTCTTCCATCTTTATCTTCCAGTCGGCGTAGTTCTGTGAGTTCAACACCATCATGCCCGGAGGCCCACTACCGCCGCCTTCCATTTTCTGTGTTAACCTCGGTCTGATACCAATTTGTTGCAAAACAGCGCTCGGTCACAAACCTAGGAATAGGATCAACTCACAGAAAACGGGAAATACAAAGTGCACGAAGACAATAGAGAGAAGAGTACACAGGGTGTTTTACGTGGGAAACCCTAAATGGGAAAAACCACGGGAGTCCTCTAACTCCAACTATCACTATACACAGAGATGTACAATGGTGAAGCTACAAGGCAACAACCTTGAGCTCACTGTCTTCGCCGCAGGCGGCGGTAATACACAGAGACGTCGACCTCTTCCTTTCTCTCTCTCTCTCTCTCGGCTGCTCTCACTTTGCTCTCTAGACTAAAACATAAAAATGAGCAACAACATTTAAACTGTTTGCCCTAAGTCATATTTATACGCATATGACTTTCGGGATATTTACAAATATAGCCTCAAGGGCCCTTGGCAGACATATTCACAAATATGTCCCCGCATCCGGATCTCGCTCCGGGTACCTTCATCATCCGGCTCCGTAGCCGGGGTCTTCAGCATCCGGCTCCGTAACCGGGGTCTTCATCATCCGGTTCCCGGACATCCGACCATCCCATCCGGAGGGACCGTAATCCCAACAGTTAATACATAAGTCCCTACCAGTGGGAGCATGGCAATGTGGGAACCTTAACTCTCCTAATTGTGTAGAGTGCCCACATTCAGTAGAATCCATACGACACGCTTTGTGGGACTGCCCAACGTCCCATAGAACATGGCGGGGGGTTAGCCGATTGTTGCAGTTATGCCAGGTGCAAGGTTCAATCAAGTATGGAAATATATGTTGGCTATCATGGCAGGCTGCAATTGGCCGATACGAGCATCAAGAGGAGGGGATGACTTTGGTGATAAAAGCACAAGAGGTTCTTTTCTCCTCCAGCGACAATGTCCACTATCTTCCTCTTAATGACAAATCTCAAGAGGTGTTGGAATTGGTCAGCCCAATAACCCTTTGGATTCTATGGAAACAACGATGTAGGCGAGTCTTCTCCAACCAAACCACCCATCCAACAAGGTTACTGCAAGAGATATGGAGTGAAATTGTAGCCACTCTGAAGAGCCAATATGATGGCCTTAAAGGTGGCTCCGAGGGAGTTGAAAGACAACGCATAGCCTTCATCCAACAATGGTTGTCCTCTCCCTTTCTTGAGTCAGTGGGCTTCCACATTAGATGGAACTATCGTGTCCCTTTAGGGATTTGTACATAATCGCCTCATTTGTAAAAATTTTATAACTAATGGAAGGAGTTTTTTTTTGGAAAAAAGAAAAAAAACCACATTGCAACAAGGCAAATATTTTTACAATGTCATCTTCTCTGAGTCTCTTGAACCTCTCTTATTGAGGTTGATCCTTTTGAGGTTTGATCATTTTCTTTATATGTTGGCACCGTTAGATATATGTAGCAAAATAATGTGCTTGCCTATAAGACCTACTTATGGATTTCAATTTGGTATGTGTAACATACTCAATATGGAGCTCAATTTGATATCTTCAAACATATAAACGGGTCACAAGAAAAGATTAAAAATATGTTTTTTTATTGGATAAAGAAATTCATTTATCATGTTTTCATTTCTTAAAAACAAAAGGCGAAACTTGAGTATGAACATAAAGAAATAAATTTGTACAAATATAAATGAAAAGGTGTCGTTAATCCAAGAGTATACAAATATACACCTACTAAAAAATAGTATTGAAGTAATTAACCAAGCAATATATTATACCTTGCGTATTGATGTGTATGGTGGTGAATAACATGTACAAGAGAGAGAGAGAGATAGAGAGAGAGAGAGAGATTAACGTCTTCTAAGACCAAAATTGCCCCATGAACCAATCGGTTTACAACAAAAAGGGGTATTTACCCATTCATTGAAAGTAAAACGAGAGTTAGAGAGAAAGAGAGCCCAAATGGATGTAGCTTAGTTGGTAAGGTTGTCCAATGGAGACTAGGTAGTCATGGGTTCAACCCCTGTATTCCAAAGTGGCATCTAGTGAAATAAGAGATATATATGGAGTAATAGAGAGGTGCGAAAATTGGGTTTCGAATCCAAGATGTAGTGCTAGTAGTGGGTAAGCTAATTACACCAAAAATAGAGGAGATTCATTCATTCATTCTTGTAAAGATTTACAATATGTGGAAGCTTGTGAACCAACAATTGATCGGTTATCTGGAAGATAAACAGTTTCTTAACACAGAGTGCAAGAGAGGGAGAGTGAGACTAAGTGGAGAGCAGACAACGATACACTTCTATTACCCAAAAAAATACTCAATACATAGAATTTGCTCAATAAGAACTTTTTATACAAGCCCTGAAGAGAGGGCTAATACAAGTACTGACAAGTACTTGAATGCTCATTAATTGAGCCTGACACTAACAACCTATAATATTCCTATTTACTAAAATAGGAATATAGGCCCCTAACGGCCTGTCGGATTCCATCTGACTTGACCAGGCGATTCGGTCTTCATACGATTTGGCTCTCGGTTTCTTCAACCGATTCAGGCCTAGCCCATCGGTCTTCATCCGATTCGGCTCTCGGCTTCTTCAGCCGATCCAACCCATGTTGAGCTTGCTTCTCAACACCCCCCTCAAGCTCAACTTGAGGTCCTAATGTCTAGCCGGTTCTTACCTTCGGCTTCTCTTGGCATCTTCACACCTTGCTCCCGTGCCCCTCGTCAGGCCCTTTTCAACTCCCTTGTTGTCATAGCATTGGCGCCCCTCGACCTGTCTACTCCGTTTCGGTGTCGGCTTTGGCAGCTCTCTCATCCACCAGGCCTTCATATGATTTGGCTCTCCCAAATCAAGTTCCTCGATTGAATCAGTTGTCTCCGATTCGTCTTCTGTCTTGTTTGAATCGGTTGTCTCTGATTCACCTTCCTTTTGGCCTTTGACCACATCTGCCCATGTCCTAGTCCTAGCCTTCTTCTTTCGATCAACTTTGTCCTTCTTGACTTTGCCGCCTCCTCTGGCCGTTTCTACTTCCTCGATCGATTCAGCTACTACTTTGGCTCTCCTCTTGACTTCGACTGTCTCTTTCTCTGCTCGTTACCATTGTTCTCCTCTCCAGTTGTCCCACTTGTTCCAGTTACCCACTTGTCCTCCCCCTCAAGTGCGACACGTCGAGATGCTGTAGCCCAAGCATCTCGCAAAAGTGTTGCAACGTGTTGAGTTCGAAAATGTCGGCAACCTGTCGATAGGTTTGAACATACCAGAGTTTGAATTCATCGCTCATGTTGAGTTCGAATCGAATATTCGTGAGAAAGATATGTAGAAAATACACAACTTGGAATAGAAAACAACAAAATGAACAAGGTACACAATTTTACGTGGAAACCCTAAATGGGGAAAACCATGGGAGAACAGATCTTCACTATATAGTGGATATACAAGACGACGAGGTTACAACACTCTCTCAGCTATGGTGTCGTTCCCTCTCACTCACACACCCTCTCTTATCTGTCGCGCTGTCCAACAGAGGCTCACTCACAACTTTCTGTTCTACACACACACTGCTTCAACAAACTATGTTTTGCCCTAAGTATATTTATACTTATACACTATATGAGCTATTTACAAATGTAGTCCCTACTACTATGGTTACTATTATTATACTAATAACAATATTAGTCAATCAGTCGACTGGTCGACTAGTCAATTAGACTAGCCGACTTTTATGCCGATAGTCTAGTCGGCCCGACTAGTCGGCCTTGTTGTTGACCATCTGGTTGGCATGACTAGTTGGTCGTGTCTTCGACTTGGATCACTTGTATACTGTCGACTCTCCCTCAGTCAACTCACCATGACCTCGATTGTCGGCTCTTGGCCCAACTAGTCGGCTACTCCTTGTCATCGATTGTCGGCTCTTGGTCCGACCAGTTGGCCCTGCCCATAGGAGGGACATATTCCTTGTTGAGAGACAAGCTCAACATCGGCCAGATCGGCTGAGCAAGTCGAGGACCGGATTGGTTGGGACCGATCGGTTAGGCCGGATCGGTTGGAAACCAGTACGCAAACCGGTGCGTAGGAAGGCCGGATCGGTGCAGAAACCGGGAAGCCATCGGAAAGATATTCCGCAAGGAATATATTTGGGAGTTAGTGTAGGGGCTCCTCAATGAGCATTGAAGTACTGTCAGTACTTCTGTCAGTCCGAAAAGGACTTGTATAAAAGTGTTCATTGAACACACCCGATGTACAGATCGAGTATTATTTTTTGAATTAAGTTCTTGTGTTTACTCTCTCTCTCTGTCTCTCCCGTACGTACTGTGCAAACCTAAGCTTTCCATTAAACCTACGTTTTCTGTTGTTCGGTTTCCTATATTGCTTCCACACGCCATTCTTTTCATGGTATCAGAGCGCGAGGGTTGAGAACCTCTGCAATCGACTTTGCTTGATGGAAAAGCCAACGACGAAGAACAAGAAAACCGATGGATAGAGGAATGGCTAGCTCGCTTCCGACGGAGAAGCTTGACAGAACCAACTATGCATCTTGGTCCTACAAGATGCACTAGTACCTGCTTGGGCATGGTTACTGGAGCTATGTCGAAGGAGTGAATGATGTGGCACCCGAATCGACACACAAAGACTTCCTGGCATGGGAACAATCGGCGAGCAGAGTGCTGTACTGTTTTGCGTCTTGTGTGGGTGAACAACTATTAAGCTACGTTCGGGATGCAAAAACGCCGAAGGGTGCGTGGGAAACTCTGAAGAAGATCTTCGCCGCGAGCACCACAGCTAGGAAGCTTTAGCTCCGACAGGAGTTAAGCAACCTACGACAACGCAATTTGTCGGTGGCTGACTATACCTCGAAGATCAAGGATGACGGGAACTACAACGCTCCTTATGCGCAACGCTCGGCCACAACCGAGCTAAGAATAAAATAAAACACGACACAAAGAAGAGGAAGATACACAGGAGGTTTACGTGGAAAACCCCAAACTAGGGAAAAACCACGGCAGCCCACAGGCTGCAAACTATCACTATGATGGAATGTACAACAGTGAGTTCACTAAGGCAACGACCTCGTGCTCATGATCTTCGCCATAGGCGGCGGTTACAGCAGAGGCAACGACCTCTTTCTCTCTCTATACACTGTTACGTGCTCTCTCTTCTTCTTGCACCAACAAAATGACAACAACAACTACTAGTTTGCCCTAAGTCATATTTATACTAATATGACTTTTCGGCTATTTACAAATATAGCCTCGATGGACTATCAGAAAACATATTTATGAATATGTCTCTTCATCTGGTTCTCCGTAGCCGGGTACTCCTCATCCGGTTCATACCGGGTCTGCACCATCTGGCTCTCCGTAGCCGGGTCCTGCTCATCCGGTTCATACCAGGTCTGCACCATCCGGCTCTCCGTAGTCGGGTACTCCTCATCTGGTTCATGCCGGGTCTGCACCATCCGGCTCTCCGTAGCCGGGTACTCCTCATCCGGTTCATACCGGGTCTGCACCATCCGGCTCTCCGTAGCCGGGTACTCCTGATTCGGTTCATACTGGGTCTGCACCTCATACGGTTTCACCCTCGGCCTATCGGCCTCGGCCGAGTTTGTTCATTGGCACTGTTCTTCTCCCTTCCCATCCGGAGGGACCTGTCTCCCAACAAACTCCCCCTTCACTCCGGCATGGGGTGTCTTACCAGTCCGATCCTCTTCTGGCATGCATTCAGCTTGTCGGGTGTCAGCACTTTGGTCAGCATATCTGACCCGTTCTCGGCCGTGTGGATCTTCGTCAATGTGAACTCCTGGTCATCTACTCTTTCCCGGATCCAGTGATACCTCCGCTGGATATGCTTCGTCCGGGAATGGTAGGCTGCATTCTTAGCAAGGTGGATGGCACTTTGACTGTGGCAATAGAGTCGGTATTCATCTTGCCGGATACCGAGCTCTCCCATGAAGTCCTTCATCCATAATATTTCCTTGCCGGCTTCCACAACCGCCATGTACTCCGCCTCCGTGGTTGACAAAGCAACCGTCTTCTGCAGCCTCGACTACCACGAAACAGCTCCCCCTGCATATGTCATTACATACTCGGATGTAGACCTACTGGTATCCACATCAGCCGACATGTCCGAATCGGTGAAACCGTCTAGTTGAGGTTTTCCGGAGCCGAATCGGAGACACATATTTGAAGTGCCCTTCAAATACCGGAGTATCCATTTGACCGCGTTCCAGTGCTCCTTGCCGGGATTGCTCATAAACCGGCTCACCACTCCGACTGCGTATCTTATATCCGGTCGGGTACAAACCATTGCATACATCAAGCTCCCGACGGCAGAGGCATATGGAATCTCCATCATATCCGCCTTCTCTGCTTTCGTCTTCGGGCTTTGCTTACCGGATAGCTTGCAGTCTGCCGGAAGTGTCGATCTGACCGGTTTCGCATCTGACATGTTGAACCGGTGAAGCACCTTTGTCACATACTTCTCCTGTGACAGCCATAATTGCTTCTTTGACCGGTCCCGAATGATGTGCATCCCCAACATCTGTCCTCCCGGACCCAAGTCTTTCATTGAGAAGGTCCGGTTGAGAGCCTTCTTCAGCATCCGTATTTTGACTTGGTCCCGTTCGACGATCAACATGTCATCCACGTACAGAAGGAGTATCAGGAAGTCACCTCCTTCAAACTTCTTCACAAACATGCAGTGATCGGCCTGCGTCTTGTGGTACCCTTGATCGGTTATGAAGGAGTCGAACTTCCGGTACCATTGCCGAGGAGCCTGCTTTAGTCCGTACAGGCTCTTCTTCAGCCGGCATACCAGGTGCTCCTTCCCTTTCTCCACAAATCCTTCCGGTTGCTGCATGTAGATCTCCTCTTCGAGGTCGCCGTGAAGGAATGCCGTCTTCACGTCCAACTGCTCTACCTCAAGGTCCATGCTTGCCGCTATACTCAGCACCGCCCGGATGGAGGTCATCTTTACTACCGGGGAAAATATCTCGTCGAAGTCCACGCCCTTCTTCTGCTGGAACCCCTTCACCACGATCCTGGCTTTGTATCTCGGGGGGTTGCCAGCATCTCCCGGTTTCAACTTGTACACCCACTTGTTTCGGAGTGCCCGCTTTCCTTTCGGCAACTCCACCAATTCGTACGTATGGTTCTCATGCAGGGAATCCATCTCGTCCTGCATAGCACTTAACCATTTTCGGCTGTGGGTGTCATCCTTCGCTTCTTTGAAGCTTTCCGGCTCCCCCTCATCGGTCAGCAGCACATGCTCTGCATCCGGAAATCTCTGGGGGGGCCTTCTCTCTCTGAGAGGATATCTCCGTCTTTGGGCTTCGGTAGCCGGCTCCTCCATTTGCTCTTCATCCGAATCCGATTCGGGGTCTTGGCCGGTTCCGGTTTCAGCTTCCTCTACTTCTTCTTCTGCCGGTTCGGTATCCTCACCGTATTCGGCTGGTTCTTCGAGTGCTAACCGGTCTCTCGCCGGTTGGGTCTGCTCATCGTAGAGTCGGTCCTTACCGGTCGACTCGGAGTTCATTATCTTCTTCTCCGACTCCCAGTCGGCGAGTGTCTTGTCCTCCATGAAGATAATATCTCGACTCCGGAATACCTTCTTGTCGACCGGGTCCCACACTCGGTAGCCGAACTCATCGTCACCGTAACCGAGGAATATGCATGGCCGGGTCTTTGGATCTAACTTTCCTCTCCGGTCCTTTGCTACATGCACGTACGCGAGACACCCGAACACCTTCAGATGCCGGTAGGACACTTCCTTACCGGTCCATACTCTCTGTGGCGTGTCTCCGTCCAAGGGTACTGAGGGTGATCTATTTATCACATATGTCGCCGTCGACAGTGCCTCAGCCCAAAACTTCTTGGGTAGTTTTGCATGCGCTAGCATACTCCGGACCCTCTCCATTATGGTCCGGTTCATCCTCTCGGCCAGTCCGTTTAGTTCCGACGTCTTCGGCACGGTAAATTCGAGCCGGATTCCCTTTGAGCGGCAGTACTCCTCGAACTGTCCCCGGTATTCTCCTCTATTATCTGCTCGAACCGCCTTCCGCTTCCGGCCGGTTTCTCTTTCCACTCTCGCGTGGAGCTCTTTGAAGACGGATAGCACCTGATCCTTCGTCTTCAACGGTGTGGCCCACAGCTTCCGGCTGTGGTCATCTATAAACGTCACGAAGTACTGCGCTCCGGCATGTGACTTCGTGTCTACTTGACACACATCCGTATGCACCAACTCCAGTGGTGCATTACGTCTCGGCGGTGGCCTTGGTCGGAAGGAGGTCCGGTTCTGCTTACCGGGCAGACAATAAATGTACTTCTCTAAGTGCACGTTCTTCACTGGAATGAGGTTGTCATCTGCAAGCCTCTTCATCCCCTTCTCGCTCATATGACACAGCCTCTTGTGCCACAACTCACCGGCAGTGTCAGATGCCACGTTCACTTCTTCCGGACATAACCGGGCATTCATCAGGTACAGTGTGTTTACCTTCCGGGCCCGAGCCACAATCAGGCTCCCTTTGCTGAACTTCATGACACTGTTCCGGATGCTACCCGTGTAGCTCTCATCATCTAGCCAACCGGCTGATATCAGGTTCAGTCGAACCTCCGGAACGTGTTGTACATCCTTCAGCAGCAACTTGCATCCGGTTGGTGTCGACAGCCACATGTCTCCTATGCCGACAATTTGGTATGTCCCTTCATTCCCCATCCAGACACAGCCGTGATCACCGGCTGAGTAGGATGAGAAGCATTTCCGGTCCGGGGTAAGGTGGAACGACGCTCCAGAGTCTACCACCCAGGTCATCTTGTCGCCGGCAAGGTTTATCTCACTCTCCTCGGTGATGAGCATCAGCTCTTCTTCACTTGCCGCGATTGCCGTCGTTCCCTTCCGGTCCGTCCCCTTCCGGTCTTTTCCATTCCGGTCCGGGGTCAGCTTCGAATCGGTACCGTCGGTTTCCTTGTCTTTACGGAAATGCCGACAGTTCTTTTGGAAGTGACCCGGCTTGCCGCAATAGAAGCAAGTGGGCCTCCCCCTTGACTTTGACCGTGTCCCCGACTTCTCCCGGTTCTGGGGACTACGGTTTCTATGTCTTCGGTGTTCCAATTCGGTAATGAGGGCTTTGGAGTCGGAGCTCGTATCTTTATCTTTCCGACGCGCCTCCTCATCTAGCAAGCTCGACTTTACTCTTGCTAGGGATAACCGTTTTCCTTCCGGCCCGGCGTTGCCCAAAGTGACAACCAACGTCTCCCAGCTATCCGGGAGGGAACCGAGCAGGAGTAGCGCTAGTACCTCATCGGCGAGAGGTACTTCCAATGACGTTGCCTGGTGGATCAGCCCCTGGAAGGCATTCATGTGCTCCGCCATGCTGGAGCCATCTTGGTACCGGAGTCTTACTAGCTTCTAGAATACCGACACCTGATTAACAACATTTTTGTTCTGAAACATTATGCCGATCTTCTCCCAGAGCTCATGAGCCTTGCTCTCTTCATTGAAGTTATTGTACAGGCTCATGTCGATGAAGCACCGTATGTACGCCGTTGTCTTCAGGTGCATCACCTCCCATATCACGGCGTCGATTTTGTCCGGTCTCTTGTCCCCGAACTGAACCGGCAGCCAGAGGTCTTTAACCACGAGCATGTCCCTCATCTTCTACTTCCATACTGAATAGTTGGAGCCGGTGAGCTTGAACATGCCGCCAAATGATTCGTCCATATTTCTGTGTTGTTTCGCTCTGATACCACTTGACGGGAACTACTACGCTCCTTATGAGCAACGCTCGGCCACAACCAAGCTAAGAATGATACACAGAATACGGGAAATAAAACACGACACAAAGAAGAGGAAGATAAACAGGAGGTTTACGTGGAAAACCCCAAACTGGGGAAAAACCACGGCAACCCACAGGTTGCAAACTATCACTATGATGGAATGTACAACAGTGAGTTCACTAAGGCAACGACCTCGTGCTCACGATCTTCGCCACGGGCGGCGGTTACAACAGAGGCAACAACCTCTTTCTCTCTCTATACACTGTTACGTGCTCTCTCTTCTTCTTGCACCAACAAAATGACAACAACAACTACTAGTTTGCCCTAAGTCATATTTATACTAATATGAATTTTCGGCTATTTACAAATATAGCCTCGATGGACTATCAGAAAACATATTTACGAATATGTCTCTTCATCCGGTTCTCCGTAGCCGGGTACTCCTCATCCGGTTCATACTGGGTCTGCACCATCCGGCTCTCCGTAGCCGGGTCCTGCTCATCCGGTTCATACTGGGTCTGCACCATCCGGCTCTCCGTAGCCGGGTACCCCTCATCCGGTTCATACCGGGTCTGCACCTCATACGCGTTAAACCACATGACGTGCCATAAGGAGTGGTTCTCGTACCTAGAAAAACCGATGCAACCGGGAGTAGTCGCAACCGGAGACGACACTCCGCATCTGATCGCGAATGTCGGAGAAGTTCCCCCGAGCCATGTCGGGCAGAAAGGGAAACTCATGAACGTGCTACACATTCCGACAATCACGAAGAACTTGGTGTCGGTTGGACAGATCGTCGACCAAGGGATGGAGGTTCGGTTTACACACCTCGGATGCTTCATTGAGGAAGAAGGCCGTGTTATTGAGCAAGGGTGCAGAGATGGGAGGATGTTCATCCTCGACTCTACTGATGGTGGCACCGCAATGTTCGCGAAGGGACAAAAAGTCGAGTCAGACATCGACTTATGGCGCAAACGGATAGGCCACGTCAACTACCAGCGGCTTCAGAACCTGCAATTGAAACAGGTGGTGCTCGGATTGCCCAAATTTAGTGGCCGGAAGGCACAAATTTGTGAAGCCTGCCAGCTTGGGAAGCAACACCGACTTCCCTTCCCCAATGAGCGTAACTGGAGCCGGAACAAGCTCGACTTGATACACTCCGATGTGTGGGGACCGGCACAAAACGTTAGTTTTGGCGGGAGCCGATATTTTGTCTCCTTTATCGACGACTACACACGGCACACGTGGATCTACCTCATTGAGAGGAAGAGCGAAGTCTTTGACTGTTTCCAGGACCTCAAAGGGTTCGTGGAAATGGAAACAGGAAGAAAGATCAAGTGCCTGCGGTCAGATGGCGGAAAAGAATACTTTTTTGGTCAATTCAACGGTTATCTACAATAGATGGGAAAAATCGGTCGGTTGTGGAAGCAACACAGGCAATGCTGGAAGAAAAGAGCTTGCCCAAGTTCTATTGGGCTGAGGCGGTACGAACCGCGGTATACATCCAGAATCGGATTGGAGAAAAAGTGTCAGTGCACGAGCTATATTTCGGAACGAAGCCGAACTTGCGACACTTACGAGTTTTCGGTAGCATTGCGTATGTGCATGTGCCGAAGGAGAAACAGAGAAAGCTGGACGCAAAGGCCGAGAAATGTATCTTGGTCGGTTACTCGGATGAGCAGAAGGGTTATAAGTGTTATAACCTGCACACCAAACAAGCGTGCATGAGCCGCGACGTTGTGTTTGATGAGTCCACGTCTTGGTACTTGCCTCCGACTCCGGATCTCAACTCCAATCCGAGCTCTGACAATGAGGTCAGCGAGACTGAGATGCCTCTGGATGAGCCTGAAATCGGGACCGGTGAAGAGAGTACGATTTCGTTTCGGTTAAGCAGACCGAATGGACGACTGAGTCGGTTCGACCAGTCCGATGAAGAGTCGGCGAGTAGTGGAGACTCGGTCGTGCATTCCCCGTGTAGGAAGCCGAGGAGACGGCTTACGCGCAAAGAGAAAGGGAAGAAGAAGGTGTCGGATTCTGGCACAGATAGGAACGAGTCAGACCGACGCGAGTCCGACTCCGAGGGAAGCAGTGACGGGTCTTCAAGAGCGAAGTCCGCGTCGGCTGAGAAGACCTCGACATCGGCTAATGACCGATTACGCCGATCTACCCACTAGAAGAACCTAGTTGTGCAGTTCGGATACAATGAGTACATGGTGCATCATTATGCGTACATGACCCGTGTAGCGGAAGTGCGTGAGCCGGAGAGCTACGTAGAAGCGGCTAAGGACGCGAATTGGCGCGCCGCGATGGAGGAAGAGATGCACACATTGGCGGAAAACGAGACCTAGGACCTGGTTGACGCAACAACGGTTGTGAAGCCGATCGGATGTAGGTGGGTGTACAAAGTCAAGTACAACACCGACGGCTTGGTCAACCGATACAAGGCCCGATTAGTGGCAAAAGGCTACCAGCAGAAACACGGCATCGACTATGATGAGACGTTTGCGCTGATCGCGAAGATGACGACCGTCCATGTTTTGCTCGCGGTAGCTGTGGCAAAGGGGTGGCACTTACATCAAATGGATGTAAAGAATGCGTCCCTGCAAGGTGAGCTTGAGGAATAGGTGTACATGGTACAACCCCCCAGATTTCACATCGAAACGAACATGTCGGCAGTGTGCTGATTGAAGAAGTTCCTTTACGAACTGAAGCAAGCCCCGCGTGCTTGGAACGTGAAGATCACACAACAACTGCGTCCGATGGGCTTTGCAATGTCAAAATCGGACTCTTCCCTATTCATCCGGAAAGGTCAACTCGGTCCGGTCAGTATTTTACTATATGTTGATGACTTGGTCATCATCGGTGCCGACCTAGGTGAAATCGACCGCGTGAAGCTCCAGCTTGCGGCATTGTTCGACATGAAGGATTTGGGCAATCTTCATTACTTCCTCGGGATCAAAGTGATCCGCACCCCCGAAGGCATACTGATTAGCCAACGTCATTACGCACTGAATATGCTCTTCAAATTCGGGATGGCAGACTGTAAGTCCGTCTCGACTCCTCTGGATAGAACCGTCAAGCTTCACCCCAATTCCGGAAAGGTATGCGACCCGACGAGGTTCCGACAAATTGTCGGAAGCCTTATCTACTTAACAATCACCCGACCTGATCTCAGTTATCCGGTCGGGGTGATCAGTCAGTTCATGGCGCGACCTACCAGGGAGCACCTTTAGTGTGTGCAACGCGTACTACGGTATGTAAGCGGCACTAAGGACCGGGGATTGCTATATTGGACCGGTACAACCTCGCAGTTGGTCGGTTACACCGATGTTGATTGGGCTGGCAACGCCGCCGATCGCCGATCCACGTTCGGATACACGTTCTCTCTTGGGAGTGCCGCGATAGCGTGGAGCAGTAAGAAGCAGCCGACAGTTGCATTGTCGAGCACCGAAGTTGAGTACCGAGGAGCGGTTTTCGCGACATGCGAAGCCATATGGTTGAAGCGACTACTTAAGGACCTCCAAGAGGAGGTGTCCGATCCGATGACGGTCTACTGCGACAACCTCAGCAACATCCAGCTCGCGAAGAACCCCGTTTTCCACGCACAGACCAAGCACATTGAGGTGCACTACCATTTTTTCCGTGGGAGTGTCCTTTCTGGTGAAGTCGAACTTCAGTATGTTCCAACGGATCGGTAGACCGCCGACATCTTCACCAAGCCTCTTGGTCTGGACAAGTTGCGGCAATTCTTGGGTGCGCTTGGGTTGCGTCACCTCGACGTGCCGAACTTGAGGGGGAGAGATATTCCAAATGACCATGGAAGGGGGAGAGAAGACCGCGATGCCGAGTCCGATGACGAATTCGATTTCGGATCGGCTGAAGAAGCCGAGGGCGGATCCGCGGAAGAGTCCAAAAGCGGACATAAGGGGAGAAGCCGAAAGAAAGAGCTGAAGCCAACCAAGCATGGGGGAGATGACGCCGTCAAGGGTGAGAAGACCGAAGACAAGTTGGAGACAACCAACTCGGACGAGAGTGGAAACCTATTGGAGGTAGCCGAGTCGGTTCAGTTGTTTGATTCAGATACACTGAATCAACCGAGGGCCAAGCGGAAAAGAAGGCAGCAGGAGAAGCGCCAATAGCGTGACAACAATGGAGCTGTGAAGGGCCGTGGGAGCAGACAAGCCGACCGGAAGGTTCGAAGCACACGGAGTCGAATAGGCCGAGGAGTGCGAGCGAGACGTGGAGCCAGAAGGAACTGGAGCGGTGATCCGGAAGATCCGGAAGAGCCTCAAGTTGAGCTTGAGGGGGAGTGTTGAGAGACAAGCTCAACATCGGCCAGATCGACTGAGCAAGCCGAGAACTGGATCGGTTGGGACCGATCGGTTAGGCCGGATTGGTTGGAAACCGGTACGCAGACCGGTGCGTAGGAAGGCCGTATCGGTGCAAAAACCGAGAGGCCATCGGAAAGATATTCCTGAAGGAATATATTACGGAGTTAGTGTAGGGGCTCCTCAATGAGCATTGAAGTATTGTCAGTACTTCTGTCAGCCTAAAAAGGACTTGTATAAAAGTGTTCATTGAACACACACGATGTACAAATCGAGTATTATTTTTTGAATTAAGTTCTTGTGTTTACTCTCTCTCTGTCTCTCCCGTGCGTACTATGCAAACCTAAGCTTTCCATTAAAACTGTGTTTTCTGTTGTTCGGTTTCCTATATTGCTTCCGCACGCCATTCTTTTCATTCATAACAACCTCCCCCTTCACTCCTATGGGCAGAGTTGGTTAGTCCTGTCTGCTATCGACAGACTCTGAGTCTGTCCATTGGTAGGTTCTTTGTCAACATGTCAGATCCATTGTCGTTAGTATGGATCTTCACGAGGATAATCTCTTCTTCCTCCACTTTCTCTCGCAATTAGTGATACCTCCTCTGTATGTGCTTGGTTTGGGAGTGATATGCAACATTCTTGGCTAGATGTATGCACTTTGGCTGTCACAATGAAGCAAGAACTCTTTTTGCTTTATTCCCAACTCCCCGAGAAAATTACTCATTCAGATAAGCTCTTTGCTAGCCTCTACCGCTACCATGTACTGCCTTTGTGGTCGACAAGGCCATATACTTCTGCAGTCTTGACTGCCATGACACTGTTCCCCCTACATAGGTCATCACGTACCCCGTCATGGATCGACTTGAGTCGACATCCGCCAACATATCCGAATTGGTAAAACCTTCGAGCATAGGTTTTCCGACACCATACCTTAGGCATACCCTCGAGGTGCCTTTCAAGTACCTGAGTATCCATTTAACAATTGCCCAATGTTCTCTTCCTGGATTACTCATATATTGCCTTACTGCCCCTACAACAAATGCTATGTTTGGCCTTGTACAGACCATAACATACATTAAATTGCCGACTGCCGAGGCATATGGTACTTTCCTCATCTCAACCTTCTCTTTCCCCCTCTCAGGCATTGCTTAGCATTTAGCTTGCAGTTGGTCAGCAACACAGAGCTGACGAGGTGTAGCGCAGTCTAGTAGCACATCTATTTTGGGTACAAAGGGCCATAGGTTCGAATCCTGTCACCTCGATTATTTCCGTGTACTGGGCGGGTAACCTTTCGCTAGCTTTGCTTCTGACATGTTGAACATTTCTAGGATCTTCGTCACATTTTCTATTGTGACAACAACACTTTCTTAGTTCTGTCTTGAACTATGTGCATCCCTAAGATCCGCTTTGCCGGTCCAAGATCTTTCATGGCAAACGACTTGCCTAATGCTTTCTTCAAGCTCACGATCCTCTTCGTGTCTTGACCAACTATCAACATGTCATCCACATATAATAAGAGAATTAAGAAATCACCTTCATCATACTTCTTTACGAACACACAATGATCAACCTATGTTTTTTGGAACCTATGTTCCAGCGTGAAGGACTCAAACTTCTTGTACCATTGGTGTGGAGCTTGTTTTAGACTGTACAAGCTTTTCTACAGTCGACACACAAGGTTCTCTTTCCCTTTCTCCACAAAGCCTTCGGGCTATTGCATATAGATCTCTTCATCCAACTCCTTGTGCAAGAATGTTGTCTTGACATCTAACTGTTCGATCTCATGCGCGTAGCAATGCTCAGAACAGTTCGGATGGATATCATCTTTACGATTGGAGCGAATATCTCGTCAAAGTTGACACCTTTTTTCTATTGGAACCCATTCACCATAGTGTAGGCTTTATATCTAGTTTTGTTGTCGACTTCTCCAGTTTTCACCTTATAGACCATTTATTCCTGAGTGCTCTCTTGCATTTTGGTAGCTCCACCAAGTCATAAGTATATTTTTCGTGCAAGGAGTCCATCTCATCTTGCATCACACTCTATCATTTCTCCTTGTGCTCGTCGGTAATGGCGTTATCATAGCATTCATGCTCACCTTCATCAGTCAAGAGGATGTATTGACTGGCATATGTGGTTGGTGCTCTCCTTTCTCTGAGTGGGTATCTTCTTCCACCCATTGTCTTTGCCGACTCTTCTCTTGGCTCGGGTTCATATGTGTCGATCAGTCGTTGAGGGTTAGACGACTTCGACTTGTAGTCCTCGATCAAGTTTAATAGGTCTGCCAACTCCGACTCTTCTGTATTTGTCGGTTGCTTCAAGTCGACCGACTTAGATTCAGCTGTGTTGCTTGGCTATCTCCAAACAATCGACTGTGTTGATTCACTTGGACTTAAGTTGGTAGTGGTGGGGGTCGACTGAGAAGTCGATTCTGACTTCTGTTGCTTCCAATCCTCTATTGTCTTGTCTTCCAAGAAGACTACATCCCGACTGCTCACTACCTTCTTATCGACTAAGTCTCACAGCTTGTAGGCGAACTCATCTTCCGAGTACCCCATGAAAATGCATGGTTTCGACTTACTGTCGAGCTTTGATATCTGATCCTTAGACACATGCGTATACACTAAGCATCCGAACAACCTCAAGTGCCGGTAAGAGACGTCCTTTCCTATCCACACCATTTGTGAGACATCAGCTTTCAATGACACTGAGGGAGACCTGTTGATCAGATAAACAGTTGTATACATTGCCTCAACCCAATAAGATTTCAACAGCTTATCTGTGACAACATGCTCCTCACTCTCTCCATAATCGTTCAATTGCATCCTCTCTGCAAGCCCGTTCAACTCAGGAGTCTTCGGCACTATGTATTCGATTCAAATACCTTGGGCTTTGCAATATTCCTCAAACTGTGTTCTATATTTTTCACCATTGTCGGTTCGGACAACCTTCAACTTCCGACCCAATTCTCGTTCAATTATTGCCTGGAACTCCTTGAACATTGACAGTAATTAATCCTTCGACTTGGGTACGAAAACCCATGTCTTCCTGTCCACCTCAATGCGATGGAGCAACTACATAGCACACATCCATGTGTACTAGTTCCAGTGCAACTTCTCTTCTTCTTGGTAGTCTTGTGTGGAATGTTGCTCTGTTCTACTTTTCGGCTAAGCAGTTGACACACTTCTCCAAGTGCACTTCTTTCACTTCTAGGAGAAGTTCTTGGTCGGCTAGGATATGCATTCCCTTTTCACTCATGTGGCCTAGTCTCTTATGCCATAACTCTCCACTCGAGTCGGCTGCCACATTCACTTCCGGCTTGCACAATCAGGCATGCATCATATACAATGTGCCTTCTTTCTGTGCTCGGCCCACTATGAGGTTTCCTTGGCAGAACTTCCACTTGCCATTTCAGAAGTTACCACTATAGCCTTCGTCATCCAACCTTCCAACCGATATCAGATTCAATTTGATATTGAGGACATCTCGAACTTCCCGCAGAGTTAGTCGAAAACCTATTGACGCCATCAACCATACACTTCCTATGCCGACTATCTTGCACTCACCATTAAGTCAAGAAGCACCCTCTCGACAGAGTTATATGGAAAGATGCACATGAGTAGATTACCCAGGTCCACTCTTCACTTGCAAGATTTGTGCTTGCCTTCTCACAAATGAACAAGATCTCCTCTGCACTTGTAGCTACGGCCGATGTGCCCTTTTCATCAGGAATCTTCCTGGGTTCGACATCATTACCGACACCTTTGTTCTTCTTAAGGTGTCGCCATTCCTTTTGAAAGTGTCTAGGTTTACCATAGTAAAAGCATGTCAGCTTACCTTTGGACTTGGATTTGACTTATGACTTGTCCCTTCTTTGTGGAGTTCTTTGATGGTTCCTTCCTTTACCGGTATGTTGAGTCAGGTTTGACTCTGACTGGGACATGACACTTTTGTCCTTCCTCCTTGTCTCTTTGTTCAAGATGCCGCTTGTAGGGACACGTTCTCTTCTTCTTGACACAAGGTGCTGAATGTCACCACTAGATTCTCCTAGTTGTCTGACAAGGTACACAATAGGAGGATGACCTGCATTGCATCCTCAAGGGGAAACTTGGTTGCAACAAGTTGGTTCACATACCCCATGAATGTGCTTACATGCTCCACTATGCTTTCTCCGTCCCGGTATTTCAGCCTCACAATCTTTCTCATTAAAGATGTTTTATTGAGGGCGTTCTTCCTCTCATAAAAACCTTACAGCTTCTGCCACATCTTGTAGGCATTTTTGCCGTTCTCCACATGCTGAAGGACACTTACATCGATGCACTATCTGATGGTGGCCACCACCTTTTTGTTAAGAAGTTTCCATTCAGACTCTAATGCCCCCATGGGTATTTCTGCTATGTCGATTGGCTCGTACAGGTCTTTGACTATGAGAAGGTCTTCCATATTTATCTTCTAGTCTACATAGTTCTAAGAGTTTAGAACTATCATACCTGGGAAGCCACTCACACCTCCTTCCATCTTTCATCTATGCTCGGATACCAAATTGTTGAGTTCGAATCGAATATTCGTGAGAAATATATGCAGAAAATGTTACTAGTTAGGGTGACACTGTACCGAATCCTCAGTCCTTCGGGGTTCGGTTCAAGGGAATCATGGTTAGGGAATGAGTGAGTATGTCATAATTGTAACTCGGGTGGATGTATGTGGGACTCGTAATGGTTATCATGATTGTGGAAACTGTGGAGAGTATTAAGACGGCTACAACCGACTCCTTACATACTTAGCCTAACAACGTACACATCTCAACACAAAAGATACACTCGACATAGATCAGAGACATAGAGTCACATAGACATAGAGAGTCAGGACAAACAAAAAACTATATTCTAGAAATTGAATACAAGATTTTTTCGACTAGCTTTTACAAGTTTTCCATGCCCTTTATATAGAGTCCTGGGCGGTTATGCTCGGCGCGTGAACCATTACGCTTCATCATTAACTTCGATTGTTATACCCTTCTTAATTACACTACGAACCCACCCGTCTTCGTCACTCGCCGTAACCCTCCTTTGTCTTTCTCCATTTTTACCTTTCCCACTTGGCCGTTCGATGCAGCCAACACATGGCACGCTTGTGGGACAATGCTCGCACGGTTGAATCCACAGAAAAACTTTCATGCGTTGTTGAGGATGTCCAGGATGCTCGACTCCAGACAGTCTATCTCCGTGGGAACTACCGTGGGTGTTTTGGGGGGTGTTGTGGTTTGCGTCGTAGGCTTAGGTGCGAGCGGGCTGGTGGGCTCGGTCGTCTTTGGTTCGGGGGGGTTGGTGGGCTTTGTCATCTCCGGTTCAGCCTCTTGCGTCTATTCCACTTGTGGGCCTTCCTCGTCTTGGCTAGTCAGGTGCTCCCCGGGTGGCATTTCTTGTGTTGGTGCGTCGGCGACCGTTTCTTCTGCCGTGGCTCTAGTGGGTTCCGGCTTTGCCTCCGCGGGTGGGTTCGGTGTCCCATTGACCTTTGGGACTTTGTCTTTTGGTAAGTTGTGGTCTTCCACTGTGTGCTCACCGGAGTCGCTGTTTGGGAGTATGATAGTAGCCGCCCTTTTTCCTACTTCTACCTGCCTCCACTTGTTTTCGTATGCCTGGAGTTGGAGGGAGGTGTCGAGCTGTCTGTCTTTGAACTCCTCTAGCAATTACACAATCTCCTCAGAGTGGCAATAGGCCATGGTTTGATAATCCTGCGTAAGTTCCTCGTGGACCGTAGCAATGCTTTCTTCATTAAGTTTGCAGAAACCCTTACCGTCTTTCTACTGATTCTCCTGGTCGGCCCAGTACATGTGGAGCTCTAAGACCTACCTTACCCATTCGGTCCATCCTCTGTCCAATGCCTCCTTAAGTTGGTGCGTAAATCTTTCACGGTTTGCTGCTAGGAGGATCTTTATGTGTTCCGTGTTCATCTCTATGCGCGTCCGCATCTCCTAGATGGCCGTCATGAGATTCAAAATTTTGCTTGTGTTGTAGGCCACTTGTGCTTTGTATCGTGACTTCACCTCCTGCTAGAGCTTCGATTCTTTATTGTGTAGTTCTTTGAGTTGACCCATTTCATTGTTTAATCTCACTTCGACTTCTCGCGTCATCTATTGCTCAATCTCGATTTGTTCGTCGTACCATTGACATTTTTTCTGCGCAGCCTCTCGCAGTGTTGCGATGATTCCTTCAGATCGACTGATGTCTTACTTTTACTTATTGAGCTCTTCGGTCGTTTGTTTGTGAGCTATGATTTCTGCGTCCAATTTGTCTTGAATCGCCTTCATGCCCTTTCTTGTCTTGGCCCGGATATCCATCTCTCAATCCAACAATTGTCAGAGTTCGGAGTGGAGTCTCCCGATCTCTATTTTGGCGAGTTCCATCGCTTTTTTCGCTTTGGCCGCTATCGCTATCTGAGCTTCGACCTCCTCATTGAGTTTTTGTATTTTGGGTGTGAGAGAGGCTGCAACGTTGTTTGAGGCTGTGGTTTCTTGTAGGTAGCGCTCTAACTCCGCGATCTGAATCTAGGCCTCTTCCAATTGTTGCTTCACGAGTTTTTCAGCCTTCCTCACTGTCTTGTTTTTACAGACCATGTCCTTTGCTCCGTTTCGGACCATGGCAAGTTCCCTGTGTACCTCTACTAAGGGGATGTTTAATGGGGGAAGCTTGATTCCCATATGACCTTCACGTTACCATACAAGATGTATGGGTGATTGATAAGTGTGAATGTGGTTGATACAAAGAGGTGTGAGTGAGTGACTAGGTGTGAATGCCAAGGGGGCTTGCACCCTTGTGTATCTACCCCTTTGTACCTATTTAACCCCTTATGGGGAATGAATGAAAAGAATGAACATTTTCTCTCTCAATCTCTCTCTCTCTTGCCATCTCTCTCCCCTTACGTTGAACACCTTGGGAGGGGGGTGGAGCCATTCTAGGCACCACCCCCCACCCCGCAATGCTTCTCAATGTTTGTCTTGTTCTTCATGATCTCTCTCACCATTATACTCTCCATCATTTTCATTATTACACCATTACCATTCATCCTCATCCTCTACCCTAACCCTAAAAAGTATAACACTTCATTTGGGCTCCGCATCTGACCGCTTTTGCTCAGCGCGCATTCGTCTTCTTTTTCTGCTATTTCAGCCAGAGCCCGCTCGATCATTTACCTTTCCACATGTTCCTCCATCATGCCTTGTGAGACTTTGATTTTCTATGTTGCCAAGAACTCCATGATTTTGAAGGAGGTGACGAATTGGAGCAGGGCCGTGAATTCATGGCCCACAACTGGCATCTCTGGGTATGCCATTACGACATTATCAGGCGTGAGGAGCCCTTTGCCTCTTTCCGTATTCCCGGTGAGGGTCAATTGAGACCGCGGAATTTCTTCAAACACTTGTGTGTCAGAACCAGGAGAAAAGATAGAGTGACAGAATAGCCTAGAGATAGGTTCCTATAGAATAGCCTAGAGATTTCTATAATTTTCTATAATGTTCTAGACCTAGAATATTGTGAGATGTTCTAGGATATTCTAGAATGTTCTAGATTATTTACAATAATCAACGTATTACAAGAAGTAGTTTTTATCAACGTATTACAAGAAGTAGGCTATCTTAATGGTTAGGTTCTTGATTATGTATTACAAGGTCTTGAGTTCATGGCCAAGTGAAGCCATGATATTTATGTATTCATGTTTGAGAATGACAAGTGGTAGGTGGTGTGTTAACAATGTAGGGCCTGCTTTGTTTGGATATCGGTGATGGAAGTCGTCGACAAGAGCTTGAGCATTAGAAACATTATTAACGGGTTCCCAAGTGCGATCACTCGGAGGAGAGCCTACCCAATAAACCAGATAATAGAGCTTATTTCACACAATCTTAGAGAATAGCAACTGCCTCGTATTCGGGGTCGTCAACAAGTTGGAGAGAGGGCGGAGGTGGCACAACACGATTAGGAATGGAAGAGGTGCGACAAGGTTCCAAAAGAGAGCTATGAAAGACTGGGTGAAGCCGCATGTGTGCTGGAAGATTAAGATGGAGAGAGGGCGGAGGTGGCATGACATGATTAGGAATGGAAGAGGTGTGACAAGGTTCCAAAAGAGAGCTATGAAAGACTGGGTGAAGCCACATGTGTGCTGGAAGATTAAGACGAAAGGTTGCATCATTAATCCGCGTAGTGATGAGAAAAGGACCTAAGCGTTGATAATCGAGCTTCTCACATGGCTGGGTAGTCTTGATGTGATGACGAAGCAACCATACCTGGTCACCAACCTTAAAAGGAGACTTAAGATGATGGCTTATGTTGTGCTTGAGTTGTCTGAAGATGTGAAGATAGCGCTAACTGGATTCGTGTAGTCGATGAAGGTGATGCTCAACACTAGGGTTTTGTGAGACCTTGGGAAGATCCAAGATACAACATCGAGGATGGTTGTTGGTGTAGGCAAAGAAAGGTGCAACCTTGGCATAAGAGTGTACCGTGTTATTGTATGCAAACTCAGCAAGATGTAAAATGTTACTCCAATCATCTCGTTGATAACTGATGAAGCATCGGAGATACTTCTCGAGCGTTTGATTCGTGCGCTCGGTTTGTCCGTCGGTTTGTGGATGATAAGCCGAAGAGATTTTGAGGCCTGTCCATAGGTGCTTCCAAAAGTGAGAGATAAATTGAGGACTATGATCGATAATTATATCGTCTGGAAGACCATGATGGCGAAACACTTCATGCATAATGATATCTGCGGTTTCCTGAGTACTGATGTTCTTTACACATGGTAAAAAATGTGCCATCTTGGTAAATTGATCCACTACTGTTAAAATAGTATCAAAGCCTTTTCAAGGTGGCAGATCCGTAACAAAATCCATAGAAATAGACGACCATGGCTTGGTTGGAGGTAGTAATGGTTGTAATAAGACATAAAGATGATGCCTGGGTATTTTGGCTTGACAACTGATGTCACATGTACGAACGTAATCTTCGACAAAGTTTTGCAAATGAGGCCACCAAAACAAGTGCTTCACCAACTCCATGGTCTTGGAAATACCAAAATGTCCAGCCATAGGGGCATCATGACAATGCTCTAGCCTCTAATACTTGAAGGCAGGGTGATCCATCAGAGACGTAAAGGAGATTCTTGTAAAAGAGTAAGCCATCTTGCCACTTGAAGTCCTGATAGTGTTGAGATGACCCTTGCAATGTGGAGCAAGATGTATGGCTTGGACTAATGTGGGCCAAGCCATCCTTAGCGAAATCATCAGAGTGAAGTCGTTGCCGAATAGTATCAACAAGGTGTGAATCAAGCAACGTGGCATAAACTATTGTTGCTTGCAGTTTTGATGGTCCTAGGAGAATTTGCTTTTGATTGTCGAAGGCCAGATCTCCAGGTCGAGGTGCAAGATAGAAGTTAGCAAATCCGAGGAAACATCGGACGTCTCAAATCGAACGTGGGGGTTGCCATTCCAGTATTGTTTTGACTTTTGCTGGATCCATGAACATACCCTTGGATGAACTAGTATAACCCAAGAATTCGACTTGTTCGCTATCAAAACTGCACTTCTCAAGTTTGGCATACAGACCATACTTTCTTAAGCGTTCAAGTACTTTCCGGACATGTATATCATGCTCCTCCTGTGTTTTAGAGTAAATCAACAGATCATCTAAATAGATGATGAAAAAGATATCTAGAAAATCCCGGAAAATGTCATTTGCCATATGTTGGAAAACTGCGGGGGCATTTGTGAGCCCGAAAGGCATGACTATATACTCGAAATGACAATACTGAGTGCGAAATGCAGTTTTCCACGCATCTCTTGGTTGAATGCGAACAAGATATTATGCACCCCTTAAATCAATCTCTGTAAAATGGTTTGCTCCACCAATGCGCTCTAAAAGACTAGAGATTAAAGGTAGAGCATAACTATTTCTTACGATGACTTTATTTAATCCTCAATAGTCCACAACCAAATGAAGCAAACCGTCCTTTTTCTTCACAAAAAATATAGGAGCATTGACTGAAGACTTTGAATGTCGAATAAACCCATGTGCAAGATTCTCCTCGATGTATTCTCGAAGAACCTCAAACTCAGTTGGTGATAGATTGTAGATCGAACCCCACGATGGATCTTTTCTTGGTTGGAGGTCAATGGGAAAGTTGTACGGCCGATGCTTTGGATGTACACTAGCTTTGACTTTGTCGAAAACATCAACATATCCTTGATATTTTTCAGGAATTTGGATGTCTGAATTCCCTTGAGTGGCACTAGAGGGTGTCATTGATATTGCAAATAAGAAAAGTTCCTCCTTTCCTTGCACGTGGGACAATTGTTGCAATGTGATTGTTGAGATTTGATGAAAAGGAGATGGTGCACTGGTAGAACTATATTCTTTAAGAGAATAGTCATGGGTTCGATCCTTGGCAATGATGTTTTTTGCTGAAGGGCACCAAATTTCTCGCCTCCTCCAATCGATTCATGGATTATGTAGCTCGAACCATGGCAAACCAAAGACAATTGGATGCTCAGGGCTACGGGTTATGTTAAAGGAAACTACACATCCTAAATCACCTAAGAGTATGTGTATTGGCTCAGACTCTTCAAATATCTTCCTGGAAGCTATGGGACATCCATCAATCACTACTATGGAAACAATGCAAGGAAGGGTATGCAAGGATATTTGATGTTTTTGGGCAAAATCTCTATCCATGAAACAAGAATTCGCTCCAGTATCTAAGAGGGCTTGGACCTGAAGTTGACAACTCGGTGTCCTAACTTGTACTTGGGCAGAGAAGACTCTACTAACATGCTTGGATGAAATGGAACCTACACTAGGTTGTACAGATCTAGGGTTGTTCGACCAAATGGCTCCTATTTTGGTCGGACTTATTCGTTTGAATCCTCTTGTAATTGGATTAGGACTTCAAACTTATTGGACATGGCTAGATTATTCATAATGTTAGAATAATGAAGTGCTTCTAAATTGTTAGACTCACTTTTATTGTCATAGTGAATTCGATTTACCTGACGTCTTGGTCTACGGGGGCAATGAATGGCTATATGTCCTGGACCTCCACAATATAAGCATAGACGATTTTCTCGACATCATTGCTTCTCGTCTGACAATGGTCCTCGTTGTTGGGTCATATCGATCTCCATGGGTGTAGGCCTATCCATTGGGGTTGGACTACTTGTTTGCCTTGGAGTTGGAGCAGGGCTATATGTTTGCCTTGGAGATGATTGCGTCGGTACTGATGCATAAGTTGGTGTGAATCTTGATCTTGGTATTTGTTTTTGTCACTCACATCAATGCTCAAAAAGATAATTATCACACCATATTGCTCGACTAATAGCTTCTGTAAGTGATTTTGGATCCTCGGGGAAGGTAAGAAGTAAGTTCTTCACATCACCACGAAGACTAGAACGAAATTGCTCCATTAGGGCTTGCTCATCCCAAGGAATATCGCTTGTGATGTGACGAAAATTGGTTGCATCTGTTGATGCTGGTTGATCACCTTGACATAGTGTACGAATCTTGTTGATTGTTGTTCTTGCCCTATTTGTATCTCCAACGCAAGCATTAAATTCTTTGTTAAACTCCTCGAAATTATGCGGTATAGGAGAGTTTGTCTCTACTAATGGAGCAAACCATGACAATGCTATGCTAGTCAATAAGATACCCACTAACCCGACTCGTGATGCATCTGTCGGATAACGTGTGGGATGCATTTGAATTACCAACCGCACTTGATTCAAGAAATCTCAGAAATGCGCCCTCGAACCATCAAATTTAGCTGGGAGGCTGATTTTGGGCTCCTTGATAATTCCTTGACCTTAGAACCTTTGTTGTTGTAAAACTATGATTGTCGATTTTAATTGTTGCACCCCTCGCGTGAACTCCTCTTGTTGTTGTTGCTTCTCCACAATAACCTTTTGTAGATCTCCAAGAAGACGTTGATTCTCTAATTCAAGAGATGCGAACTTGGATTTAAGATTCTTGTTGAACGGCAACCTCAACCGGATCCGAATCGGCTGAATAAGCCTGAGCCGGATCGGCATCCGGAAGGATGAGCCGGATCGGTGAGCTGGGGAACCGGTTAGCCGGATCAAGCAGTAACTGGAAACCTAGTAGCAGCCTAGACTACTAGGTAGTTAATGTCTCGTAGTTAGTGTTAGACGCTCGTGTGAGCATTGAAGTACACTGTATTTCTGTCAGTCCTCTTAGGACTTGTATAAATAGTGCTGTTGAGCACGTTGTAGATATAGAGAACTATTATTGTTTTGTAATAGATTTTTAACGTTCTGCTCATTCTCTGTCTCTCCCGCGTACACTCTGTGTGTTAATCTCTCTCTCTCTCTCTTTGTTGTTATCCGTCTAAGCCGGTTGTCTAACGCTTCCGTAGCTTCATTTTTACATGGTATTAGAGCGTGAGGGTTGAGAACCTCTATAGCCGACATCAACATTTGAAGACAAACCCTAAGACCCGATAAGAACAGAAAGAGAAGTGATGGACAGAGGAATGGCTAGCTCGCTCCCGGTGGAGAAGCTCGACAGATCCAACTACGCATCTTGGTCATACAAGATGCACTAGTACCTGCTTGGGCATGGTTACTGGACCTATGTCGATGGAGCTAACGACACGACACCTGATGTGGCACACAACGACTTCCCAATGTGGGAACAGGTGGCAAGCAGAATGATGTACTGCTTTGCGTCCAGTGTCGGAGACCAACTGCTGAGGCATGTCTGAGATGCCAAGATGCCAAAAGAATCTTGGGGAAACCCGAAGAAGGTTTTCACGACAAGCACTACGGTCCAGAAGCTGCAACTCCGACAGGAGTTGAGCAATGTTCGATAGAAGGACATGTCGGTAGCCGATTACACGGCCCAAATCAAAGAGATATGTGACAGACTTGCCTCTATCAATGTCACTGTAGAGGAAGATGAGATGGTGCAGATCTGTCTTGGGGGCGTAGTGTCTAAGTTCAGAGCGTTCCGAACGGTGGTATGTACAAGGGAGAAAAGGCCGTCATTTTTCGACTTACAGTCGATGCTCCTTGTAGAGGAGAACCACGCCGGTGCATCAACAAGTGCACCCACCTATTGATCGGCAAGCTCAACCGGAGCCGGATCGACTTAATAAGCCTGAGCCGGTAAGCGAGATGAATCGGTATGCCGGTGAGCAACCGAGCCGATAAGCAGTAAGGACCGGTGAGTGTCAGGAATAGTACTAAAGCAGAGATGGAATTAGTACTAAGAAGAGTAGTACTATTAGTACTAAGAGGACGGGACTGCGTAAGATTCCCGAGAGAGAGGAAGTGAGAAGAGGAGAGAGAGAGAAATAGGATGATGACAGCAACTCTTATATTATATGAAAGATAAGTACAAATCGGCTAAGAGGCTTAAGACTGGTGTTGAACCAATTTGGTTCAAAACAATGCCTTGTGCCTCCTTTTATAGTGTTTTTAGGAATAATCCTGAAGCTTCTAGAATGTTCCAGAGAGATCTGGAATATACATCAATTTTCTATGATAAAGCATAAATGAAAATAATATCCTACAAAATACAATTCTAGTCTAATGGTAAGAGCTCGACCCATGTAGCATAAGGTCATGGGTTCGAGTCTTGCAATATCATGACACTATCTCCCCCTTAAAGACGACGAGTGGAACGAGTCGGCGCTAATTGCGGACTGGGTTTGTTCGGATACTTTTGGTGGAAATCAGCAAGAAGATCTTGTGCATTGGCAACATGCTTGACGGGTTCCCAAGTACGTTCGCTCGGACTATAACCGAGCCAATCGACCAAGTAATAAAGTTTGTTGCGAACAAGTTTGGAATCGAGGATGGCAACAACTTCATACTCCAGGCCGGCATCCAACTCCAGCGGGGGCGGCGGTGGTGTCACACGATCGGGAATGGTGTTTGCTTTATAAGGCTCAAGAAGAGAACAATGGAAAACCGGATGTATCTGAAGCTGCGGAGGGAGATCAAGGCGGAAGGTGACATCATTAATCTTCCCCGTAATACAAAAAGGACCGAGTCGTCGATAATCCAACTTGTCGCACGGTCGAGTAATCTTGATGTGACGACGTAAGAGCCATACTCAATCTCCGATGGCAAAAGAGGAGGGAATCCGATGACGATCCGCATAAGTCTTCTGTGTGTGTTGAGCATGACAAAGGTGAGTAGAGAGATCCATCTGGATCTTGTGTAGCCTCTCCAAATGATCCTCGGCACGAGGGTTGGTAGGTAGCTCCGGAGTGTCGATCACCGGTATAAGCGAAAAATGGGGAGACCCGAGTCGAGGAGTGAATAGCATTATTATACGCAAACTCCGCAAAGTGGAGAATCTCGGCCCAATCGTCCTGTTGATAACTCAGGAAACACCGGAGATATTGCTCCAGCGTTTGGTTTGTTCGTTCTGCCTGTCCGTCGGTCTGAGGATGTTAGCCGGAGGAGAGGTTGCAGGAGACCTTGAGCATCTTGAAGAGATGCTGCCAAAATTTGGAGACAAATTGCGGGCCTCGGTCACTGATAATACTGTTTGGGAGGCCATGATGCCGAAATACCTCACGCATAACAAGAGCGGCGGTTTCCTCGCTAGTGATGGCTTTAGTACATGGCACAAAATGTGCCATCTTCGTATATCGATCGACGACGGTTAGGATAGCATCAAACCCCTTCGAGACCGGCAGATCTGTGATAAAATCAAGACAAATAGACTGCCATGGCTTACTTGGAATCGGTAAAGGTTCCAACAAGCCATATGGATGGTGTCGTGGCATCTTTGCTCGGCAGCAAGCATCACAGGTCCGAACGTAGTCGTCGACAAAACGACGCATGTGGGGCCACCAAAAAGATCGTTGCACTAAATCCAATGTCTTAGTACTACCGAAATGTCCCGCCGTATGGGTGTCGTGACAATGTTGGACGATGTGAAGGCGACAGGAGCAATCGGGGACATATACACGCTTTTTAAAGAATAACAAACCATCATGATATTCGAATTGTCGGTAGTCAATACCTGGTTGTTGAGACTGAGAACAGGATGCCCGAGAAGTATCAATGTGCGCTAGGATGTCTTGAGCAAAACTATCCATCTTCAAAGTTGCACGTATGTCATCGGTAATCCGTGAATCCATCCGGGTGTGAAAAATCCGCGTCGTGTGCAATCGTGTTGGTCCCAAGATTACTTGCTTTTGATTATCAAATGTTGCGTCACCAGGACGAGGTGCAAGATATGAACGCCGTGATAGTGCATCTGCTTTTCCTTGCTGCTTCCCCGATCGATATGTGATTTTGAAGTCGAAACGCGTGAGGAATTGCGCCCACCGAGCTTGCCGTTGATTTAGTACGCGAGCGTTCTGAAAATAAGCAAGATTTTTATGATCGCTAAAGACAATGACCTGATGTGGAGAGCCCTCTAAGAAATGCCGCCATTGTACAAAAGAATCCACGATGGCTAATAACTCCTTGTCATGTATTTCGTAGTTGATTTCTGCGACATGGAATTTGCGCGAATGGAAAGCCACCGGATGCAACTCTTCTTTATTGCCTTGTTGAGAAAGGATGCTACTGAGGGCGAAATCTGATGCGTCGGCCTCCATGATGAATGGTTTGCTTGTATCCACATGAGCTAGAATCGGTGCTGATGTAAAGGCTTTCTTAAGATGCCGAAAAACCATATCTGCTTCTATGGACCAAAGAAATGCTTGGCCCTTCTTCGTAAGTTGTGTGAGAGGTAAAATAATCTTTGAGTAATCCTGTATAAACTTACGGTAGAAGTTAGCAAAACCTAGAAAACATTGTACATCTCGTACTGACCGTGGAATTTGCCACTCTAGTACAGTTTGGATTTTAGTTGGATCCATGGCGATGCCCTTTGAGGAGATGACGTAGCCTAGAAATTCCACTTGCTTGCAGTCAAAGCTACATTTTTCTAGCTTGGCATAAAGACCATTCTCGCGGAGTCGCTTTAGTACTAATAGTACATGAGAATCGTGCTCTTCCTGGGTCTTCGAATAAATCAACAAATCATCCAGATAAATGATCAAACAGATATCCAAGAGGTCTCTGAATATATCATTTGCCATGTGTTGGAAGACTGCGGGTGCATTGGTTAGGCCAAACGGCATAATAGTATACTCGAAATGCCCATACCGCGTGCGAAAGGCGGTCTTCCACTCATTTCCCGGTCGGATCCGCACGAGATTATACGCTCCTCGTAGGTCGATTTTAGTAAAAAACTTGGCACCATTGACTCGCTCTAAAAGACTTGATATAAGAGGAAGTGCATACCTATTCCGGATGGTGACTTTATTCAATCCGCGGTAATCAACGACAAGACGAAGTGAGCCATCTTTCTTCTTGACAAAGAAGATGGGTGCACCGGCCGGAGATTTCGAATGGCGGATGAACCCGCTTGCCAAGTTCTCCTCTATGTAGGCTCGAAGGACTTCTAACTCGGTGGGTGACAAGTTGTAAATTGGTCCCCATGGTGGCTCGGTTCCTGGTTGTGAATCGATGGGACAGTCATAGGGACGGTGATGAGGAAGGGTACCGGCTTTTACCTTGTCAAATACATCGGCATAAGGATGATATTTTGCTGGAAGTTGTACTGAAGAGTCCTTCTTAATAGTGCTGGAAGGATGTACTGATACTGCAAATAGGAACATTGCCTCCTTGGGTCCTTCTTTGCGTAGTTGATGGAGTGAAATGGTCGAAACTTGGTGAGTTGATTCTTGGGGTGGTCGATATCGGACTTCTCTTGTTCTCCAATCTATGGCTGGATTATGTAATTCAAACCAAGGTAATCCTAGGACAATGGGATGCTCTGGACTACTAATTATATTAAATGATATTACACACACAAAACTACCTAGGACAACTTGAATGGGTTCTGATTCTTCTATAATATTCCCGGAAGCAATGGGACGACCATCAATGACTACTACAGATGCGGGACAAGGAAATTTTCTTAAGGATATCTGAAAAGCTTGGGCAAAATTTCGATCCATGAAACAGGAATTAGCTCCGGAATCTAAAAGTGCTAGGACGGGTACTGGGGGAGTACTTTTAGTACTAACAATGACTTGGGCTAGGAACACATTGCTAACTTGCTTGGAAGGAATGGAACCACTAATGGGCTGTACAGATCTAGGGCTGCTGTCCAACCAAACGGCTCCTATTTTGGCTGGACTCAATCGTTTAACTCTTCATCTAATTGACTAAGGATTTCAAATTTATTTGAGATACTTGGGCTATTAGTACTATGAATACTATCAAACACTCTATTAGTACTATTAATACTATCAGACACTCCTAAGGGAAGAATTGACTCGGGTTTAGTACAGGCTACAATTTGATTTACCTGTCTTCTTGGCCTATGGGGACAATTGATTGCGATATGCCCTGGTCCACCGCAATAAAGACATAATCGATTTGCACATCGTCGTTGCTTTTATTCTTCTGATAACGGGCCGCGTCGACGCATGGTATCGATCTCCATCGATGTCGAAGTATTTGCTTGAGGGATGTCTCGTGCAAATGGTCTAGCCGCGACTGCGGCGTAAGTGGGCTCCGGCCTAGCGCGTGGTATCTGTAATTGACGTTCCGAACGCCGTTCGAAGAGGCGGTTGTCACATCGGACCGCTCGACTGATTGCCTCCGTAAGAGACTTTGGTTCTTCGGGGAAGGTTAGAAGTAGATCTTTGACATCATTTCGCAGGCCATAGCGAAACTGCTCCATTAGTGGTTGATCATCCCAGGGTATGTCGGAAGCGAGTAGGCGGAAATCCGCCGCATAGGTAGAGGCTGGACGATCGCCTTGACGCAATCGCCGGATCTTGTTGATTGCCGTCCTGATGCTGTCGGTGTCTCCAAAGTAGGCTTTGAACTCACTAATAAAATCTTCAAAGTTATTAAGCAAGGGCGATTGTTTTTCTAGAAGCGGAGCGAACCATGCTAAGGTTGAGCCGCTAAGCAACGTGCCTATTAAGCCGACTCGGGATGCATCAGTGGGGTATCGGGAAGGATGCATTTGGAGGACTAATCGTACCTGATTAAGGAATCCCCTGAATTGCGATCGCGTTCCATCAAATTCCACAGGAAGTCCAATCTTCGGCTCTTTATGAAATCCTTGGGCACTTGATCCTTGTTGTTGCAATGCCGCTTCAAGTTGTTGCACCCGTAACGCTAACTCCCCATGTTGTTGCTGCGTTTGTTGCTTTTCTAGAGCGATTTGTTGGAGATCCCCTATCAGCCGTTGGTTTTCTTGTTCCAGGGCAACAAACTTTTCTTTTAGGCACTGTAACTCGGAGAACACGGATTGATATTCTTGGGCGCTAACAGTAGCCATAGTAGGGGGGAAAAGGATAGGAGGATGAGGGAGAACGACAAGTAGGCTGGAGGAAAGAGGAAGAAATTGGTTCAAACTGTCAGGAATAGTACTAAAGCAGAGATGGAATTAGTACTAAGAAGAGTAGTACTATTAGTACTAAGAGGACGGGACTGCGTAAGATTCCCGAGAGAGAGGAAGTGAGAAGAGGAGAGAGAGAGAAATAGGATGATGACAACAGCTCTTATATTATATGAAAGATAAGTACAAATCGGCTAAGAGGCTTAAGACTGGTGTTGAACCAATTTGGTTCAAAACAATGCCTTGTGCCTCCTTTTATAGTGTTTTTAGGAATAATCCTGAAGCTTCTAGAATGTTCCAGAGAGATCTGGAATATACATCAATTTTCTATGATAAAGCATAAATGAAAATAATATCCTACAAAATACAATTCATAGTCTAATGGTAAGAGCTCGACCCATGTAGCATAAGGTCATGGGTTCGAGTCTTACCATATCATGACAGTGAGCTGGGGAGTCGGTATGCCGCATCCTATCCGCAACCGGAAGTCTAGTATAGGTTAGACTACTAGCCAGTTATAGTCTCGTAGTTAGTGTCAGACGCTCATGTGAGCATTGAAGTACTCCGTACTTCTAACAGTCTCGTGTGGACTTGTATAAATAGCGGTGATGAGCGCGTTCTAGATACAAAGCACAGAGTATTAATATAATCTTGAAAAATAGTGTGTTTTGCTCTCTCACTCTCTGTCTCTCCCGCGTACTCTCTCTCTCTGTATTGTTCTTTCTAACGCTTCCACAAGCAATCTTTTACATGGTATCAGAGCACATGGGTTGAGAACCTCTGCTGCAGACATCTACACTTGTGAAGAAAACAGACACAAAAGGAGAAATGGACAGAGGTATGGCTACGTCACTCCCGGTGGAGAAGCTCGACAGAACCAACTACGCATCTTGGTCATACAAGATGCACCAGTACCTGCTTGGGCATGGCTACTAGAGTTATGTCGACGGAGTGAACGACTCAGCACCGGAGACGACACACAAGGACTTCCTAGTGTGGGAACAGGCGACAAGCAGGGTGATGTACTGCTTCGCGTCCAGTGTCGGTGACCAGCTGCTCAGCCATATCCGTAACGCCAAGACACCGAAGGATGCTTGGGGAAACTTGAAAAAGGTCTTCGCCTCAAGCACCATTGCCCGGAAGCTGCAACTTAGACAGGAGTTGAGCACTGTTCGACTGAAGAACATGTCGGTAGCAGATTACACAAACCGGATCAAAGGGATCTGTGACTCGCTTGCTTCTATTAACGTCACCGTAGAGGAAGACGAGATGGTGCAGGTTTGTCTTGGAGGCCTGGCGTCCAAGTTCGGAGCTTTCCGGACTGCGGTTTGTACAAGGGAGAATACGCCCTCATTTTTCGACTTACAGTCGATGCTCCTTGTAGAGGAGAACCACGCCGGTGCATCTTTCAGTGCACCTCTAGACAACCGGATGCTGTACACGGGAGCGGATCGGTCCCGCGGGCGTGGTGGATGAGGCAGGTCGGCACGCAATGGAGGCGGCCGGCAAGAGCAGGAATGAAGGTACAGTGAGCGTGCCGACAGCAATTCCGGGACTTCGACAACTAGGGGGAGTCAAGGTGGTGCCGGAAGCCGGCAAGACAAACCCGCTACGGAATGTTGGTACTGTGGCAAAAAGGGCCATAGGGAAAGCGAGTGCTAGAGAAAGCGTGCCGATTCGAACAAATCTGGATCCGGCAAGACCGGTAAGGAAGGCCGGCAAAGCTCGCAGTACGCAAACGGATCGGGAGGATCCAAGAACGATAAGGGGCCAACATTGGTGATGAAGCACAAGGAAAACTCAATGAAGAAGACCACTTCCAAATCGGAGGAAGTGTGGTACGTGTCATGATAACACTCACATCATGCATGGAAAGGATCATGACACTCATATTATGACTCGAAAGGATTTGAACCCACGACCTTGTTGTACACACGTCAAATCCTTAACCATTGTATTAATATTCTTATATGTATAGTCTCTAGAATATGAAATCTAATATCATAGGAATATTCTATATTACTCTACATTCTAGAATGACCTAGAATATTCTAGAGTGTTCTATACCACTAGAACCTTCTAGAATACTCTAGAGATCTTCTAGATTACTCTACATTCTAGGATAACCTAGAATATTCTAGAATGTTCTCTATTACTTATAAATAGGGATCTACCACCCATCCCAAACCTAAATTGGTTCAACGCCATTTTGTAGCCTACTCTTTGTAATCCATTTTACGCTTCAATATAATAATTCTCTTTCAATTATCTCTCTATCTCTTTTTCTCTCTTTCTCTCTCTCAGTCTTGACAGTTTGAACCAATTTTTTTCCTTTCATCTCTTCGTCTTCCACAAATCCTAACAAGTTCTCTGCTTCCTTCTCCTCTCCTCTCGTAAGCTATGGAGTCCGTGAGCAAACAAGAATACATGCGTGTTCTTTCTAAGCTCGACATGCTCACGAATAAATTTGTGGCATTAGAGCATGAGAATCAAAGGCTACTTGGAGATCTACAACACGTGAGCGCCGAAAAAGCTCAACAATATGAAGAGTTATCACAGCGGGTTCATCAACTCGAGGCGACTATATTGTCATTACGTGAGCAAGCGTCGAGGGCTCATAACTCCCCTAGAGAGCCAAAGATCAGCCTCCTTGCCAAGTTTGATGGTACGAGGTCTTTATTTCGAGGCTTTTTGAATCAAGTTCGTCTAGTTATTAAGCTATATCCCAATCAATATCCAACTGATGCTGCTCGTGTGGGATTAGTGGGAACTTTGCTATGCAGTACGGCGTTAGCATGGTTCGCACCACTTCTCGAGAAGAAATCACCATTACTGGAGGATTTCGAGGCATTTGTTAAAGAGTTTCAAGCTAGTTTCGGAGACACTGACAACACTAGGACAGCGATAAACAAGATTCGAAGGCTCCGACAAGGAGATCGTCCCGCGTCGTCTTATGCAGCCGATTTCCGTCTCTTGGCATGCGATATCCCTTGGGATGAGGCAGCTTTAATGGATCAATTCCGCCAAGGTTTGAGAAATGATGTCAAAGATCTTCTTCTTACTTTCCCTGAAGATCTGCAGTCACTTATAGAAGCCATTAGTCGAGCTGTGCGATGTGATAATCGCCTATTTGAGCGACGTTTTGAGCACCAACAAATGTTACGCCGCCAACCTGAGCAGACTTACGCTGCCGTAGTCGCAACACCTCCACAAGTTTCTAGACCCATTACAAAGGATGGCCCAACTCCGATGGAAATAGAGTCAACACAACATCGTGGGCCGTTATCAGATGCTGAGAAGCAACGACGTCGAGCGCATCGCCTTTGCCTGTATTGTGGCGGTCCAGGACATATAGCTGTAAATTGTCCACATAAACCTAGGCGTCAAGTATACCAAGTAAGTGCCCATGCCATGAGAATAGATTCGATGTCTTGAGTCAATTAGAGGATGTGTTAAACGAGTAAGTCCAGCCAAAATAGGAGCCATTTGGCTGGACCATCCTAGCTATGTAGAGTTAGTTCCTAGTTGTGGTTCCATTTCATCAAATCAAGTGAGTCGAGTTTTTTCAGCACAAGTCGAGCTTACCACATCTACATGTCATCGAGTCCTAGCCTCTGCCCTTCTAGATTCTGGAGCCAACTCTTGTTTCATGGATCGTGAATTTGCCTTGTCACAAAACATCCTCTTGAATAAGCTTCCTAGCCCAGTAGCCGTAGGAGTCATTGATGGACGTCCCATAGCATCAGGAGATATAGTCGAGGAGTCCGAGCCAATTAGGATAGTTCTTGGCAATTTGGCAAGCATAATCTCTTTCAACATTATTCGTAGTCCGGAACACCCAATAGTTCTAGGTCTCCCCTGGTTTGAACTCCATAACCCGAAGATTGATTGGATGAAAAGAACAATTGCGGAGACCCGGGAAAAAAGCACAAACCCTGCATCCCTCTCTCCTACATGTGATAATAGATCCCGGGAGTTATCGCCCATCTCTTTACGACAGTTGCGGGAGGAAGGGGGGAACGAGGCCATGTTTGTCTTCGCAATAATAGAAACTCCATCATCCACTTCATGTGAGGCGGATATTAAACTACCAGAGAAATACAAGGAGTTTTCAAATGTCTTTGATAAGGTGAAGGCCAATACATTTCCGGAGCATCGGCCATACGACTGCCCTATTGACTTACAACCAGGGAAAGAACCTCCATGGGGCCCAATTTATAATCTCTCCCCTATAGAGCTAGAAACTTTGCGGGAATATATTGATGAGAATCTGGCAAATGGATTCATTCGGCATTCTAGATCCCCTGCTGGTGCACCTATCTTCTTCGTTAAGAAGAAGAATGGGACTCTTCGGTTGGTTGTGGATTATCGAGGGCTAAACAAAGTGACTATCCGGAGTAGATATGCTCTACCATTAATCCCGAATATTTTGGAACGTCTCAGTGGAGCAAAATATTTCACGAAGTTGGACCTTCGCAGAGCATATAATCTAGTTCAGATTCGCCCGGGGGATGAATGGAAGACAACTTTCCGCACCCGCTATGGACACTTTTAGTATACAGTGATGCCATTCGGTCTCATGAATGCACCTGCTGTTTTCCAACATATGGCGAACGATATTTTTCGAGATTTTCTTGATATCTTCACTATAGTTTACCTAGATGATATTTTAATCTACTCAAAGACCCAAGAGGAGCATGATGAACATGTTCATCAGGTACTGCGTCGACTCCGAGAATATGGTCTCTACGCAAAATTAGAAAAGTGTAGTTTCGGCCAGAATCAAGTGGAATTTTTGGGGTATGTTGTATCGTCAAATGGTATTGCTATGGACCCCATGACGGTACAAGCAATTTTAGAGTGGCAAACGCCCCTTTTAGTGCGTGATGTGCAATGTTTTCTCGGGTTTGCAAATTTTTATCGAAAATTTATTAAAGATTATTCCAAGGTTGTGCTTCCGCTTACTCAGCTCACACATAAAGATCGACCATTTATATGGAGTTCAGATGCAGCCCAGGCATTCGAAAGCTTAAAATGAGCATTTACAACTGCACCTATCTTAGCACATGTCGACCCAACAAAACGCTTCATCCTCGAAGCCGATGCATCCGATTTTGCATTAGGGAGTGTCCTCTCGCAAACTGGAGATGATGGACAACTACACCCTATCGCCTTTCATTCACAAAAGTTTGAAGCTGTAGAGATCAACTACGAGATCCATGACAAAGAGCTTCTTGTAATCGTGGATTCGTTTCAACAATGGCGACATTTCCTAGAAGGTTCTTCTCAGCAAATCATTGTCTACAATGATCATAAGAACTTGACTTATTTCCAAAATGCTCGAGTCTTGAGTCGGCGACAATCCCGGTGGGCGCAATTTTTGACTCACTTTGATTTTATCATCATATATCGCCATGGGATGCAGCAAGGCAAAGCAGATGCTCTTTCTTGGCGCTCTTATATGGAACTTCGTCTAGGGGAACCTGCATTTGAGCATCAAAAACAAATCCTTTTGGGTCCTAATTGATTACGATTAATGGTAGTTAACGCCATAACAACTCTTGAAAATTCCACTCTTCTTGATTCCATTCGAGATCATATGGCCACTGATGATTTCGCCAAGGATGTTTTGGATCATATCGTCCCGGATCGTGCTTCTTGCTCACGGTCGAAAAATCCTCGTAATGACTATTGTCAGTTCTATTGGCATGGTGGTTTTCTATTTCGACAATATTTATTGTATGTTCCTGATGGTCCCCCACGGCTACAAGTTTTGCAACATTGCCATGACTCACCAATGGCTGGTCATTTTGGAGTTCACAAGACTCTAGAATTAATTTCTCAACGCTATTGGTGGCCTCGCCTTCGTCATTTTGTTGAGGAGTATGTTCGGAGTTGTGATATATGTTGTCAATCAAAGAATCCTCGTCACCGACCCTATGGCTTACTACAACCACTTCCCATTCCGGAAACTCCTTGGAAGTGTATATCCTTGGACTTCATTACTGATCTCCCAGTTTCAAAAGGTTTTGATGCAATTCTCATAGTGGTTGATTGATTTACCAAAATGGCACATTTCATGCCATGTACAAAGTCGATTACTAGTCAAGAGGCGGCTGATCTCGTTATGCGGGAGGTATTTAAGCATCATGGTTTGCCGGATGATATTATTAGTGATCGTGGTCCACAATTCATCTCAAAGTTTTGGAAGCACTTGTTCAAACTTCTCCACATTTCAGTTAAGCTTTCTTCGGGCTATCATCCTGAAACAAATGGCCAAACAGAGCATACCAACCAGACATTGGAACAATATCTTCGTTGTTTCATCAACTATCAACAAGATGCTTGGGTTGCTTTTTTGCACTTGGCGGAATTTGCTTACAACAACTCAACCCATTCTTCTACAGGATATTCCCCATTTTTCGCAAATACGGGCTGTCATCCTCGGTGGACAATGAATGCGCATCCAAAAGTTCCTACCAACCCTGCTGCCAAGGATCTTCTTAGTCGTCTCCAAGAAATTCAAGCTAACATTCTCCACAATTTGCACAATGCTCAATTTACACACAAGAGGCTTGCCGATCGTCATCATCTAGACTCCTCAAAAAAGTTCCGCATTGGGGATCATGTATGGCTTCTCCAACACAACATCAAGACCACTCGACCTTGCAGTAAATTGGATTACCAACGTTTTGGCCCTTACATGATCACTGGTAATATAAGTGATGTTGCATTTCATCTTGCCCTCCCTCCGCACATTCATCTTCATCCGGTGTTTCATGTATCCCTTTTGGAACCTTATACTACAAGTTCAATTTTGGGCCGACTTACGACACCCCCACCACCTGTCGAGTTCTTGGATGAGCTTGAATTTGAAGTTGCTGCCGTTCTCGATTCTAAAATCGTGCGCAACAAGTTGTATTACTTAGTCGATTGGCTAGGTTATACCCCCAATGATCGAACTTGGGAACCTGCCGCAAATCTTTCCAATGCTGCAGAACTCGTCAATGCATTTCATCGCCAATATCCTTGTAAACCAGGTCCTAATACAAACCCTACGACCCGTGAGACGTGTCGTCGAAGAAGGGGGATAGTGTCATGATGACACTCACATCATGCATCGAAAGGATCATGCAACTCACATTATGACTCGAAAGGATTTGAACCCACGACCTTGTTGTACACATGTCAAATCCTTAACCATTGTATTAATATTCTTATATGTATAGTCTCTAGAATATGAAATCTAATATCATAGGAATATTCTATATTACTCTACATTCTAGAATGACCTAGAATATTCTAGAGTGTTCTATACCACTAGAACCTTCTAGAATACTCTAGAGATCTTCTAGATTACTCTACATTCTAGGATAACCTAGAATATTCTAGAATGTTCTCTATTACTTATAAATAGGGATCTACCACCCATCCCAAACCTAAATTGGTTCAACGCCATTTTGTAGCCTACTCTTTGTAATCCATTTTACGCTTCAATATAATAATTCTCTTTCAATTATCTCTCTATCCCTTTTTCTCTCTTTCTCTCTCTCAGTCTTGACAGTACGTTGACTCCGGCACATCGAACCACATGACGAGCCACGGGGAGTGGTTCTCCTTTTTGGAGAAGCCAGATCAACCGGGAGTTGTCGAAACCGGAGACGACACTCCCCACTCAATCGTGCACGTCGGAGAAGTCCCTTTGAGCCACATTGCACAGAGGAGGAAGCTGATGAATGTATTACATGTTCCTACGATCAAGAAGAACCTGGTGTCGGTCGGACAAATCATCAACCAGGGGATGCAGGTGCGGTTTACGCACCTCGGGTGCTTCATTGAGGATGAGGGCGAAGTTATTGCGCAAGGGCGCAGAGATGGGAGGATGTTTATCCTCAATACCAATGATGTCGGCACCGCATTGTTCGCCAAAGGACAGAAGGTCAAGTCGGATATCGACCTGTGGCACAAGCGCATTGGCCACGTCAACTACCGGAGGCCTCAAGACCTGCAAACGGAACAAGTCGTTTTCGGTTTGCCAAAGTTTAGCGGCCGGAGAGCCTAGATTTGTGAAGCTTGCCAACTCGGGAAGCAACACCGGCTTCCATTCCCCACTGAAAGAAATCGAAACCGTAACAAGCTCGATCTTGTCCATTCGGATGTGTGGGGACCGGCACAAAATGTTAGCATTGGCGGGAGTCGATATTTCGTCTCCTTCATCGACGACTACACGCGGCATACGTGGATCTACCTCATTGAGCAGAAGAGCGAAGTCTTTGAGTGTTTCCGGAGCCTCCAGAAGATGGTGGAACGGGAATCCGAGAGGAAGATCAAATGCCTACGGTCGGATGGCGGAAAAGAGTACTTTTCCGGCCAATTCAACAGCTATCTGCAACAAAAAGGAATTCGGCGAGAATTCAGCTGCAGATACACACCGCAACAGAACGGTGTGGCCGAAAGGAAGAATCGGTCGCTGATTGAAGCGGCTAGGGCAATGCTAGAGGAAAAGAGCATGCCCAAGTTCTACTGGGTGGAGGCGGTCCAAACGGCCGTTTACATTCAGAACCGGATCGGGGACAAGGTGTCAGATCACGAGCTGTATTTCGGGCACAAGCCGAATTTGAGACACCTTCGGAAATTCGGCAGCATAGCCTATGTACATGTGCCGGATGAGAAGCGGAGAAAGCTGGATACAAAATCGGAAAACTGCATCCTAGTCGGCTATGCTCAAGAGCAAAAGGGGTATAAGTGTTATAACCCCCGGATAAAGCAGGTTCAAGTTAGCCGAGATGGCGAGTTTGATGAATCGGCATCGTGGTATTCCTTTCCGACTCCGACTTCCGATCCCGACCCGATGTCGGAGGATGGGGCTAGTGAGCCCAAACCGGCCCAAGTAGAGAAAGATGAAGTCGGGACTCAAGATGAGAGTCCGGAATCGTTCCGGTTAAGCGGACCGAATGAGAGACTGGATCAGTCCAACTAGTTGGATGATGAGACGGCGAGTAGTGGAGACTCTGTCGTGCTCTCCCCGCGCAAGGAACCGAGGAGACGGTTCAGACGCAAAGAGAAAGGGAAGCAGAAGATGCCGGAATTCGAGACCGACAATGATGAGTCGGATCGGTGCGTATCTGATTTCGACAAGGACATAGGCAGATCTTCGGGAACGAAGACCGAACCGGCCAAGAAGGGTCTCATACAGGGTAACAGTGAGTTACACCGGTCCACCCGCCAGAAGGATCCCGTTAAACGGTACGGGTATAATGAGTACATGGCGCATCATTATGCGTACATGACCAAGGTCGCGGAAGTGCGTGAGCCGGAGAGCTACGCAGAAGTGGCAAAGGACGCAAATTGGCATGCCGTTATGGAGGATGAAATGCGGGCACTGGATGCCAACGGAACTTGGGACCTGGTTGACCCTCCCCATCACTGTAAACCAATCGGATGCAAGTGGGTGTACAAGGTAAAGTACAATGCCGACGATACAGTTAACCGGTACAAGGCCTGGTTAGAGGCGAAGGGATATGCGTAGACCCACAGAATCGACTACGACGAGACCTTCACCCCTGTAGCGAAGATGACGACGGTTCGTGTGGTACTGGCGGTTGCTGCGGCAAGGGGGTGGCATCTTCATCAGATGGATGTGAAGAATGCCTTCATTCAAGGAGATCTTGAAGAAGAAGTCTTTATGACTCAGCCCGCCGGATTTCAGTCGGAGATGAACAAGTCGACGGTATGCCGGCTGAGGAAGTCATTGTATGGCTTGAAGCAAGCCCCCCGTGCTTGGAATGCTAAGATCACGCACCAGTTGCGAAAGATGGGGTTTGTTGCCTCTAAGTCAGACTCTTCCCTGTTCATCCGTCAAGGCTCAAACGGTCCGATGTGTATCTTACTCTATGTTGATGATTTAGTCATCACCGGCAACGGTCTTCTGGAAATCAACCGTGTCAAGTCCCAATTGTCGGACGCATTCGATATGAAGGACTTGGGGGACCTTCATTATTTTTTGGGGATCGAGGTGATCCGCACCCCCGACGGCATATTGCTTTCTCAACGCCATTATGTGTTGAATATGCTGTACAAGTTCGGCATGACGGAATGCCGACCTGTCTCCACACCCTTGGACCGGAATCAGAAGATCCGCCCCAACTCCGGACCTGCCTGCGATGAGAAACGGTTCCGACAAATAGTCGGAAGCCTGATCTACTTGACCATCACCCGACCCGACATTAGCAATCCGGTCGGAGTGGTAAGCCAATTCATGCAGAAGCCGACCGTGGAGCACCTGCAATGCGCGCAACGAATACTGAGGTATGTAAGCGGCACTAAGGATCGGGGGCTCTTATACCGGCAAGGTATAACCGAAGAGCTTGTCGGCTACACGGATGCCGACTGGGCTGGCGATGCAATGGATCGTCACTCAACTTCCACCTTTATGTTTTCTCTTGGGAGCATGACTGTTGCGTGGAGCAGCAAAAAGCAGCCAACAGTGGCTCTATCCAGCACTGAGGCTGAATACCGGGGCGCGACCATTGCCACCTGCGAAGCCATTTGGCTTCGGCGACTACTGCAAGACCTGCGGATCGAGGTACCGACCCTGATCCTGATCTACTGCGATAACCTCAGCAACATGTAGCTGGCCAAGAACCCTATGTTCCATGCTCACACAAACCACATAGAAGTGCATTATCACTTCGTGCGTGAGCGGGTCCTGAGCGGTGAAGTTGAACTACGGTATGTTCACACGGATCGGAAAGTTGCCGACATCTTCACCAAGCCGCTCGGGTCGAACAAGTTGCAACACTTTACCGAAATGTTTGGTGTTCAGCATCTCGACGTGCCACACTTGAAGGGGAGACGCAAGGGCAAAGACACTACCGAAATGGGCAAAGGCAAAAAAACTGTTGAACCCATAGGCAAGAGAAGAACCGGTAGAGGTGGAGACAAGAAGAAAAATGAAGCCGAGTCGACGAAGGAAGTTGGCACATCCGAACAGGTCAGAGTTAGCGGCTGTGAAGAAGGAGTGTACACTCAGGAAGAGAAGTGCATGCTATGCGGAGGTCATCACGATCGTAATGGCCATGATGCGGAGTTGAATGAAGAATTCGACTTCGGTGAACCGGCTGAAGAAGCCAAGGGAAGCACAGAGAAGGCCAAGACCCGGACGTGGTCTGATGTGGTGACAGGCCTGCAGCCGAAAATCAAATCAGAGGATACCGATTCGGACAAGAGCTGGAACGAGTCGGAGACAACCGATTCGGATCAACAGATGGATCCGGATGAGTCGGATCAACGAGAGGCCAAGGAGACACGGACGCAGCGGAAGTCGATGCCATCGCGGAGGAACCGACGGATCGGCAAGCGTCGGAGTCATAGCAGCGAAGCAGCTGAGATGGGCCTATTGAGGAGACATGCCGAAGGTCGAGGCGCACAGAACCAAAGGGGTCGTGGCAAACAGGACCGGACCGGACAAGGAGCGCGAGCAAGGTGAAGCGACGCCAGGAGAAGTCGGTTGGGAGAACCGGCCGCCACAGAGGTTCACACTACGACCCTACCTCAGGTTGAGCTTGAGGGGGAGTGTTGAGCGGCAAGCTCAACCGGAGCCGGATCGGCTGAATAGGCATGAGCCGGTAAGCGAGATGAATGGGTATGCCGGTGAGCAACCGAGCTGGTAAGCAGTAAGGACCGGTGAGCTGGGGAGCTGGTATGCCGCATCCAATCCGCAACCGGAAGCCTAGTATAGGTTAGACTACTAGGCAGTGATAGTCTCGTAGTTAGTGTCAGACGCTCGTGTGAGCATTCAAGTACACCGTACTTCTTACAGTCCCGTGTGGACTTGTATAAATAGCGGTGATGAGCGCGTTGTAGATACAGAGCACAGAGTATTAATATAATCTTGAAAAATAGTGTGTTTTGCTCTCTCACTCTCTGTCTCTCCCGCGTACTCTCTCTCTCTCTCTTTGTATTGTTCTTTCTAACGCTTCTGCAAGCAATCTTTTACACCACCGATAGCTGGATGTTGTACATGGAGGTGGATCGGCCCCGTGGGCGTGGTGGATGAGGCCAGAAGGAGCAGGACCAAAGGCACAGAGAACGTGCCGACAATAGTTCCGAACCCTCCACAAGCAGGGGGAGTCAAGGCGGCGCTAGAGGCCGGCAAGCAAAGGGCGACACAGAATGCTCGTATTGTGGTAAAAAGGGACACAAAGAAAGTGAGTGTTGGAAGAACCACGCCGATTCGGACAGATCCGGATCCGGCAAGGCCGGCAGAGAGAACCGGCAATACTCGCACTATGCAGAAGGATCGGGAGGATCCAAAACCGGAAAAGCTGGTGCCAGTAAAGGGCCAACCTTGGTGATGAAACATGAGGCTAACTCGATGAAGAAGACCACTTCCAAATCAGAGGAAGTGTGGTACGTTGATTCCGGTGCGTCGAATCACATGACGAGCCACAAAGAGTGGTTCTCTTTCTTGGAGAAACCGGAACAATCGGGAGTCGTCGAAACCAAAGACGACACTACTCACCCAATCGTGCATGTCAGAGAAGTCCCTTTGAGCCACGTCGGACAGAGGGGGAAGCTGATGAACGTATTACATGTTCCGACTATCACGAAGAACCTGGTGTCAGTCGGCCAGATCGTTGACCAGGGGATGCAGGTGCGGTTTACGCACCTTGGGTGCTTCATCAAGGAAGAGGGTCAAATTATTGCGCAAGGGCGCAGAGACGGGAGGATGTTCATCCTCGACACCAATGATGTCGGCACCACTTTTTTCGCCAAAGGAAAGAAGATTGAATCGGACATCGATCTTTGGCACAAGCGGATCGGCCACGTCAATTATCGGAGGCTTCAAGACTTGCAAACGAAACAAGTTGTTTTCGACTTGCCGAAATTTAGTGGCCGGAAGGCCGAAATTTGTGAAGCCTGCCAACTTGGGAAGCAACACTGGCTTCCATTCCCCATCGGTTGAAACCGAAGCCATAACAAGCTCGACTTAATCCATTCGGATGTATGGGAACCGACACAAAACATTAGTCTTGGTAGGTGTCGATACTTCGTCTCCTTCATTGACGACTACAACCAGCACACATGGATCTACCTCATTGAGCGAAGGAGCGAAGTCTTCGAGTGTTTCCGGAACCTGCAAAGCGTGGTTGAATGCGAAGTCTTCGAGTGCCTGCGGTCGTATGGTGGAAAAGTATATTTTTCCAGCCAATTCAACAATTATTTGCAGCAAAAAGGAATTCGGAGAGAGTTAAGCTGCAGATACATACCGGAGCAAAACGGTGTGGCCAAAAGGAAGAAACGGTCTATTGTTGACGCGGCAAGGGCAATGCTGGAGGAGAAAAGCATGCCCCATTTCTATTGGGTCGAGGCGGTCCGGACGACCATCTACATCCAAAACCCGATCGGTGACAAGGTGTCAGCACACGAGCTATATTTCGAGCGCAAGCCGAATTTGCGACACCTTCAGATATTCGGTAGCATAGCATATGTGCATGTACCGGATGAAAAGTGAAGGAAGTTGGATGCAAAGTCGGAGAAGTGCATCCTAGTCGGTTACTCGCATGCGCAAAAGGGGTGTAAGTGCTATAACCCCTGGACTAAGGAGGTCTGAGTAAGCCGGGATGTTGAGTTTGATGAGACGGCATCATGGTATACCTTACCGGCTCCGACTTTCAACCCTGACCCGATACCGGAGGATGAGGCTAGTGAGCCTGAACTGGTCCTATTAGAAGACGAAGGGTTCGAGAATCGAGATCAAAGTACGGAATCGTTTCGGTTGAGCGGGCCAAACGAGCAACTGGGTCTCACAGATTAGCCGGATGATGAACCAGCGAGTAGTGGAGACTCTGTCGTGCTCTCCCCGTACAAGGAACCGAGGAGACGGTTCACACGCAAGGAGAAGGGGAAGAGGAAGATGTCGGAGCATGAGACTGGCAATGGTGAGTGGGATCGGAGCAGATCCGACGCCGAAAAAGAAGAAGGCGGATCTTCGGCAACGAAGACCGAACCGGCCAAGAAGGGCAACAAACTGGGCAACGATCAGTTACGCCAGTCTTCCTGCCAGAAGAACCCCGTGAAGTGGTACAGGTACAATGAGTACATGGCGCATCACTATGCGTACATGACCAAGGTGGCAGAAGTGCGTGAGCCGGAGAGCTACGGAGAAGCGGCAAAGGATGCAAATTGGCGTGCCGCTATGGAGGAAGAAATGCGGGCACTTGATGCCAACGACACATGGGACCTAGTTGACCCTCCCGACACTGTACACCGATCAGATGTAAGTGGATGTACAATGTAAAGTACAATGTTGACGGTTCGGTTAACAGGTACAACGCCCGGTGCCAGAGCACAAGACCGGCAATGGTGAGTGGGATCGGAGCGGATCCGATGCCGAAAAAGAAGAAGGCAAATCTTCGGCAATGAAGACCAAACTGGCCAAGGTGGGCAAGTGAGCTGGTGAACTGGGGAGCCGGTTAGCCGGATCAAGCAGTAACCGGAAACCTGGTAGCAGCCTAGACTACTAGGTAGTTAATGTCTCGTAGTTAGTGTCAGACGCTCGTGTGAGCATTGAAGTACACTGTATTTTTGTCAATCCTCTTAGGACTTGTATAAATAGTGATGTTGAGCACGTTGTAGATATAGAGAACAATTATTGTTTTGTAATAGATTTTTAACGTTCTGCTCATTCTCTGTCTCTCCCGCGTACACTCTGTGTGTTAATCTCTCTCTCTCTCTCTCTCTCTCTCTCTCTTTGTTGTTATCCATCTAAACCGGTTGTCTAACGCTTCCGCAGCTTCGTTTTTACAATTCTCCATTTCTGCAACAAGGGTGAGATATTCTTCTAAGTTGATGGCGGCCATGGTTTCGTGATGTTTATAGAGGAGGATAAAGGAGAGAGAGATAAATTCGGATCAAACTATCAGAACCAAGAGAAAAGATAGAGTGACAGAAGAAAGGTATAAAGCGATCACAAGAAGAGAGGAATGAAATAATAAGAGAAGAATGAATGTATTAGATAGAATGAGAATGGATACAAGATAGGTGATGAAAGCTTAAGACTGCTATTGATTTGAATTGGTTTGAGAAGAATTGTATGTCCATATTTATAGGTTCCTATAGAATAGCCTAGAGATTTCTATAATGTTCTAGGATGTTCTAGACCTAGAATATTGTAAGATGTTCTGTTAAGAAACAGGTCCCTCCGGATGGGAAGTGAGAAGAACAGTGTTGATGAGCAAACTTGGCCAAGGCCGATAGGCCGAGGTGTTGCCTTCCTCCTCCCATTCCGTCGTGGTGAGTTCTTCGAGATGTTGCTTCTGCTGACGTGGAACTGTGATTAAGGAGATCTGTGATGCACTCGGATCCATCAACGTAACGATGGAAGAAAATGAGATGGTCCAGATCTGTCTTGGTGATCTAGCACAACGGTATGGGCCAATACGGAGGGCAATTTGCACCCGGGAGAAAACACCGTCTTCTTCGACTTACAATCCATGTTGATGGTTGAAAAAAACCATGCGAGTGGGTCGAGCACCACTCAATCGGATAGCCGGATGCTGTACACGGAGGCGGATCGACCCCGCGTGGAGGACGAGGTGGGTCGGCATGCAATGGAGGCGGCCGGCAAGAGCAGAACCGAAGGCACAAAGACGGTGCCGACAACAGTTCTAGACCCTCCACAAGTAGGGGGAGTCAAGCTGGAGTCGAAAACCGACATGGAATGTTGGTATTGTGGCAAGAAAGGCCACATAGAGACTAAGTGCTACAAGTAGCGTGCCGATTCGGATAAATTCGGATCTGGCAAGGCCGGACAAGGGAACCAACAAAGCTTGCACTACGCAGAAGGATTGAAAGGATCCGGAACTGGGAAGACCGGAAAAGGGACAGGCTTCATGTTGAAGCACAAGGCGACCTCGATGAAGAAGACCCCAGATCAGAGGAAGTATGGTATGTTGATTCCGGAGCGTGAAATGACATGACGAGCCATGAAGAGTGGTTCTCATTTTTGGAGAAACCGGAACAACCAGGAAGCGTCGAAACCGGAGACGACACCCCTCACTCGATTGTGCATGTCGGAGAAGTGCCTTTAAGCCATGTTGGACAAAAGGGAAAGTTTATGAACATACTACACATTCTGACAATCACAAAGAACCTGGTGTCGGTTGGACAAATCGTCGACCAGGGAATGCAGATTCGGTTTACGCACCTCGGGTGCTTCATCGAGGAAGAAGGCCAGATAATCGCGTAAGGGCGCAAAGAAGCAAGGATCTTCATCCTCAACACAAATGATGTATGCACCGCCATGTTTGCCAAAGGATAGAAGATTGAATCCATTCAGATGTATGGGGACCGGCACAGAACGTTAGTCTTGGCGGGAGTTGGTATTTCGTCTCCTTCATCGATGACTACAGCCGACACATGTGGATCTACCTCATCGAGAAGAAAAGCGAAGTCTTCGACTGTTTCCAGAACCTTCAAAGCTTAGTCGAAAGGGAAATGGAGATGAAGATAAAGAGGATGCAGTCGGATGGCGGAAAAGAATACTTTTCCGGCCAATTCAACAATTATCTGCAACAAAAAGGAATTCGGAGAGAATAAAACAGCTGATATACACTGGAACAAAACGGTGTGGCCGAAAGAAAGAACCGTCGATTGTTGACACGGTAAGGGCAATGTTGGAGGAGAAGAGCATGCCCAAATTCTACTGGGCTGAGGCGGTCCGGACGACCATCTACATCCAAAACCGGATCGAGGACAAGGTGTCAGCACATGAGTTGTACTTCGGGCGGAAACCGAATTTGAGACACCTTCGGTTATTCGGTAGCATAGCATATGTGCTTGTACCGGATGAGAAGCGGAGGAAGCTGGATCCGAAATCGGAGAAATGCATCCGAAATCGGAAAGGTCAATGCAGCCTCCCTCGGCCAACCAATAAGAAGCACAAGGGGAACCAGGACAACATGGTGGTCCACGGGCAGAAACGGAATTGCAACTCGGCGCAATCAGGCGGTACCACCCACCCACAAGCGAGCCCATCCGTCAAACCTCCGTGCGAACGCAACAATAATGCACCGGTAGCCTGTGGCTCCGGTGGATAGGCGAACAGATTGCCGGAGCAGTGGGGTATATTGAGGCGGAAGAAAGAGCGCAAAGCGAACGGTTGCTCGTCACAACCGAACAACTAGAGACGGCCCGGTCCAGAATCCGGTGCCTTGAAAAAGACTTCGATCAGGTCACGGCAGAAATGGCCAAAACGGCCTTAACGGCAACACAGATCCAAGCACCGGTGACTCCGGTAAGTGTACAGAATAAAGAAACAGACCAACCTGTACATACTAATAAGACCCCGGCAACGAAAACCGTTCCAGAGAGAGATGCGGCGCAAGCCCAGGAGCTTGCGGAATTGAGAGATGAACTTGCCGCACAAGAAGCACTAAGGAGCCGTGAACGGGAATTGAAGACAGCGGCCGAAGCAGAATTAAAGAAGATTGCTGAGAACCTCCGTCGAGCAGAGGAGAGCCTCCGGAAAGGCCATCAAGCGTACGACCAGCTAAGTGCTGCAGGAAAAGGACAAGCTGCGGAAGATGGCGGAAACGGAAATTGAACAGCTAAAGGAGGAGGTCCGCCAGCAGAAGGACCGTGAGGACCGGGCCCGTCGTCAGATCAACGTACGGCTCAAGCAAAAGACAGATGATTTTGAGCACCTGCACCGGGACTACAAACGGCTTGAAATGGAGCATAAGGAACGGATGGCCGAGCTCCAGCAGGAAGTTGATCGGGCCGCGACGGTGCTCGCCGACGAACGAGCGGAAAATACAAGACGGATGGACGAGGCGGAGAAGGTCCGGATGGAGCTCTAGAGGCAGCAGCAGGAAGAAAGGGAGAGAGCGTCAACGGTATTGCAAAAATTACAAAGCACATATCAAGGGCAATTGATGCATTACAAGGAGCAAGCAGACGACGATGTCATAATCATCAAGCAATTGAAGGAGGAACGGCAAGTTGTGGAGATCAAATCGCAGATGGGAACGGGCCGGATTCAGTGCATCCTCCGGGCATGGCTGAATCAGACAAAACGCTTGATTGACGAAAGCTTCGTAAGATGGTGGACAAAGTGGGCACAAAATACAACGGAACTCCAATTGCTACGGGCAGACGTGGAAAACCGGCGGAAGGAAGGAGATGATTGTTACACGTTGATGTCCGAGGATTTCATCGCCATATGGGACGAGCTGGCCGAAGACTTCCAAGTCCTGGCGGATGAACAGCTGGTGCAGGTCCGGCAACTCGTAGCTCAGCTAGACGATGATAGGTTGGACGCTCAAATCCAATTTGAGAGCTACGAGTGGTCTCGGGTTCGGGAAGAAAAAACACGAGAAGCGGCAACGGTTAACCTTAGTGATGAGGAACCATCGCCGGCCGAGGGCCAGGCCGGAACCAGTCAACCAGAGACCACTACGACGGAGGGAGCAACGACGGAAACGCCGGTGTCAGAGCAACAAACGAAGAAGCAGCTGCAGCAGCCACCAACGAACCAGTCGCAACAGCCATCAACGGAGCAGCAACAACCACAACAACAACAACAACAACCAATTCTAGATGAACCATTGGAGACTCTCGAACAAAGCATTCTGGATATTTTGGACGAAGAATAGCAAGGGTCGGATGGGGGATTCGACGTACAAGGTACTGTCCCACGGGCGTGCCATGTGTTACCGGCTGGCAAAGTAGTCCAGAGTGTGAAACGGAGGAGTTATTTAATTATTAAGGAATGGTTGTAAGTAAGCTATTAGTGTGGACGAACAGACCGGAATCGGTATGTCGTTCCGGATCCGGACCGATCCCGAACAGGTGCGGATGGCACCATTTTGTACTACAAACCGGAAACCTATTTAAAGGCCCGGATACAATGTAATGAGCAGCGGATAATTAATGAAGCTTAGTGTTTTTATCTCTCTGTGTTAATTGCCATTCTGCATTCATTGTTATATCTTACGCGTGTGATTATTAAGGACGATCTTGCTAAGTAACCTAATTAAGTCGGATTAATCGTTGAGCCTAATCCTCTTGCCGTAACACCCCTTTGGTGAAGTGTCTTCCGTAGACACCCTGTGATAGGCCATTGTCCGGCCCTAAGAGTTAACATGAGAGTCCGATCTCATTCTAGCGTAGTGGGCCGTATGACCGGTTGAGTTGGGATGACCAGTCGGATGAAGAACCGCTGAGTAGTGGAGACTCTGTCGTGCTCTCCCTGCGCAAGGAATCGAGGAGAAGGTTCACGCGCAAAGAGAAGGGGAAGAAGAAGATGACGGAATACAATACTGGCAATGACGGGTCGGATCAGAGCAAATCTGACGCCGGAAAGGAAAAAGGTGGATCTTTAGAAAGGAAGTCCGAACCGGCCAAGAAGGACCTCAAACTGGCTAACGAAAAGTTACGCCGCTCAATCCACCAAAAGAACCCCGTCCAGAGTTACATGGCGCATCACTATGTGTACTTGACCAAGGTAGCAGAAGTGCGTGAGCCGGAGAGCTACGTAGAACCAGCAAAAGAAGCAAATTGGCGTGCTGCTATGGAGGAAGACATGCGGGCACTTGATGCCAACGACACATGGGACTTGGTTGACCCTCCCCGACAGTGTAAACCGATCGGTTGCAAATGGGTATATAAGGTGAAGTACAATGCCAACGGTTCGGTCAACTGGTACAAGGCCCGGTTAGTGGCAAAGGGATATGCACAGACCCACAGAATCAACTACGATGAGACCTTCGCTCCGGTAGCGAAGATGACAACGGTTCGTTTGGTACTGGTTGTTGTTGTGGCAAGGGGATGACATCTTCACCAAATGAATGTGAAGAATGTGTTTCTTCAAGGTGACCTTGAAGAACGGATCTATATGATCCAACCCCCCGGTTTTCAATCGGAGATGAACAAGTCAGAAGTATAAAATGCACGCCCCCCGAGCTTGGAATGCGAAGATCACGCACCGGTTCCGTAAGATGGTGTTTGCAGCCTCAAAGTCTGACTCGTCACTATTCATCCGGAAAGTTCAAGACGGTCCATTTTGTATCCTGTTATATGTTGATGATTTAGTCATCACCGGACCCGGACTGGATGAAATTAGCAGAGTGAAGTCCTAGTTGTCAGACGCATTTGAAATGAAGGACCTAAGGGACATTCATTATTTTCTTGGAATCCAGGTGATCCGGAACCCCGATGGCATATTGCTCTCACAAAGACACTATGTGTTGAATATGGTGTACAAGTTCAGCATGATGGAATGCCGACCAATCTCCACACCCCTAGACCGGAATCTGAAGCTACATCTTGACTCCGGCCCGACCTGCGATGAGAAACGGTTCTGACAAATTGTCGAAAACCTTATATACTTGACGATCACCCGTCCCGACATCAGTTATCTAGTCGGGGTTATCAGCCAGTTTATGCAAAAGCCGACCGTGGAGCACCTTCAGGGTGTGACAACGTAAGCAGCATACAACTTGCCAAGAAGCCTGTATTCCATGCTCGGACGAAGCACATAGAAGTGCATTATCACTTTTTTCATGAGCGGGTCTTGAGCGGTAAAGTTGAACTTCATTATGTTCACACGGATCGACAGGTTTCCGACATCTTCACCAAGGCGCTCTGATCGGACAAGTTTCAACATTTTTCGAAGATGCCGCACTTGAGGGGGAGAACAAGAACAGGAACGAATGGCACCGGATAAGGAGCCGGAGAGGAAGAAAGAACCAAGGGGGGAGATGAGCAGATAAAGGAAGCCGATCCGACCGAAGGAGTCGGCACATCCTAACAAGTTGGAGGAAGCGGCAACGGCGGCAGAGTCAAGAAGGACAAAGCTAACCGGAAGAAGGCCAACACCCGGACATGGTCCGATGTGGTGAAGGGCCTAAAAATGCAAGACAAGTTGGAGACTACCAACACAGACAAGAGTGGGAACGAATCGGAGGAAGCCAATTCGGTTCAACAGTTCGATTCGGAAGAGCCAGATCAACTAAAGGCCAAGCGGACAAGAAGGCAGTGGAAGTCGACACCGACACGAAGGAACCGATGGGTCAACAAGCACCAGAGTCATAGCAGAGAAGGAGTTGAGATGGGCTTGCTGAGCAGACAAGCTGACCAAGGAGGTCGACATGCATAGAATTGGACAGGTCATGGGAAGCAAAACCGAACCGGACGAGGAGTGCGAGCAAGATGGGAGGATGTTAGAAGGAGCCAGAGGAAAGGACCGGCTATTGCAGACACTAACACCACGATCCGACCTCAAGTGGAGCTTGAGGGGGAGTGTTGAGCGAGCAAACTCAACCATATCCGGATCAGCTGAACAAGCGAGAGCCGAATTGGTATCCAGAACCAGGAGCCGGATCGGTATCTGGAACTAGGAGCCGGATCGGAGAGCCGGATTCAAATGTGAACCGGAAGGCTAGTAGTAGCCTACACTCCTAGACTACTAGGTAGTCAGAGTCCTCGTAGTTAGTGGTAATCGCTCATATGAGCATTGAAGTACATAGTACTTCTGTCAACCCTTTTGTTGTTTAGCACATTGTATGAGTTGTGAGTTTCATAGAGTGATACAGGGTGTTTTTTTTTTTTAATAAAGTTAATGTTCTGCTCTCTCTGTCTCTCTTGTGTATGCTAAATATTCTCAAGCTTCCATTGAACCTGTGTTTTTATTCTATGTTGTTGCCTGGCTAAACCAGTTTTGTCAAGCTTCCGCATGCTAACATTTACACTGTTATATGATTACAAAGTGGGGTTCTCATTCATGAGGGATGGGGCCACCGCCCGAAATTGATTTGATAGGGAGTGGGCGGGCATTTTCACCCACTAAATTCATGGCATTCCTGAATGGATTTGGCGGTGTGGGTCCCTAGTATGGCTTGAGTCGAAAGCCGTTGAACTTTTGTCATAAAATTTTCCCGATGATGGTGTCAGGTTCGAAAGTAACATTTTCGATGTTGATTATCCAATACGGCCCTACCCACCAAAATCAGAGTTTTCCCGGTATTTTTCCCAAGCGTGTTTGGAACATGCACAATAGTGTAGTGAATAAATAACTTCATAGAAGTAGCTACACCTAAAGAGAAGAAGTAGTATCTAAAGAGAAGCTGCTATTTAGTTGACATGTTGTTGTAGAATCTCATGGATTAAGGAGGTTGCATGAGGTTTCGGGTGCCGATGACGCCGCTACCGATGAGGAGATAGTTGGCAACGTGGCTCAAAGTAAGTCATACAATCACATCTCCTTCAGATCAGCTTTGGGCAAGTAGATCAAGCATGTTGCACAAGTAGATCAAGCATGTTGCTTAGCTAATTAACTACTATACTTAAGTATGATAATAGCTAATTAGCTACCACTCTTGATACTACTTAGCTAATTAGCTACTACACTATAGATTGACAGTAGCTAATTAGCTACAACTCTTGATACTACTTAGCTAATTAGCTAATATACCATAGATAGTCCGTAGCTAATTAGCTACCACTCTTGATACTGCTTAGCTAATTAGCTACGTTGTAGTTAATTATCTACTACACTATAGTTTGGCAGTAGCTAATTAGCTACTATACTTAAGTATGGCAGTAACTAATTCACTACACTCCCGATATTGCTTAACTATTTAGCTAATATACTATAGATTGGTAGTACCTAATTAGCTACCACACTTTATACTGCTTAGCTAATTAGCTACTACACTATAGAACCACAATAGCTAATTATGTTCAGAGACAAGCTCAACATTTGTGCGTAATACGATGCGTAACCAGTGCGTAGACTGGGTGCATAAAACCGGTACGCAGACCGGTGCGTAGAAAGGCCGTATCGGTGCGTAGACTGAAAGGCCGTTAATATAAAGATATTCCTCGTAAGGAATAGTTTTGGGAGTAAGTGTCGAGGCTCATTTATGAGCAGTCAAGTACTGTCAGTACTTGTGTCAGCCATTGTCAGGGCTTGTATAAAAGTGCTCACTGAGCACATCCTATGTACAAATCGAGTATTATTTTTTGAATTAAGTTCTTGTGTTTATTCTCTCTCTGTCTCTCCCGTACGTACTGTGCAAACCTAAGCTTTCCATTAAACCTACGTTTTCTGTTGTTCGGTTTCCTATATTGCTTCCGCACGCCATTCTTTTCATGGTATCAGAGCGCGAGGGTTGAGAACCTCTGCAATCGACTTTGCTTGAAGGAAAAACCAACGACGAAGAACAAGAAAACCGATGGACAGAGGAATGGCTAGCTCGCTTCCGACGGAGAAGCTCGACAGAACCAACTATGCATCTTGGTCCTGCAAGATGCACTAGTACCTGCTTGGGCATGGTTACTGGAGCTATGTCGAAGGAGTGAATGACGCGGCACCCGAATCGACACACAAAGACTTCCCGGCGTGGGAACAATCGGCGAGCAGAGTGATGTACTGTTTCGCGTCTTGTGTGGGTGAACAACTATTAAGCTACGTTCGGGATGCAAAAACGCCGAAGGGTGCGTGGGAAAATCTGAAGAAGATCTTCGCCGCGAGCACCACAGCCAGGAAGCTTTAGCTCCGACAGGAGTTAAGCAACCTACGACAACGCGATTTGTCAGTGGCTGAAGTGAAGAACGCACCGAAGTGATACCGACAGCAATTCCGGACCCTCCGGAAACAGGGGGAGTCGAGGCGACGAGAACCAGAAAGGGAAATCTGCCACGGAATGCGAGTATTGTGGCAAGAAAGGCCACAGGGAGAGCGAGTGCTAGAAGAAGCGCGCCGAGTCAGAGAGGTCTGGTTCCGGACATACCAACAAAAGAAATCGGCAGTGATCGCACTACGCCGAAGGCTCCGGAAAAGCCAGAAAAGGGTCAGTCTCCGTGACGAGACACGAAGCAAACCCAATGAAACAGTCCGCCCCAAAATCAGACGAGGTGTGGTATGTCGACTCCGGCGCGTCAAACCACATGACGTGACACAAGGAGTGGTTCTCATACCTTGAGAAACCAACGCAACCAGGAGTAGTCGCAACTGGAGACGACACTCCGCATCCAACCGCGAATGTCGGTGAAGTTCCCTTGAGCCATGTCGGGCAGAAAGGGAAACTTATGAATGTGTTACACGTCCCGACCATCACAAAGAATCTGGTGTCGGTCGGGCAGATCGTCGACCAGGGGATGCAGGTTCGGTTTACGCATCTTGGGTGCTTCATTGAGGAAGAAGGTCGTATTATTGCGCAAGGGCGCAGAGATGGGAGGATGTTTATCCTCGACTCTACTGACGGTGGCACCGCAATGTTCGCGAAGGGACAAAAAGTCGAGTCGGATATCGACTTATGGCACAAACGGATAGGCCACGTCAACTACCAGCGGCTTCAAGACCTGCAATTGAAACAAGTGGTGTTTGGATTGCCCAAATTTAGTGGCCGGAAGGCACAAATTTGTGAAGCCTGCCAGCTTGGGAAGCAACACCGACTTCCTTTCCCAAACGAGCGTAACCGGAGCCGGAACAAGCTAGACTTGATACACTCTGATGTGTGGGGGCCGGCACAAAACGTTAGTCTTGGCGGGAGCCAATATTTTGTCTCCTTCATCGACCACTACACGCGGCACACGTGGATCTACCTCATTGAGAGGAAAAGCGAAGTCTTCGACTGTTTCCGAGACCTCAAAGGGTTCGTGGAAACGGAAACAGGAAGAAAGATCAAGTGCTTGCGGTCAGATGGCGGAAAAGAATACTTTTCCGGTCAATTCAATAGTTATCTACAACAGATGGGAATTCGGCGCGAATTCAGTTGTAGAACCACGCCGGAGCAAAACGGCGTGGCCGAGAGAAAAAATTGGTCGGTTGTGGAAGCTGCACGCGCAATGCTGGAGGAGAAGAGCTTGCCCAAGTTCTATTGGGCCGAGGCGATAAGAACCACGGTATACATCCAGAACCAGATCAGAGAAAAAGTGTCGGCGCACGAGCTATACTTTGGAACAAAGCCAAACTTGCGACACTTACGAGTTTTCGGTAGCATTGCGTATGTACATGTGCCAAAGGAGAAAAGGAGGAATTTGGACGCAAAAGCCGAGAAGTGTATCTTGGTCTGCTATTCAGACGAGCAGAAGGGTTATAAGTGCTATAACCCGCGTACCAAACAACCGCGCGTGAGCCGCGACGTTGTGTTTGATGAGTCCGCGTCCTGGTACTTGCCTCCGACTCCGAACCTCACCTCCAATCCGAGTTCTGACGATGAGGACAGCGAGGCCGAGGGGCCTCCGGCTGAGCTTGAAATCGGGACCCCCAAAGAGAGTCCGATTTCGTTTCGGTTAAGTGGACCGAATGGACGACTGAGTCGATACGACCAGTTCGATGAAGAGTCGGCGAGTAGTGGAGACTCGGCCGTGCATTCCCCGCGTAGGAAGCTGAGGAGACGGCGTACGCTGTCGTGAAGATTTTCGGCAATAGTGTGAAAATCCCATAAAACGTACGAAATCAAGTATGAATCACATAGTACAATAATTGTGAAGATAACATTTTAAATAGATTTAATATCTAAGTACAAAATGATGGAGGTTTCGAATGCAGTTTATTACACGAGAAACGGACAACTAACTGTCAAGATATGAGGGTATAAAGTTTGTAAAAGGAAAGGAGAAAATTGTGAGATATCCCACATAGGCACGACAAATACAACTCTCATCATATATAAGGTGGAGCAAAAGATATTATCTTTGTGTCTATGTGTGGAGCATAGAGAGTTCAAGGTAACTTGAACTAAGAGTGGAGGTGGGCTAGCTACTCATAAAGGGTTTTGGCCAACCAAAACCGGACCAGCGATGGAGCCGGTGATCCGGCGGGCGGCAATCCGGCGACGGTGATCCGACGGCATCCGATGGCGGCACCGGCATCCGGCGACGCACCGGTAACCGACGGCATTCGGCGACTAGATAAATAAATATATAAATATATATACATATAAGTAAGGATTCGAACCTTGCACCTCCAAGTTAGGAGTCAATTGGCTTACCATTAAGCCATGCTATTTAGTTGAAATTATATTTCTATCATTGTACTTTTACATGTAAATTCTCATACATGAGAACTAAAATGAGTGACATGGTTATCATGCACCACATGTAATACATAAGCGCCAAATGGCAAACATGCAATTTATGCATGTCTTGTACCCTCACATGCATCATATGCATGAGAGCTTCTATAAAAGAGGGAAGGGGGAGGAGAAAAAACACAGTTTTTTTTATGAAAATTAAGAGGAAGAAATTCGTTATCAAATTGATCGTGTAACTTGTTTCTTAAATCTAAAGTTAAAAGTTCAATCAATCTCTCTCAATCGTGTAATCTCAACTTCTCTCTTTCCCAATCTATCTTAAGTACTTTCTCGCTAAAGCTTGCGCCAAAGCTTTTACCGACTTTGAATCCTTCCGGTCCAGAACCCCGGCGGTTCCGCCTCACGATCCGCGCGTAGTGACGGATCTTCACGACATAATTAAGTGGTGAACCCGACGTGAAAGAGGCGGTAGGAAGGATTAAGTCGAGATTAATACTTGGAGATGGCGTCCTCAAGCAACCAAGTGGGAGAGCTCAAAAGGATGATGCTAATTGTCGATCAAATGATGAAATCTCGGGACAACGACGCGAGCGTGGGGAAGGCGGTCGATCGTGTTGTAGAGCTCGAGGGCCAATTCGATGGAAGGAACGTTACGAAGTTCCTTGATGCATATAGAAGGGAGATGAATCAGAGGGACGTGTCCGAGGCATGTCAAATCGCAAGCTTCAAGAGAGTTGTCGCCAACAACATCCAAAGACGCGTCATCGAGCTTCAAGAAGGTAAGACAACATGGTCCGAGTTCGAGAAAACGATACTAGTGGAGTTCGTGACTGAAGACTCAACGAGGATGACTCGACATGCCCTGATGAAGTGGATAGAGAAGAAGAATAAGAAGATGAGTGTCTCGAGGGTGTACGACGAATTCGACCAGATGTTTAGTCGTCTCCCCAATACGGACCAAGTGTTGCTTGAAGAGGACAAGACATTGTACTTCTTGAAGGCCGTGGACATAAAGGATAGACGGGAGTTGGGGACTCTTCTCGAAGATGATACCCAAGCAAATGGGCTCGTAGCGGACTGGATCGCGGTGAAGCGGGCATGCAATAGGCTCGACAAGCGTCGCCAATGGATTGATGACACCGACTTGACGGGACCGACTACCACGGAGAAAACAAGACCGCCGAAAGTAGTTGAGCCGCTGAGACAAAGTAACGTGGAAGAAAAGAAGATTGATGACGACATCATTGAAGAGCTAGCGAAGAAGTTCGAGAAGGTCACGCTAGCCAACATGAATCGTCGGGGCCCTAAAGGAAAAGAACCCTTTAGATGCGTGTGGTGCGATAGCATGGACCACATGAGAAGGGATTGTGCGAGCCTTCGAGAGGCGATTCGACAAAATATCGTATACATAGAGGACAACATGATCTACTCAAGCGAGACTAGAAGACCCCTACGGGTGAATTTCGGAAGAGGAGGAATGAAGAAATCTATGGAGGATGCCGATGCGACTCATGTGGATGCGATGCACTATGCTACGTCGGCCGGAATAAGAGTCAGGAAAGACAAGACTAAAGCTGCTAGAGCGGGAGCAAAGTTTTGGACTTCCGTTCTCGAATATGAGAAGAAGGGAAAAATCACATCGAACGAGGTAGAGCTTGCGGACCGAAGCGTGCAAAGCATAACCGGGTGGTCGGATCCGGTGGACGACAACACCATACTCGCAGAGGTGATGTGCGACAACCACGAGGTGTTCGTCGAAGAAAAGAGAAAGAGAATAGAAGAGCAAGGCCCATCTAAAAGACATGAAACAAGGAACGTGAAAAAGAAGGACGATGCGGAGACAAGTCGACCTTTACAATCGGAGGAACGAGAATCAAGCTAAAAAGGGGAGCCGAGCATACGAGTTGAAGAAACAGTGCGGCCCGTGAAGGTTGGTGTCGAAGACCCCGCTCGAAGGACAAGGACTATACCTACCTATAAGCTAAGGTCAGACATAGAGCAGACGACGAACCTAAAGAAGATTCTCGAAGAACGAGTTCTTGATAGCCACATAACTTTGTCCTTGAGGGAATTGCTTGGCATTACGAAGAAGGAGTTCCATGACACAATCGTGGACCTTGTAAAGAGAAAGAGACAACAATCGGACGAGGAAGAAGAGAAGCCGCAAAAAGAAAAAACGAATGCCATAACGATGGCAAGAGACGAAATCGATGAAGATATGGTGGACAGCCACTACACTCGACCTCATTGGGCACGAGCGACAACGGAGACGCCGGTGAAGATCGGGGAGAAGAAAGAGACCGTGGTAGCCTTGATCGACCACGGCTCGGAGATCAACCTCATGTCAACCGACTTCTACAAAAAAGGAAGATGGCCAATCAATACAAACCACGGATGGAAGATTCGCGCGGCAACAAAGTCTACGGAGGATTTGTACGGAGCTTGTCCCAATGTCAAAGTCACGATCGGGGATGTGGAGATGGATCAACACTTCTTCGTACAAGAATCGGCGTCGCATCCTGTCATCCTAGGGCAACCTTATATCACATCATCTCGGATGGAGACCAAAGTGTTCGATAATGGAGCAGCCTTCGCACGAATAAAGAGTCTTGACAACCAAAGATCGGTCCAATTCCTAACAGTGCGAGCCAATCATGAAAGGAATCGAGATAGTCTCGGAGGCGAATCCTCGGATTTTTAGAGCGGACTATTGAAGCATGGGGCACAAATAGTCCGAGCAATCACAAGACCCCACAAGAAGGAAGAGTGCGTGGATTGCAAGGAGAAGCAACATGTGTCACACCTAGTGGCGCATGTAAACTAGTACTACCCGATAGGAAGCACAAGCGCCGGATACAAGAATTCGAGAAGATGCTGAAAGAAGAGAACATAATAGAAGAAGGAGAGTTCGTGACTCATATTATGGAAGAAGCCTCATTTAACGACACCATCGGCGAAATCGAGGACGTCGTGGACTTGAGCTATCTTCACAACCAACGCGTGATTTCGGTTAACTCCGTCAACATGTACGCTATCATCGATGAATACCGTCATGGCATCTCGATGAAGGAAGCTGATATCAACACGAAATATAAAACGGTGGATAAGAAGATCAAGCCAGTTGCGGTTCCGCTACCGGAAGATAGCTGGCAAAAGATGAAGGAAGTCGCTAACGATCCAAGCTTAAGAGATCCGAAGAAGATAGATCATGACTTCACCAAAGAGACGAAGGGGAAGCTACGAGTTGGAAAGGAGGATTTCCTTCTCCTTGAAGAGGAGTGAATGTTTCGCGATATGCTTGAGAGACATGGGAAGGTTTTCGCATTCTTCGCACGAGAAATCGGATGCGCCAACCCAAAGGTTATAGAGCCGATGGTGATCTTCACGGTGCCTCATGTGCCTTGGAATTTGAAACCGATACCGGTTCCGAGAGCACACCTTCCGAAGCTGATCGAGCTCTTAAAGGAGAAGGTGAGTATGGGAATTCTAGAACCGTCGAATGCTCCTTATTCCAATAGGTGGTTCACGGTGCCGAAGAAGAATGGATCATTGCGATTCATCCAAGATCTTCAACCCGTCAACAAGGTGACAATTCGAAATGCCGGAATCGGTCCGAGCGTGGACGAATTTGCCGAAGCGTTTGCGGGCCGGTCCATCTACTCCATTGGCGATCTCTACTCCGGATATGACCAATTCCAATTGGCGATCGACAGTCGGGACATTACAACCATGAGGACTCCGATCGGGCTTCTGCGGATGTGTACCTTACCCCAAGGCGCAACGAACTCGGTGGCTCATATGGTGAATGCCATGAATAAAGTCTTGAAGGATTGCATTCTGGACATCACGATGCCATTCTTGGATGATATTCCGATAAAAGGATGTTCGGATGAGGAGAAAGATGAATCGAAAGATAAGGAAGGTTGTAGAAAGTTCGTTGCGGATCATATGAAAGATTGCGAGAAGGTGCTTCAAAGGCTCGAAGATGCGAATTTGACATTTTCGGGAGAAAAATCCGCATTCGGGCAACCGGAGATCTTGGTGGTAGGTCACTTGTGTGGAGCATACGGCCGGAAGCCCTCGCCATCCAAAGTGAACACAATCCAAGACATGAAAGAAGAATGCGAAAACCAAACGGAGGTTCGAAGGTTCCTTGGAGCGTGCGCATTTTATCATATATGGATTCCTCACTACGCTCATGTCGCTGAACCGTTATATGGATTACTAAAGAAAAGAATAAAGTTCGAATGGCGAGACGAGCACACAGAGGCGATGCGAAGATTAAAGAAACTGCTTCTTGAAGCTCCGGCACTAAGGAAGGCCGACTATGCCGAAGGGAAACCAATTTACGTGACCGTAGATACGAGCCCAACCGGAATCGGGTGGGTCATCAATCAAGAAGGTGAAGATAATGCGCCATATGCCGTCCGGTTCGGAGCAAAGGTTCTCAGCGAACGGCAACAAAGATATGCCCAAGTCAAGAGGGAACTTTGGGGTATTGTGTCGGCAGTGAAGACGGACAAAGATTACTTGATCGGGTCAAAAGTGATAATAGAGACAGATTGTCTCCCAATTCTCGGAATGGTCTCGGGATGTGCGACCCCAGATCTTGCTATGCTAAGGTGGATCGCCTACATCAAGTCTTTAAACCCAGAGATCCGTCACATCGCAGGGAAGAAGAACGCCATGGCTGACATGCTGTCGAGGGCAAGATTTTCAAATGGAAGTAACATGGTTTCGGAAGATGAAGATGTCACCCTCGACTTCTTCAAGATGGCTCGATTTCGGCGGAAGACCAGGACACGCAAACCCTCCACGCCTTCAACGAGAACGAGTACGAAGGAGAATGGTTACTCATCGGTAGATTCCTAAGAACATTGACGACAGATGCTTCGTTGACAAAGGAGGAGGCCCTACGAATCCGAAAGAAAGCTTACCGATACTTCTTGAAGGGAGGATTCCTTTGGCGACATCCAAAAAGAAGGACAGGAATACCACGTCGAGTGGTGGTAAAGAAAGAAGAGCAAGAGACGTTGATGACCGAATTCCACGAGAGTGCTTGGGCAGGTCATAGAGGAACATGGGCGACGTTCGAAAAATTGAAGGAGAAGTACTGGTGACCAAGCATGTACAAAGATGTACTCCATTTCGTGTCCACATGTGAAACTTGCCAAATATATTCAAATATACGTCATCATAATGAGTTAAAGCCGACATACCCACTCACCATTCACTTCAAATGGATGGTGGATCTGGTCTCGATGCCAATGGGAGTGGGACAAATGAAGTACTTAGCGCTGGCAAGGGAAGACTTGACAAATCAAGTGGAAGGACGAGCCTTGACAAATAAGACGACTTCAGCCGTTTGTAAATTTTTACTTGAAGATGTTGTTTGCCGATATGGATGTGTAGGGAAGATAGTGGCCGACCGAGGGGAGTTGGACGCGCACGAAGCGACGGAGCTCTTCGAAAGACTAGGCGTGAAGCTCTCCCTCACGATTGCCTACAATCCGGAAGCAAATGGGAAGATCGAGCGAGGGCATGGACCTATCGTTAAAGCCATCGTACGGGCATGCAACGGTCGAGTCGGGAATTGGCCACGACTATTACCCTATGCCTTGTGGGCCGATAGAACGACACATAGCTCGGTGAAAGGGTATATGCCGACGGAGCTTATGTATGGACAAAAGCAGATTATGCCCATCGAAAGGACGATCGCCTCATGGGTAGCGATACCGTGGGAGAACGAGATGAACCGAGAAGAGTTATTAGCGGCGCGAATAAGGCAAATTGAAAGAAGACCTGAAGATTTAGAAAAAGCGCGAAAGATGATGAAGGCAGCCCAAGTAAAGAACAAAGTTCGGTTCGACAACACGCATCGACTTCGTCCCAAGAAGATTGAAGAAGGGGATTGGGTTTTGGTTTACGACAGCACCCTTGACAATCAACACAGTACAACAAGGAAGTTCGCAAGAAAATGGTTCGGGCCGTATGTGGTGACAAGTGCCAACGATAATGCCACATACCACCTTGCGGAACTAGATGGATCAAGGTTGGTCGTACCCATTGCGGGAAAAAGAGTAAAGATTTTCAAGAAAAGACAATACAAGGATCCTGACCTCGATTAACTCGACAATGAACATAATAGGCCGGATGAAAATGAAGACATGGAGGAATCTAATTGATCATCGTAGCCGAAATCTCCCTTCTTCTCTTCTTGGCACGTACCGGAGGACGTGCGGTTTGGTGGGGGTGGATGTCGTGAAGATTTTCGGCAATAGTGTGAAAATCCCATAAAACATACGAAATCGAGTATGAATCACATAGTACAATAATTGTGAAGATAACATTTTAAATAGATTTAATATCTAAGTACAAAATGATGGAGGTTTCGAATGCACTTTATTACACGAGAAACAGACAACTAAATGTCAAGATATGAGGGTACAAAGTTTGTAAAAGGAAAGGAGAAAATTGTGAGATATCCCACATAGGCACGACAAATATAGCTCTCATCATATATAAGGTGGAGCAAAAGATATTATCTTTGTGTCTATGTGTGGAGCATAGAGAGTTTAAGGTAACTTGAACTAAGAGTGGAGGTGGGCTAGCTACTCGTAAAAGGTTTTGGCCAACCAAAACCGGACCGGCGATGGAGCCGGTGATCCGGCGGCATCCGACGGCAATCCGGCGATGGAACCGGTGATACAACCGCAATCCGGCGATGGAACCGGTGATCCTACCGCAATCCGGCGATGGAGCCGGTGATCCGACGGCATCCGGCGGCGGCATCCGACGAGGCACCAGTAACCGACGGCATCCGGCGACGGCAACGGTAACCGACAGCATCCTGCGACAGTATCCGGTGAATCGGCGTCCGGCGACTAGATAAATAAATATATAAATATATATACATATAAGTAAGGATTCGAACCTTGCACCTCCAAGTTAGGAGTCAATTGGCTTACCATTAAGCCATGCTATTTAGTTGAAATTATATTTCTATCATTGTACTTTTACATGTAAATTCTCATACATGAGAACTAAAATGAGTGACATGGTTATCATGCACCACATGTAATACATAAGCGCCAAATGGCAAACATGCAATTTATGCATGTCTTGTACCCTCACATGCATCATATGCATGAGAGCTTCTATAAAAGAGGGAAGGGGGAGGAGAAAAAACACAGTTTTTTTTATGAAAATTAAGAGGAAGAAATTCGTTATCAAATTGATCGTGTAACTTGTTTCTTAAATCTAAAGTTAAAAGTTCAATCAATCTCTCTCAATCGTGTAATCTCAACTTCTCTCTTTCCCAATCTATCTTAAGTACTTTCTCGCTAAAGCTTGCGCCAAAGCTTTTACCGACTTTGAATCCTTCCGGTCCAGAACCCCGGCGGTTCCGCCTCACGATCCGCGCGTAGTGACGGATCTTCACGACAACGCGCGAAGAGAAAGGGAAGAAGAAGGTATCGGATTCCGGCACAGATAGGAATGAGTCAGACCGACACGAGTCCGACTTCGAGGAAAGCGGTGACGGGCCTTCAGGAATGAAGTCTGCGTCGGCTGAGAAGACCTCGACATCGGCTAATGACTGATTACACCGATCTACCCGCCAAAAGAACTTGATTGTTTGGTTCGGATACAACGAGTACATGGCGCATCACTATGCATACATGACCCGTGTAGCGGAAGTGCGTGAGCCAGAGAGCTACGCAGAAGCGGCGAAGGACATGAATTGGCGCGCCGCGATGGAGGAAGAGATGCACGCATTGGCGGAAAATGAGACCTGGGACCTGGTTGACGCACCAAAGGGTGTGAAGCCGATCAGATATAGGTGGTTGTACAAGGTCAAGTACAACATCGACGGCTCGGTCAACCGATACAAGGCCCAGTTAGTGGCAAAAGGCTACGTGCAAAAACACGGCATCGACTACGATGAGACGTTCGCGCCGGTTGCAAAGATGACGACCGTCCGTGTTTTGCTCGCAGTAGCTGCGGCCAAGGGGTGGCACCTACATCAGATGGATGTAAAGAATGCATTCTTGCAAGGTGAGCTTGAGGACCAAGTGTACATGGTACAGCCCCCCGGATTTCACTCCGAACCGAACATGTCGGCAGTATGCCGATTGAAGAAGTCCCTTTATGGACTGAAGCAAGCCCCGCGTGCCTGGAATGCGAAAATCACGCATCGGCTGTATCAGATGGGCTTTGCGACGTCAAAATCAGACTCCTCGTTGTTCATTCGGAAAGGTCGACTCGGGCCGGTCAGTATTTTACTCTATGTTGATGACTTGGTCATCACGGCGCCGACCTAGGTGAGATCAACCGCGTGAAGCTCCAGCTTGCGGCATCATTCGACATGAAGGATCTGGGGGACCTTCATTACTTCCTCGGGATCGAAGTGATCCGTACCCCCGAAGGCATACTCATCAGCCCACGTCATTACGTGCTGAATATGCTCTCCAAATTCGGGATGGCAGAGTGTAAGTCCATCTCAACTCCTCTGGATAGAACTGTCAAGCTTCGCCCTAATTCCGGCAAGGTTTGCGATCCAACATGGTTCGGACAAGTTGTTGGAAGCCTGATCTACTTGACAATCACCCAACCCGATCTCAGTTATCCGGTCGGGGTGATCAATCAGTTCATGGCACGACCTACCGAGGAGCATCTTCAGTGTGCACAACGCGTACTGCGGTACGTAAGCGGCACTAAGGACCGCGGACTGCTATATCGGACCAATACAGCCCCGCAGTTGGTCGGCTACACCGATGCCGACTGGGCCGGCAATGTCACCGATCGCCGATCCACGTCCGGGTATGCGTTCTCTCTTGGGAGTGCCGCGATAGCGTGGAGTAGCAAGAAGCAGCCGACAGTTGCACTGTTGAGCACCGAAGCCGAGTATAGAGGGGCAGTTGTCGCAACATGCGAAGCCATATGGTTGAAGCGGCTACGCATGTTGCCATATGGTTGAAGCGGCTACTTAAGAATCTGCAGGTGGAGGTGTCTAATCCAACGACGATGTACTGCGAAAACCTCCGCAGCATCCAACTCACGAAGAACCCCGTCTTCCACGCACGGACCAAGCACGTTGAGGTGCACTACCATTTTGTCCATGAGTGTGTCCTTTCTGGTGAAGTCGAACTTCAATATGTTCCGACAGATCGGCAGATCGCCGACATCTTCACCAAGCCTCTAGGTCTGGACAAGTTGCGACAATTTTCGGGTGCGCTTGGGTTGCGTCACTTCGACGTGCCGAACTTGAGGGGGAGAAACGTCCCAGATGACCACGAAAGGGAGCATGAAAGGAGCGGAAAAGACCTCGGATCGGCTGAAGAAGCCGAGAGTGGATCCGCGGAAGAGTCCGAAAGCGGACACAAGGGGAGTAGCCGAAAGAAACAGTCAAAGCCAACCAGGCATGGGGGAGATGATGCCGTCAAGGGCAAGAAGACCGGAGACGAGTTGGAGAAGTCAACTCGGACGAGAGAGAAAACCGATCGGAGGTAGCCGAGTCGGTTCGGATGTTTGATTCAGATACACTGAATCAACTGAGGGCCAAGCGGAAAAGAAGACAGCAGGAGAAGCGCCAACACCGCGACAGCAAGGGACTTGTGAAGGGTCGTGGGAGCAGACAAGCCGACCAGAAGGGTCGAAGCGCGCGGAGTCGAACAGGCCGAGGAGCGCGAGTGAGGCGTGGAGCTAGGAGAAGCCGGAGCGTAGGTCCGGCAGAGCAGGCGAAACCTCAAGTTGAGCTTAAGGGGGAGTGTTGAGAGACAAGCTCAACATTTGTGCGTAATATGATGCGTAACCAGTGCGTAGACTGGGTGCATAAAACCGGTACGCAGACCGGTGCGTAGAAAGGCTGTATCGGTGCGTAGACTGAAAGGCCATTAGAAAGATATTCCTTGTAAGGAATAGTTTTGGGAGTAAGTGTCGAGGCTCATTTATGAGCAGTCAAGTACTGTCAGTACTTGTGTCAGCCATTGTCAGGGCTTGTATAAAAGTGCTCACTGAGCACATCCTATGTACAGATTGAGTATTATTTTCGAATTTAAGTCCTTGTGTTACTCTCTCTCTGTCTCTCCTGTGCGTACTGTGAAAACCTAAGCTTTCCATTAAACCTGCGTTTTATGTTGTTCGGTTTTCCTATATTGCTTCCGCACGCCATTCTTTTCAAATTAGCTACCACACTTTATATTGCTTAGCTAATTAGCTACAAATTTACCTATCTGTTTTCTCCACTCATCAGGGAGAGTTGTATTGAAATTCCCCAAACATACTATAGTAGGGCAATAGGCATATGCAAAACAAGCGATATGGTATGTATGTTGGCATGCTCGTAGGTGTACCAGCAGGTAGCAGTTCTGTCCTCTAGGGCTAAGCCGCAAGCGATGCAACGTGCTTGAACAGTCAATATATTGTTGTCTGGTTCTCCTACTTTTGGTAAGGGAGCAAGAATGTTGAAGTCCAATTCTTGTCTACACCTTACCATCCTCTCCACAAATTCTAGCTACTTCTTAAGGCAACCAACTACCTGTTCTTGATTTGTGTATTGTTCCTAAAACTTAGCCAAAAATTTAACCGATTTATCATTCCTTAATGAGGAACAATGAACAACAAGAAACAATAATAATTAACCTACTTTGAGATTCTCCTAATCTCCATCTATAGCTGTATTTTCCATTGGGGATCCAGCGGTCCCTCAATTTCGAGTTCATGCTGAACAACTTGTTCTAGGTAATGCCTAGCTGAGCACATTTTCATGTACAAGTTATTTATAGCATACTGGAAAAAAAATAGCTACCTGAATCTTGTTTCTAATTATTGTCACTGCCAAAGTGACCTTGCCTTCCATCGCATCAACCAAAGTTGTTTTCACCACGTTAGAAACCAAAGTTCAAATTTTTGAATATTCCCATAGATGACCTATTCACCATAATAAATGACATGTATTTAAGTAATTGTTAAAGCTAATATGCTCAAGCATATGACAAACCAGCTCAACCGGATACCAACATAACATAGAGCAGAAGGTTTAATGGAGACCTTACACAGAGAATACATGGGAGAGACAGAGAGAACAGAACATAAACTCAATTCAAAATAATAATCGTATGTACATAGAATGTGCTCAAAGAGTACTTTTATACAAGTCCATAAAGGACTACTAGAAGTACTAATAGGTGCTTCAATGCTCAAACGAGCGACTAACACTGACTCCCAAAAATATGCCTACATACTAGGATGGATCCGTAGGCCTCTAACGGCCTACCGGTTTCAATCCGATCCGGATCCTGGTTCCGGATATCATCCAGACACCAATCTGGTTCACCGTTCCGAATACCAATCCGGCTCTGGCTTATTCAGCCGATCCAAATCCGCTTGAGCTTGCTCGCTCAACACTCCTCCTCAAGCTCAACTTGAGGTTGGATTGTGGTGTCAGTTTCTGTGGTAGCCAGTTCTTCCGTCCGACTCCTTCTGGCGTCCTCTCGCCTCACTTGCGCTCCTCGTCCGGTCCAGTTCCGCTTCCCGTGACCCGTCCGGTTCTACGCTCCTCGACCTCCTTGGTCGGCTTGTCTGCTCAGCAGGCCCATCTCAATTCCTTCACTGCTATGACTCTGATGCTTGTCAACCCATCGGTTCCTCCGTATCGGTGTCGACTTCTGTTGCCTTCTCGTCTGCTTGGCCTTTAGTTGATCCAGCACCTCCGAATCAAATTGTTGAACCGAATCGGCTTCCTCCGATTCGTTCCACCTCTTGTCTAAATCGGTTTCCTCCGATTCGTTCCGGCTCTTGTTTGAGTTGGTAATCTCCAACTCGTCTTCCGTTTTCAAGCTCTTCAGCACATCGAACCACGTCTGGGACTTGGCCTTCTTCTGGTCGGCTCTGTCCTTCTTGAGTCTGCCGTCGTTGCCACTTGCTCTGACTTGTTCAGATGTGTCGACTTTTCCAGTCGACTCAGCTTCCTTTTTCTTCTTATCTCCCCCTATCTTGGTTCGTTCCTCTTTCTCTCCGGCTCCTTGTCCGGTGCCATTACCCGTTTCATTTCCCGTTCTCCCCTTCAAGTGCAGCACGTCAAGATGTTGAATGCCGAGCATCTCCGAAAAGTGTTGCAACTTGTCCAATCCGAGCGGCTTGGTGAAGATGTTGCCAACCTACCGATCTGTGTGAACATACCGAAGTTCAACTTCATCGCTTAGGACCCACTCATGGACAAAGTGATAATGCACTTCTATGTGCTTTGTTCGAGCATGGAATATAGGGTTCTTGGTGAGTTGTATGCTGCTTATGTTGTCATAGTAGATCAGGATCGGGGTCGTCATCTTGATCCGGAGGTCTCACAGTAGTTGTTGAAGCCAAATGGCTTCATAGGTGGCAATGGTAGTGCCCCGGTATTCCGGCTTAGTGCTCGACAGAGCCACTGTTGGCTGCTTTTTGGTGCTCCATGCAACACCGCGCTACCAAGAGAGAACATATAACCGGAGGTGGATCGGCAATCTGATGCATCACCGGCCCAGTCGGCATCCGTATAGCCGACTAGCTTCCCAGCTATACTGTGTCGGTGTAACGGTCCCTGGTCTTTCGTGCCGCTCACATATCGCAATAGTCGATGCGCGCACTGAAGGTGTTCCACGATCGGATTCTCTTCGATCTGACCCTTCACTGTCGGTGTCGTATCCTGATATCTTCTTCTTCCTGTTGTCTTTGCGCGTGAACCGTTTCCTTGGTTTCTTGCGTCAGGAGAGCACAATAGAGTCTCCACTACTCGATGGTTCTTCATCTGACTGATCATTCCGACTCAGTCCATTGTTTGACCCGCTCAGCCGAAAGGAGATCAGACTCTCTTCTAGAGTACAGAATTCTTCATCTTCTACCTGAAGCTCTCAGGGTTCACTAGCCTCATCCTCCGGAATCGGGTCTTCATCGAGAGTTGGAGTCAATAGAGAGTACCATGATGCCGACTCATCAAACTCGACATCTCGACTTACTCGAACCTATTTAGTCCGAGGGTTATAACACTTATACTCCTTATGTTTATGTGTGTAGCCGACGAGTATGCACTTCTCCGACTTCGGATCCAACTTCCTCCGCTTCTCATCTGGTATATGCACATATGTTATGCTACCAAATATCCGAAGGTGTCTCAAATTCGGCTTCCGCCTGAAATACAGCTCATGTGCTGACACCTTATCTCCGATCCAGTTTTGGATGTAGATGGCCATCCGGACCGTCTCAGCCCCGTAAAATCCGGGCATGCTTTTCTCCTCCAGCAATGCCCTTGTCGCATCGATAATCGACCAGTTCTTTCTCTCAGCCACACCGTTTTGTTCCGGTGTGTATCGGCAACTGAATTCTCACCGAATTCCTTTTTAATGTAGATAACTATTGAATTGGCCAAAAAAGTATTATTTTCCTCCATCCAACCGCAGGCACTTGATCTTTCTTTTTGTTTCCCTCTGAAGTAGGCTTTGTAGATTCCGGAAACAATCGAAGGCTTCACTTTTCCTCTCAATGAGATAGATCCATGTGTGCCGGCTGTAGTCGTCGATAAAGGAGACAAAATACCGACTCCCACCAAGACTAACGTTTTGTGTCGGTCCCCATACATCTAAATGGATTGAGTCGAGCTTGTTACGACTCCGGTTTTGTTCACTGGGGAATGGAAGCCGGTGTTGCTTGCCGAGTTGGCAGGCTTCACATATTTGGGCCTTCCGGCCACTTAATTTCGGCAATCCGAGAACACAACCTATTTCGATTGCATGTCTTCAAGCCTCCGGTAGTTGACGTGGTCGATCCGCTTGTGCTAGAGATCAATGTCTGATTCAGTCTTCTGTCCTTTGGCGAACAAGGCGATGCCTACATCATTGGTGTTGAGGACGAACACCCTCCCATCTCTGTGCCCTTGCGCGATTATCCGACCCTCTTCCTTGATGAAGCACCTGAGTTGCGTAAACCACACCTGCATTCCCTGGTCGAAGATTTGTCCGACCAACACCAAGTTCTTTGTGATTGTCGGAACATGAAGTACGTTCATCAGATTTCCCTTTTGTCTGACATGGGTTAAAGGGACTTCTCCGATATGCACAATCCGGTGAAGGGTGTCGTCTCCGGTTTCAACAATTCCTGATCTTTTTGGTTTCTCTAAAAACAAGAACCATTATATGACCATATTCAAACCCCCCCCATAATGGGCGTATTACACAATAATTTGTAACAAGAAACAAAAAATACAAAAATACAACAAAGGTGATCATGTACTAGGACTTCCGTCATAGTTGAGCTGAAATCATCTCCACGCCCATTTGTTGCTAAATTGACCAAAACCGTTCAAGACGTTATTGGCCATGGAGACCTTCTCCAACCCAAGCTTTCCCATGGTCACGCAATCCTGAACGAAGTGGTACAGAACTTGGATGTGCTTTGAGGCATTATGATGCACCGTGTTCTTTGCTATAGCTAAGGATAAAAGCATGGGAATGGAAACACTATTATAACTAATTAGCTGCTAAAATGGCCATAGCTATTTAGCTATTTGTTTAGCTAATTTTTCGTAGGCAAATCATAAGGATCATTTACGAACATTTTTTGCTTTATTACTATAGAGGGAGCAAGCTCAATCGGATCCGGATCCAGATCAGATTGAAACTGGTAGGCCGTTAGAGGCCTATAGATCCAGCCTAGTACGTAGGCATATTTTTGGGAGTCAGTGTCAGTTGCTCATATGAGCATTGAAGTACCTGTCAGTCCTTTATGGACTTGTATAAAAGTGCTCTCTAAGCACATTCTATGTAGTACAGAGGATTATTATTTTGAATTGAGTTTATGTTTTGTTCTCTCTGTCTCTCCCGTGTATTCTCTGTGTAAGGTCTCCATTAAACCTTCTTCTCTACGTTCTGTTGGTATCCGGTTGAGCCGGTTTGTCATACGCTTCCGCATATTAACTTTAACATGGTATCAGAGCCTGAGGGTTCAAACTCCTTTGCAGCCGACGGACGTTTTCGAAGACAAACCCTATCACCCGGTCAAGAATAGAAGAGAACCAAGATGGATAGAGGTATGGCAAGTTTGCTTCCCATAGAAAAGCTCGACTGGAGAAACTATGCATCGTAGTCATATAAAATGTAACAATACCTACTAGGGCATGGTTACTGGAGCTATGTGGAAGGAACGAACAATGTAGCGCCGGAGCCGGCTCACAAGGATTTCTCGGCATGGGAACAAGGGAGAGTAGAGTGTTTTATTGCATCGCATCCTATGTGCACGATCAAATGTTCGGCTACATCTAGGATGCAAAAATGCCGAAGGAGGCTTGGGAAAATCTTCCGAAGATTTTCGCCGCAAGTACCACAGCCTGTAAGTTGCAGCTCCAACAAGAACTGAACAACATCCGACAGAGAGATCTGTCGGTTATGGAGTACACCACTAATATAAAGGAGATTTGTGACGCGCTCGGGTCCATCAATGTGACAGTGGACGAAGACGAAATGGTACAAATCTCCCTTGGTGGTCTTGCGGACGACAATCTTCTTCGACCTGTAATCGATGTTGATGGTCGAAGAAAACCACGCGTGTGGGTCAAGGAACACTCAATTGGACAATCGGATGTTGTACACGGAGGCAGACCGGCCCTGTGGGCGTGGAGGACGAGGTGGGTTGGTACACAATCAGGCGGCCGACAAGAGCAAAATCGAAGGCACCGAGATAGTGCCAACAACAGTTCCGGACCATCCACGAGCAAGGGAAGTCAAAACGGCGTAGGAAACCGGCAAGGGAAGGCTAACACGGAACGCTGGTATTGTGGCAAGAAAGGCCACAGAGAAAGTGAGTGTTGGAAGAAGCGCGCCAATTCGGACAAATCCGGATCTGGCAAGGCCGAACAGGGAAACCGGCAAAGCTTGCACTACGCCGAAGGATCAGAAGGATCCGGAACCGAGAAGACCGTTAAAGGGCCATCCTTCGTGATGAAGCACAAGGCGAACTCGATGAAGAAGACCACTTCCGGATTAGAGGAAGTGTGGTACGTTCATTCGGGAGCATCTAATCACATTCAGAAAATAAAAAGGTTATATTTTGTGTCTCTTTGTCTCTCACTCTCCCTCTCTTCTTGCTTCAAGTTGTCGAGCAGACCTTTTTGTTTCTTTGATTTCATCTACACAATTTTATGGTCTATTAGCACACATAAGTAGTCATCTATTCATGTCGACCATTTCCAACACGCACACCCAACACACAATTCCTCTCACCACCCCCACACACCCACACCACACCAAATTATATGCCCACTTTTGTAGTTGGTTGTTGCATTCCTCATTAAGATTCTAATTTGTATACAAACCAAACCATTCCCAATCTAGAAACAATATTTTTTATTTCAAAGCTAAGGGAGAAGTTGTTATGTTTGAGGGCATGAATGCTTGTACAAGAAGTTTGCAACTTATGCACAACAATTTAAATCCATGCCACACATCTTCAGGATTCAAGAGGATATATAAATTTATAGTTAATTCTATTGATGAATTTGGTTTGTTCCTCCAAATGTGAAATACTACCAGAATTCTTATTGCAAATGGTATATCTGTTAGGAATATGTCCCTCTGGGAGGAGTTGACTGGTCGGGCGGAGAGCTAACAATCGATGTTATGGAGAGTCGATAGTAGACAATCCAAGTCGAAGACAAGACCGACTAGTCGAGCCGACCGGAGGGTCAACAACAAGGCCGATTAATCGGACCGACTGGAGAGTTGGCTAGTCGATTTGACGAGTCGACTAGTCGGTTGATTGACTGTTACTATAATAATAGGAATAATAGTAGCAGAGGCTACATTTGTAAATAGCCCATATAGTGTATATGTATAAATGCACTTAGGGCAAACATAGTAGTGTAGAACAAAAAGTATAGAATTGTGTAGAGTTCCTGTAGTTGAGAGTTACAGAGAGGAGTGCGTGAGAGGGAGTGGTGACAGAGTTTGAGCACACTTGTCAAGAACCCTAAGTGGTTATCCTTTGAGTATCAAAGAAGTGTTGTAACCATTCTTTGTACTCTCCATGTATAGTGGAAGATCTATTCTCCCGTGGTTTTCCCCATTTAGGGTTTTCACGTAAAATTATGTGCATTGTATATCTCTGTCTATTGTTTGCTATTTTCTGTTTCCGCATTATTGTGTATTTCATAGTCGGCATTCCTCACGAATCTAAGGGATTGGATCCCATCAATATCCTTGTCCCAACATTAATTCTTTTTTATGTTCAAAACACAATAAAAATAGTGTGATTGTCTATGCACTACTTTCGGAATGTATCTTGGATCGCATACATAAATTCTCACTTAGTGAATGGACTCTAGAATCCAACCATCAAACTTCATGTATGAACTTCAAATGTATGAAAATATTGGAATGTGAGAAGGCAATTGAAGGCACTACAACTATATTTCAGCATAAACCTTAAATGAACACCCATGTATTCAAAGATAGTTGAGGATATGTTTTTAATGACAAATATACAATTGGGTGCCGCACTAGAATGTAAATGGGAAGCTTTCAAGAAAATCATTTTCTCATCTACAAATTAATGTTTTACAACCAAGCATACACATTGCAAAGGGATAAAAAAATGTAGCACAAAGAAAAAATGGTTTGGTAAGGAATGTTATGAAGCTTGAAAGTATCTTATGAGTTTCGATGTAGTCAAGGATAGGGAAAATTACCAAACCATTTGCATTAATACAAAAGAGTACAAAATACTTATTTAGAGGAAGAGAAGAATGTGGGAAGTTACTCAACAATTTCTCCAAACATAAGAGAATGCACATCCATATGCTAAATTTTGGGGAAATTTAAGGGGGAAAGATGTTAATAGGCATGACAACTTAATTGTTATATACTTGTCAATTTATTGTAAGAATCTATATGAGCTATCAATTTCCAAAAACAATGTGTTATGATTCTCTTTCACATGTCTCTCTTCTTTACAATTGAAAATGTATGCATTGATATTAAGAAATTGGCATCTCGAAAGGCAATTGATCTTCAATGTATAAAGGTTGAAATGCTCAAATGGATGGGATAGGAAGAACATATATGGAGAAGTGATATGTTTAATGATACATTACAAGTTACAACGTGGCATGCCCTACAATTGGACTATGAATTGGATTAAACATTTACACAAAGGCGGAAATGTAAATTATGTAAGCAATTATCGAACAATCATGGTCGGCTCAATAATGACAAAATTTATTTGGATGTGTAAATTGAATCAAAGATAATTCCTAACAATATGTCTGACACGAGGACGTGGGATATACCTATTCGTTACACTTGGGTATGTTGTAAAGAGATTGCAACTTGAAGAGTTATTTCCCTTGTTTTTACTTCTTCTTTTTCCTTCAAAGATTTTCTTCCGTAGTATTAACAAAAAAACACCCGAAGGCTACAACTTGAGCTTGTCTGCCCAAAGCTTACAATTTTATTTATTTATTTATTTCCAAAACAAAATATACTTCTTATACCAAGCATCATATGCATGTGAATCATCACCATTACTCCCAATATGTAAGGAATAATTAAAATCCAACTCCCAAAGTGAGAGTTTCCCTTCCATATCTCTCAAGAAAAAGCAGTAGGGTCAAAGCAAGCTACGATGTACCAAAAAGGTATTGTTTTTTGCCAAAAAAAACACGAGTACTATTAGTACTAAGTAATTGTAGAATTTTATTTAAAAAATCGGAAAAAAATAAAATCTTTTTAGGGAGTGGGGTGGGGGTAGTACACATTGCATTAAAGTCAAGGAATGGGGGGGAAACGGTTGTTGCGTATTCAGGACTATTTTGGGGGTTATTTCCCCCTCACGTTTAATTTAGGACGCCACATTAAATGATTTTAGCACTTCTTCCTCACGTCTCCTCTTCCTCCTTCCAACCGAGCTCGTCTCAGATTCGAAATGTTTGCATCTTAGGTTTTCCTATCCCTATCATTTTGTTGTTTTCTGCGTCAATCGTCTTCCCCATCTTCTCCTTCCCTCGGTATGTCTCTTAGATTTCTGTTCAGTGGCTTTAGTGTTGATCAGAGCATGGTTTATGGTGTAGGTTATTTCAGAACAATTTTTAGGTTTTAATATTTATAGTTTATCCTTTCGAATACAAAATTTAAGATTAATTTATGCTGAACAGATTAGTGTATCTTCTTCATCATCATCATGATTATTATTGTCATTATCATCTCCATCTACTTCTTCATCATTACTATATTACGTTGTCGTGCCTTTCGGCGCCAGATCGTTGCGTGAGTCGGGTGGGAACCGCTGGGGTTTTGGACTAGGAAGAGGAGAGTTTTAAGGCTAATAAGAATATAAATATGTTGTAAGAAAGAGTTATAGCAAACTCGTGAATCCCACGAGTGTATTGTATTAGATTAATCAATATGAATATAAGAATATAAACTTCGGTTGAAAGAGAATGATATAGAATTCTCGTGAATCCCACGAGTATAGTTTATTAATTGGTGTTTTTTAGAAACATATCCAGTTTCCAAATATTTTTCACACACAATTACATTGTGCTCCCCATCCTTATGTAGTGATGAGGAAGTCTTAGTAATCCATGCTTTTTCTCTAACTATAGACCCCATGCTTTTCCTATAGATAGACTATATGCTTTATCTAAAGTGATCATGCTTTTTTCTAACTTGTGCGTTTTTTATCATGCACGCTAGATGTGTATGTGTAGCTTTTTCTTTTGTTATGCGTTTTTCTAATGTTTATCCTAACGTGAATTTACCTTTCTATATGGGACATCTATGCTTTAACACTAATGAAATGCTAGTGTAATGGTAAGACATTACATTATTAACATGGAGGTGCAAGGTTCGAATCTTGCCCTATGCATGTTCCATTTATTTTGCTATTTTCTTCTATTTCTTCATTTTTTATTGAATCTAATACTATATACGTTTTTCACGTAGTGTACAAAATACACTACGACAACGTTGATCATATTGTGTTTTGTATTTGATAGGGTGTATAAGGCAAATGATAGTTGTACACAATATGAGGGCTTGATCAAACCGATTAGATGGAGTTGTGAATTATAATAGTTTTTATAGATCAAGGTAACTACAAATTAGAGAGGGAGACTCAAGAAATTAAGAAAAAAGGTAGAGAAGATGAGAAAGAGATAAGAATGTTATAATATTCCACTATCAAGTCAATACAAAGGGGATAAAGTCCAAATTGAACTAAAAAACCAAAGAACTTCTTACTTCCAATCACTCAAACCTACAAATGTCTTTCACTATTCTACCTTAATCTCTTTCTTCCTTCAACTATGCTTCCTTCTTCCCACTCCTAAGACTCTTCCTCTTATTACAAAGGTATCATTTCCCCCTTCCTTAGCCTCCTTCATCTCCATTGTTATCATCTTCTTTCCCCCCGCTTCCTCTCTTTTTCACGCTCTTTATTGAAGTTTTCATCTCCTATTTTTAGCTTCGACATAGTGATCTTCGCATCGTCATATCTCCCTCATCGGAGCTCCACATTTAGAGATTTAAAAAGTTACTAATAGCCCTCTTTATGAGCTTTCTAACACATATTTATACAAGATATTTGGGTGATAAACGAAAGAGTTATGACCACTCCTTGTAGACTGTTTTTGGGTGGTCTACTTTTTCTCTTTTTACTTTTCTCTGTGTCTCTTACTTTTACTTTTGATTTCTTCTTAAGGTCTTGATTCGTGTTCTTAGCTTCCAAATGTGAATGCTCCATAACTTATATTCTTCTAATGTTCAATGGTTTGAAATCTAAAAATACTTTCACAATATTATTTCCCGGTCTTAATGGAATCATAGTCTTCTACCAATTCTGTCATGCACATGTGGATATCCTCGACACTAATTTTCCAAAGTCATGGTAACTTACTAAAAATGCTTTTGCATAGCT